>NC_090444.1:1457330967-1457633997 GCF_031143425.1 Pleurodeles waltl
GTTTACTTTGAAGTAGGTATACTTCAAAGGAGAAATTGGGTATACGAAGGGCACCTAAAACCACAGACTTTGGAACACTTCTGGAAACAAGAGAAACCTCTGCCTGGAGAAGAGCTGAAGAGCTGAGGAGAAGTGCTGCCCTGCCTGTGACTGTGCTTTGTGGAGCTATCCTGCAGTTGCTGCTTCAGCCAGAGTAAGAGGGCAAAAACTGGACTTTGTGTGCCTTCCATCTTGTGAAGAAATCTCCAAGGGCTTGATTTAGAGCTTGCCTCCTGTTGTTTGAAGTCTCAGGGCAGCAGAGACTTCTCTCAGCCAGCACCTGGAGTCTCTATCCAGTCCCTGGTCCATTGAAAGGAAAGCTGGTGGAAATCCAAGGAAATTGACTTCGGACGACTTCAGACCGACGGCGCTGCTGAATCCGGTGACACCGCCTACATCCGACTCTGTGATCTTCGCTGGAATGCAACGACCTTCGCAGGCCGATGCCGTTGCAGCCCCGCTGAAGTCCGCGACTCCGTGGAAGTCGCCGCACCACGTTGTGAGCGACGCTGTTCAAAGTGCATGGATTCAACGTTTCGCACAGTTGCCGCGATCCCCAACATCGCGCATCGACTTGTTTTCACTCTTCACCAAAGGTACTGTACTTGGGGGTCTACGCAACTCCGTGTCCGGCGCCGCTGGTGTCGGCTTGTTGGGAACGACTCCGTCACGACGCCATGTTAACACCTCATCGAAGCATTTTGTGTTTCTAAGCGCTATTTTTTAGTTTAATCTTTAAAAATTCAATACTTGACTTGTGGATGTCGGATTTTTGTCGTTTTGGTCTTGTTTTGCTTAGATAAATATTTCCTATTGTTCTAAACTGGTGTTGTGTCATTTTGTAGTGTTTTCATTAAGTTACTGTGTCTGTTGGTACAAATACTTTACACCTAGCACTCTGAAGTTAAGCCTACTGCTCTTCCAAGCTACCAAGGGGGTAAGCAGGGGTTAGCTGAGGGTGATTCTCTTTTACCCTGACTAGAGTGAGTGTCCTTGCTTGAACAGGGGGTAACCTGACTGTCAACCAAAGACCCCATTTCTAACAGCCACATTTTACAAATCCATGATTCATTGATTGAAGACTGAATTGCATATGGCTGGGTCCAAACTGAGGTGACAAGGTGGGCAAAAGAATGATGGATTGGAATGGTACTCCGAGTGATTACCAGTGATTTACACTTATTTTAAGTATTCGACCCATCTCTTTTTGTGTGTTTTATATACTTCTCTAAGTGGAAAGAGGATACCCAGACATAGGCCCCATGCTAACTCTGCCAGGGGAATCAATCTACACCCGACAGAAGTGCCCAAGTCAAGGGGAAACTAGACTTTCTAGTTTAGGTAGGACCTGGCCTGGCAGTTCAGACTGGACAATTCTTATTGGAACAGGGCCAAGGCTCAATTGCATGTGGCTAGGTTCAAACTGAATTGGCATGGTGGGCAAAAAAACAATGGGTTGCAATGCTGCACTGAGTGATAGCCTGTGGTTAAGACATATTCTAAGCATTCCTCCCATCACTTTTTGTATTTGATGTACCGCCCTAAGTTGCAAGGGGATACCCAGAGTAGGCCCTATGCTCATTGTGTATTTGGAACCAAGTGACACCCAACTGAACAGCTGAAATTATGGATAAACTGGTCTTAAGTTGCTTGTTTCTGGTTCAGGAAGGATGCAGGCTACAGTTCAGACTGGACTGTTCCTATTGAAGCAGGGTGAAGACCGATTTGCATATGGGTAGGTGCAAACTGAGGTGGTATGATTTACAAAACAACAATTGGTTAAAATGCTACATTGTGGGATTGTCAGTGTTTTAGACTTATTGGAAGCATTTCTACATCACTTTATTTATATTTTTAGTCCGATCTAACCTACCAGATCTCAGAAACATCCCTGTCAGAGGCATTCTTAACAATATAATGCATGGCCACTCTTTAATTAACCTTGGGCAGCTCTATCTTCCTAGCTCAAGAGACTGTACATTCCTAACTTGATGGCATAGTACTGAGACAAGAATAGATAATTTCCTATTCATAAGAAATCAGGTTATTGGTTGAGAGGAGTAGAAGCTGCACTTAGGCAACAACCACAGTCCTTGTCAGGATGAACCACAAAAATCACTATATTAATTTGTGCTTAACCCACAGGTAGCTTAGCACAAAACAGTCAAACCTAATGTAGAGGCAAAGTGTTAAGGGTTTATGCAGCACCAAACAGGTCTAAAGTGAAAACACAGCATAAGAAATATTCCTAACCTAATTAGAAAACTATAGTTAGTTTTGATGAATAAAATTATACCAGAATGCGAAATATCCAATTGGTAAAACTAGAGATATACAATTTTGAGGTTTTAAGTAGATATAGTGCCAAAAAGCACAAAAAGCCCCTCCAGGACATCTGGGCATGCTAGACAAAGTGAAAGTCACAAATTCCGGTCGACAGCATTGGAGCGTGGACCATATACAGTAACAAGGTTAGCCGCACTAAAAAAGTTAATTTCTCCAAGTCCAGCATAAAGAGTTTGTTTCACGGTGGAGGAGGATTTAAGGGATTTAAGGACCATAGGAAGCATTTTAGATGCTTGTCACTATGGTGCAAAGAGCAGGCCTGGTATCTTTGATAGATGTCGCTGTAGCACAAGGATCTGGACGGGCATTGCAGATAATCGTTGCTGGAGCTTCACACTGGCAGTCACTGCACTCTGACTTTGCTACAGGGCAAAGTGCAGACTTTGCATTGTCAGCTGCCACTGGCAGTCACTATAGTGCAGCAATGTGAGTCCACCAGAGTTTTGTGCTAGCACAAGCTGTCCTGTTTGTGGTTTTGAAGAGCCTAAAACTTCAGGTTTTTACATTATCTCATAAGAGGAACTAAATTGATGCCAGACAAGGGTCCAGGACTTGGAGAGGCACCTTTTCGGTATCAGGACCTCACTCCAGCAGAGGCCAGCAAGGCTAAGGCAGGTCCAGTTGCAGGTCTAAAAATATTCAGTGCAGCAGGTCAGCTGGGCAATTGCAGGTAGGATGCTGGAGCATGTTGTGTCCCTGTTGCTCAGACAGAAGGTCAGTCAACTGACATTTGAAGTCACTCAGGTAGCCCGGGATGATGGCAGCAGGTCCATTCTTCCTTCTCAGAGAGCAGGGTATTCCTCAAGCAGCAGGCACCCCTCTGGCAGTCAAGGCAGTCCTCAAGCAGCACAGTCCTCAGGAAGAAGCAGGGCAGTCCTCTCACAAACAAGGCAGCCCACAAGCAGCAGTGCAGCTTTTCTGAGGAACAAGGCATTCCATCTGGTGCAGTGTCCACAGGTCCAGGAGTGACTGAAGACAGGTTCTGGAGATCCAGTATTAGCATATAAAAGCACGAAGCACCAACTGAGGCTATCTGGTCACACTGGTCAAAAGTCTCAAGTTCAAGCTGACCGTGATGGAGCATGGGTCAGATACCGTCACAGATTAGTCTCACTAAAGGTTTATCTTCTCAGATTTTGTGCCAAGAGTCCTGCCCGCCTGGAACAGCCTCACTGGGAGCAACAAGAGTGTCACTTGTGGTGATTGGTGTGGTGTGAGGAGCCAGCCAGGCTTCACGGATGTGTGGCTGGTAGCCTTGTTGGTGGTCCTCTGTGGCAATTGATGCTTGTTGGTCAAAGAGATGGGCAAGTGGCAATTCACACTGATTTTCTGGGCAAGCAGCGCAGTTCTGGTGCAAATGAGTTCATTCACCGTTGTGAAGAGCCCACATGCTTGAATTGAAGAGCTCAAGAGTCAGGACCTCAGAGGCACCTCTTGGGGGTCAGTAACTTGCTGAAGATGGGTCCAGGGGCTGTAGAAATCCTGTCATATCAATGAAAGCTCAGATCAGGAGACCGGCAGACTAGACCTTTGAGTCACTGTGGAGACAAGGTGGAGCTGCAGATCCAGTTCTTCTGCCCGAGACAAGATGGCACAGGGCACAGGCAACAGGTAAGCACAGCAGGCAAGCCATTCCTTGTAGAGCAGCAGTCCAGCAGAGTGGCAGACCTTGTAGCAACGCACCCCTTCTCTCTGGCAGAGTATCCACAGGTCCAGAAGTGTACTGAAGTTGTCGTGTCTGAGGTCCATCTGTTAAACCTTGGTTCCCTGGTTCTGGAAGGTTGGAAAAACTTCTAGAAAGTGACTCTGAAGTACAAGGAAATCCTGCCTCCCCTGCCCGGCTCCAAGGTGGCTGAACTGAAACTGTAGGGTTGTTAAGCCATTTGTGTGGAGACAGGACATAACATATTCAGATGTAAGTAAGGCTGGGCTGGGCCCAGCTCCTGCATCCTATCCTGCCAGTGATGGCCCATCCAAGCACACCTTAGCTCTCTTTGTGTGTGAGAAATACACAAAGCCCAACTGCCAACTACACCCAGTCATGTGACCAGAGACAGGCGGCCAGCACCAAATAGCTAACACAAGAGAATGGCAACTTTCTTAAAGTGGCATTTTCGAGACTGTAATTTCAAATCCAATTGCACCATTAATTAGGATTTTAAATTAGGATTCCAGAGACACCAAACATGAAGCAGTTATCTATTCCCCTTTGGGAGTTACTCTCGTAAAATGTAATAAGGCAACTCCAATGTTACCCTGTAGGAGAGATATGCCTAGTAGTAGTGAAAACAAATGTAAGAGTTTTTCAGTACCAGGACGTGTAAAACTTAAAAGTACATGTCCAACTTTTAAACTACACTGCACCCTTCTCTTGGGATGTCTAGGGTCTACCTTAGAGGTGACCTTTACTTTTTGAGCTTTTCACTGCCAGGACACATACACTTCAGCTCACATGTCTTACGTTTTAAATCCAGTGCACCCCTGCCTGGTGCATGACCACCAAATAAAAATAACTAAAGTCCTTGTGGACACTCTATCTGTAGACCTTGGGCTACAGTAGTATGAAACTTTACAACCCTGCTCACCAGATATCTTAAATAGTTTACATGTTTGAGGGAGACAGAGAACTACCTGACTCAGTAGTCATTGAGGGGGACATTCAAAATTATACCTTAGGCCAATAAGTACTGTGTCAGAAGCAAGCAGGCACCAGAGACCAGCACAACCATATTATGTGTAATTCATCCATGTGGTCATTAATCTCTAAAGCTCTGAAACAAAATGCCTTATGTCAACTCAAGGTGCCTTTCTGGAACAGCGCTGAGCTACTTTTTGGACATTTTCATTATAAATATTTGCAATATATACATTTAAATTCAACCTACGTGATGATAAACAATGGCCATATGTACAATTGTAACAAACCTATAACCTCCTCCTGCTTGTTTTCCAAAAAAAAATATAATTTTAAAGAACCACAAATGCCACATATCCCAATTGAGTACCATAATTTTCTTTGAAGATTAAACCATACTTTGATCTTATAGCCCTCAAAAGTGGGCTGCACTGGCCATTAATGGCTTGCTCTGACATGATAGTCCCAAGCTGATGTTGAGGGCCTATAACACAGTAGCAGTCCTTTAATGCCCAGTAAGCATGCTACAGCTGGTTATAAGGTTTTAGAACAAGAAAAGTAGAATATTCCTAATTGAAAAAAGCAGGCTCCAGGGAGATGCAGGGGGTCTAGAAGCCCACATGCTATGAAAGCATCAGTTCTATTCACAGCTATTGGTGTGTGTGTGGGGGTGAGTGTGTGTGTAAATCTGTGTGGTTGTGTGTGTGTGCGCTTAGAACCCACACAAAGCAAGAGATGGCTGTGAAACTGGCCAGCAGTCAGCTCCTGTTTCTCCTTAATTTCTGGGGGAGGACTGAGGAGGTCAGGAACTGAGAAGATTCCACCCAGCCACAGCCCCCACTTCTGAGGCTCCAGTAAAACTGAGATCAACAGGAGGAGAGAGAAGGAAAGGCTAGTCATGTGCCTTCAGCAACAGACTCTACCTCTCTCATTGTCTTGTGCTAGCCAGTGTAGAAGCATGTGACTAAAGGAGTCAGAGGATGTATATTAGGACATTTGAAAGTTGATAGCAATTGACCTATAGAGTGTTTATAGACAACTGCTACTTGGTTGTCTTCAATTAAGCTCTCAAAATTGCAGTGGTCTCATATAGCCCACTGCTGAACACCCATTGTTAAAGACCCTCTATCCAACTTATAGGTCAGGGTGAAGAGCGGAAGGGTTATAATGTTATTAGAACATTTCACCCTCTTAGGGTATACAGATGTAAATTAATACAAGAGCAATAGAACAAGAAGCATCAGAATGTTGGAGCAGAGACCCTCTACCAGCCATTGTTGGGCTACAATCGCTCCTTTGTCATCAGTAGAGCTCCAAATATTCTAATGTTCTATTATTTATTAAATGTCTTCAAGTCCATTCTATGACTGGCCATAAGTATAGATAGTAAACAAAACGATGTTGATCTAGGCCAGAAAAACTGACATGAGTATTGCGAAAGTTTGAATTTGACTTAAGGTAATCTCACATTATCCAATTGCTGATTATAAAGACAATACACAATCTTAACCTTTTAACTATAGAATCCATGTATTTTTTGATAATAATTTTGAATCATCAGCAAAGCTATGACTGATGCTCACACATGATCCTGCAAAGCTGTATAGAGTCAAATTAATTATGGCTCTCTTTGTAAACGGTAGATAATGAATTGTTTTTGTTTAGTTTTATTGTTTCACATTGAAGTAATCTAAAGACATTACAGCTTCTTGTTTTAATAAGGGCTCACTTGGGCAAAGAATTCGTATATGTGAATGTTATGAATCAACAACTTTCTCTTGAGCTGCTCTTGGAACATAGATTTCTAATCATTCATCAAGCTGCTGCCATACAAATGTCTTCTCACGATGCTGAACCTTAAGGGATTTGCTTCATATTACAAGTCACTCATCATCTTTTACATTGAATCCCTATCCCTAGACATCTTTCACAAGATATTCGTAAACAATGGTATTTGTATCACTTTAAAAGTGGAGGACTATTAGTAATTTTATTGAGTTGATTCAAGAAAAGAGAACAATTAAACCTTAAACCTTAAATTTCAGTAGGACTGGTCTGGTGGATATAGAGGGTTCTTCTCCTGAGAAAATACAGTAAAATGCAGTGTTTAGTTTAATGTTACGTTTCACATCAGAATCTTCAAATAAATTAGATAGAAATTCAGAGGGACTGAAATGGCATTATTAATAGTGTTCATTGTCTTGTGGGGTGCCGGACACGCAAAACTTTGGTGATGTTGTGCCTTGTGTTGCTAAATAATTGCTTGGGTAATGGTGCCAAAACAGCAGATTTTGCAACACAATGGCACCTTAAAGTTGGCTAAAGAAAGCAGTTAGGAATGCTTTAGTTTGCAAGGACGCATGACCATAGCATAATTTTAGCTAGGTATACCCACATAGCCATCCATTACCTTCCAAGTAGGCTCCCTATCATATGTTAAGAATACGACTCTAAATGGAATAAACAGAGTTAAACAATGGAAAGTCTAAAGAGTCTAAAAAAACATATACAAAAAATCCCACATTATGCCTCCTGTTATTTGAAGTCTCAGGGACCTTAAAGACTTCTCTCTGCCAGCATCTGGAGACTCTAGAGAGACTCCTACTCTGCCAAGTGGTGCCCATCCAGTTCCTGGGTCCCTGAAAGGAGAAGCTGGCAGCCCAAGAGTGAGAAATCCACCCACAGAATGCCGTGCGGGGAAAAGACACACGCGACTCTGATCTGCGGTGGAAAAAACGGCGCGCCGACGGCTTCATGGCTGAAAATCGAGGCTCGCCTGCAATGCGACCCGAAGCTTGCCGCCCGGGGCTGGAGAAATGATGCACAGCATCACTGAAGGAGGCTGGGGAGATCGCAACCCGCACTGTGTGGTTTTCGGATCATCATGCGGCTGGATTTCCGACTCAAACACCGCTGGCCGTGTAAAAACGGCGCAAGGCCTGCCCTTGTCTTGAGAGTGCTGACTGGATCGTCGCATCGCTCTTCTGCGGAGAGAAGAAGTGACACACGCCGTCCCGACGAAAGGAGAAATGACGCAGGGTCTCACTTGAGTGAAACTGACGCATCGCAATCCATTTTTGAAGCACACTCTCCCTACCTGCATTTTTTTTGACGCACCCAAGGTACACTTCCACGCTAACAGCGTTAGCGTTGTGTTTAAAATTACATGAAGGTTCCTTTTGGTTTTTAATTGATAACTTGACTTGTGTATTGTGGATGTTTGTCATGTTGGTCTTGTTTTGTTTAGATAGATATTTTGTATTTTTATAAATCTGTGTTGAGTCATTTTGTAGTGTTTTCATTAGGTTACTGTGTGTGTTGATACAAATGCTTTACACCTAGCACTCTGAAGTTAAGCCTACTGTTCGTGCCAAGTTACCAAGGGGGTAAGCAGGGGTTAGCTGAGGGTGAGTCTCTTTTACCCTGACTGGAGTGAGGGTCCTTGTTTGGACAGGGAGTAACCTGACTGCCCACCAAAGACCCCATTTGTAACAACAATGACATAGCAAACAGTTAACATCAATCTCAAATGATCACAGCTCAGACAGCAGTATTAAGATCATAAAAGCTTTGTCAAGATAGATAATTAAATCCCAGTGACATAACAACATAGCAGTTAGTGTCCTCTGGCACACAAGCTGCAAAATCAGCAGCTAAACTTTGAATGAATTATTGTTCAAACATAATCTTAAAATGTATGTCAGAAATGTGCTCTGTTTTAAAACATCCAATTTCAACCTAAAATAAAGGCTTTTCAGGTGTAATATGAGCTGGTTGAAAGAGCAGTCCATCTGTAGTCTCAAACGTCCTTCAGTAACTTGAAAGCAATACACAAATCATAAGACAAATCCACTAGGTTTGTGTTGCTTTAATAATCAAGGAAGCAATTTGCCTCAGTTTTCTACCCAGGTCTCTCGAAGTTTCATTTTTTTCCAATGCCCCAAATTTTATACATGCAGAGGTAGCACTGCTAGTTTGAGGAAAAATCCAGGACTGGGTACTCAGTCATCATTCCGCTCTTCTATTCTACCAAAACTCTGATTAATGGAATTGTCAAGTTCCAGCTATTCCACTGGAATTCTTCCAGTCAAGCAACCACTTTCTCTGTCTTAGGATATTCTGTGCCAAATTGCACTGATGCACATGTGAAAACAAGCTTCTCTCATCCATATCTAAGGTTCAGAAGACAGTTGGCACTACACAACACAATTTACTTACCAACATGCTAAAGAAAGAATTGAAGACTGAACTGGATACACTGTTCCTCGGTTCTCTAATTGGCAAGCAGAGGCAGAAGTCTTAGTTCTTCCCCAGTTCCAGTCTGTTTATCTCCTTTGAATGGTCATGTAGGGGTTTGTAAATGGTAATGAAATTACTCACAAAAAAACCATAGCCAATTCTATTTTAATATGTTTTATAAAAGGATCAATGCAATCATGGCATTTGAAAAGGCATAAAAGTAATGTAGTCAGCATTGCAAATACTATGTATCAAGGTGACTTTGAACAACAGAATAACTGTCTAGAAGAAAAACCAACATAGGACAGAATAGACTGACCAAAAGCTGTTCAGGCCATTCACAATCAACACATACATCATTCGAAGTACAATCCAATTATTCCTCTTTTGTGGGAGGTTAATAGGAAAAAACAGCCTCAGGATATTTAGGGTTGTGGTCCATATACAGCAACCCTGAATTTCCATGGTTGGTACATTCAGAATTATAGTTACTCTTTTGTTTAAGTAGTAGAGGACAAAGGGGATGTTGCTAAATACAGTAGTGTATGATAATGGGATAACTGAAAAAGGCCCATGAGGTCCATCAGACAATGATATTAGGAAGTCAGTTCTCCAGTCTGAGCTGAGGTCCCTAAATAATCCTAACAAAATTCCACAGATTTACAACTACATGTTTTGCAGGGAATGAAGGCAATTCCTGGCATCTATTATGCATCCATAATGCAAAAGGTTACATCAGCTTGTATCAGCTTGTGACAGCTTCTATCATCTTTGAAGCAAACTCCTCGATAAACCAACTCGATCTCTCACATTTCTGGTCTAGGCCCCTGACTACCTCATGAATTATCTTTCAATAAGCCACAATTAGATATGGGTCCTCATTATGACGCTGGCGGTCCATGGCCTGCCAGGGCTGCTGTGGCAGCCACACCACCACAGGACCAGTGCTGCAGACCACCATATTACAACTGCATTGGTTTGGCCACTCTCAAACAGCTACGTCCCCGTCCATCGCAGTCTCATCACCACAATTTCCGGATGGTCTCATTGCCACAAAATGCTGGTGGAAAGGTATCCCAATGACAAGAACTCCCCCCAAAAACCTCTGCATATATGCACGCATGCAGCCACACACACACAATCACACACAGACACATCCCCACTCACACACAAACTCGTGACATTCACCCCCATTACAGGCATACATACCAATACACATCACACACGCATGCTTACACTCACCATACACACATCCATACATGCACGCACCTGCACACCCTCACTCACACCCCCACTTACCCTTTACACATTCACCCGTTGACACACCACCACCCCCTGTCAACATTCATACACATGCCTCACCATCCCCACATTTACACACAGACACACACACATGCACGCACAGACAATCCCCCTCCTTCCCCCAACATTCATGATATGCATACTCACACTCACACAGATCCATTGACATCCCCCCACCCCCTCCCCTTACAGACAACACTTGCCTCGTCTGACAAGGTGCTCCCTCATGAGTGGACGGGACCAGGCACTCCCACCACCGGCACCACCACACCACCAGAAGACCGCCAAACAGAATTATTGCTTGTAATTTTGTGGGCGATCTTTTTCTGGCATGCCGGTGCCGGCAGTGGAACAGCCTTAGCACCACTGACCGCCATGATGAATGCCGCCGGAAATCCGACTCTGGCATTGCAGATATCCGGTGGCAGTCATACTGCAGCAGTCAGAAGACCGCCAGCACTAACGGTCTTCCGGCATCCACAGCTGCGGCAGTCTTGGCAAAAGACTGCCACAGTCATAATGAGGGCCATTGTCTTTCTATACAGTCTGGCACCCCTGGGCCACCTGGTTTCCTTCTCTGAATGAGAAACATGTTACTGTAAGCCATTTGTACACAGATGTTCATTTCAACAATCACCACTGACTTGCCTTCTCACCCACTGAGCACTGTTTTACTAGCCATCTGATGAAGCCTCTGGCAGGCAGAAGCCATTCTAGAGGTGATTCAGGTGTGTTGAAAGGCAGACATGCGCATAACTTTAGAATGTGCTTTAGTTGAGCTTGAATGTATCTTGCAGTCCAAAACTGTTAAAGTGTGAAAGCAATTTAATATCATGGCTGGCTTTTTCTGCTCAGGTGTGGTCAAAGCACCAATATGAATTAGCAATCCAAGTGCACTGCAACCTATACACAACTCACGGAGCGACACTGTGCAGGAAGTGTTTTCTCGTACTGATTAGTCTCACAAGATGAGTTCAGGGACACAGTGGCACTCCAAACCCTTTTTCATTCATGAATAACACACTGGAGAATAGCAATAACAATTTTCATTTTAAAATCCTAACCAACCTTATAAAATGTGAATGGTAACAACACAGAATGTGAAAAGGGATGCACGTCATGGTCAGCGAAAACATTTCCAACATGGTTTTTGAATTCTTAGCATCACAACATTCTCATGCTATTGGTGAGTACTATGCTAATTTTAGCTAAAGCAGTACTTAACAAGCCTGTGTTAGAGATTCTCAAGATAGATCTCACATCATGCCTGTGTTTTTGTCAAGAAATAGCAAGTCATCTAATCCCAATCTCAACTTGTTCAGCGCTGGAAAGTAAACATCGTAATCCTGAAGGCCACTTTTTCTAGCTGTGCCTGATGCTGCCTCTGACTGAGGCTGGTCGGTGTTGCACACCACCATGATCCCTGACATGATAGTCCTATCTTGAAATCCTCAATGACTATGATTTGATACATGGATTTTTATAGTGTCTGTCACCAATTTTATCTTATTAAAACAAATGCAGCACTTGCAGAGTCTAAAGTATCAGAACGATTAAACAATCATGGTAATAAATGTGTCATCTCCATTCACATATTTATTATATACACCTATAACTAAAAACAATCAAAACATGTCAACTGAAACAAATAGTGGACATGACAATACACTACCTAAGGCAATTAGGGGACATTAGAGTATCTCAGCCTAGGCAGTAAAGGGATATGACAGTATTGTTTATACACATCTTAAATACTTCAGTGTTTCTATGAAAGAGAGTCTGGGGATAGGCATAGAATAGATTCGGGACAGCCTGATATAGCTAGTCCATGGAAATACAAGAACTAGAATGGGAACGATCAGAGAGTTCCCAACAAAATAACATCACAAGTTATGTTTTAGAAGCAGGCGGGGCAAATATTTATTTTTACACACAATGTACATCTCTATATGCGCAGCAACTCTGCAGGTAATAACTGTATTGCAAGGGAGAAATCTATACAAATGTAACAGTGATGCAGCAATTAAATACAGCAGCCTAGACCCACAACACATGTCGAAATGTCAGATATACAGATGGAAAATTGGGGATTAATTCAAAATAATATTTTTCTTGCAGGCCAAAACATAAGGGATGCACTGTTTCAGGGGGTACTGCAAAGTACATGGTTTTAACTGCTGGCCTTCAGTATGGTTGCATACGTTGAGAATATGTTAAGCAGTTTACAAACAGAATGAGAACAGGACATTTGAAGTTTGAAGAGAAGTGGTCTATTTCTTTTTTATGAATGCATGATTTAAGAGGTTCATTTAACTAATATAATTTATTAACTGAAATATTTTTACTGCACACTTTAGAAAATTGAATGTTTCATTGTGCAGGGAAAATCAGAAAGAGTGCATGAATAATATACTATTATAATTATACACAACATTCGCATAGTTCACATTATCCCCAGTTGCTGAACATCATGAAACCAGTATGTAGTCAGAAAAGCAGATGATGACTGAGCTTATAAGCCAAATAGAGAAAAAGAGGAGAAAAGGCCCAGCAGGAGCTGAAAGGCGGTTGTAGCAGACCAGAATGAACTTGTCTTTCTCCTTAGAATCTCGGTTTGGTATGTAACACAAAACATCTATTTGGGAAGAGGTGCATAGGTTACAAAAATATGACTAATGAGTAGGACAGTTTAAAAGGTAACAATAGGAAAACAAGAGAAGCAGGACAAAGACATAACATAATAATTAGAACACATTACCCTCGCCTAGTGAACGTTTACATGTTTCTTATTTTAAGAATTATTATTTTGTGAGGGGTTTTCTTATTATTAGATAAATTCACAAAAAAGACAGCAATTGTCAGCAAGGGTGTTAATAATATAGGAAGAAGGGACTTTTACCGACGTAAAAAAAAACCTGGCTATGTCTCAACACAAATTCTGACAAATTCTAATAATTATGGCACACGCAACTCCCTAGAGAAAGGTGTGTTAAGTTCATGAAGTACCAACAAGGTTAAAGTCAAGAAAAGAAAACAATACAATTCCCAAACAAATTTAGAATGATAGAGAAAAATGTCTCGAGTCAGGATGCAAAACATCTTAACATTGTATACAGGGAAGCAGATATATGTACTTTTATTTTGAAAGCAAAAAGTGACTAGAAAAATTAAAGTCACTTTGAAAAAATAACAGTTTGCAGCTAACCGGAACACAGGCATGATTTCAGGTCACCCACAATACAGTCAGATACACAGGGTAGGTCATCCCAGTACAAGTTTTATGGTAGGACTTAGCCTTTGAATTGTAAGTCAAAATACGTCAGGAGGGAGAATCCAGGACTGATGCCAGAACTGGTCCCTCAGACTCATAAACATTGTCATCACTCTGCTGAAATGGTTAGTTTTGGCAAACGAAGCCAAGAAACAACAACAACGCTCCCCTAGATAATGCTGAAATAACAAAATTCCATTCAATCCACAATATTAAACTGAGCTAAGACCTTGGCAAAGATTCATTTCATAGCCGCTGCTGTAGCTCTTTTCCTGGGATGGATTTGCTGCCTTGTTCTGGTTCGACTTCACATTCAAACGCAGAGCCTGATTTAGAGCTTGGTGGATGGGATTATGCCATCACAAATGTGATGGATAGCTCGTCTGCTGTACTACATACCCATTATATCGTATGGGAATCATAATACTGCAGAGGGGAAATCTGTCACATTTGTGATGGAGTAATCCATCTGTCAAACTCTAAATCACGCTCATAGTTACTTTTTCAGTTCTAAAAATCCTCCAGCTGGGCAAGGCTGGAAGTGGTAGCTAGTCAAGACTCCAAGAGACCAGATACCTTTAACACGAAGTGAAACAAAATCTGTTTTAACACAGTATAAATCTTAAAGTAAGATAAACTTGGGATTCATACCCATCTTGGGTGTGTTGAAGCAGATATGCTAATTAAGATAATTATTAATGATGTATATGTGTTTACTAATGAGAATTGCGTAGAGAAATTAATCATAGAGAAAATAAGGTGCACGTTTGAAAATGTGCCCTCGGGGTGTGATCACCATGTGTACTAATAGAATTGTAACTGTAAGAAATAATGAAAATGTATGAGAAAAATGTAATAATATGTCATAATGAGATGTATAACCTATGTTTTACATCCATTTGTAGTGCTAAGTTAGCTGAACTATAGGCCTAGTCTTCTTAGGCCTCATACATGGAGAGCTGAAATATTGAACGCTTTGCAAAGGACTGAAACCATGCACTGACCCTGACCCACTTGATGTTTAAGTTGCTTAGCTAGAATTTTCTCAAATGTACCAGCAGACAGGAGATGATGAAGACAATTTGATACAATTATGTGTAGAGTAGGCTAAATGTACTTTCCCAGGACTTGAACAATGAAGGCACTGACTGAAGAGGAACATGCAACAATTTCAAACCTTGAAGAGCCGGATGATGAGGACATCGTAAAGTGGACCAATCCGCATCTTGTGAACGAACTGATATTAAAATTAGTAGATTTGGTAAACAAAAACTACAGGTTAAAGTTATATCTGTTGACTGACTGACCAATTAGAAATTAGGGGGATGGACTAGGGGACCCTAATAAAAAGTCATGACAAGGGGCTGAAACCTCAGATGCAGATGATGAGGGCAAATGCGAGGAGAGAATTGAAGACGTCAGGAGAGGCTGTTGAATGTGCTGTCATTGGCTCATTCTCTGTGAGCCTGATCCGTGGCTGACTACTTGATGACTTGGAGATGAAGACTGATTTGTTGCTGATCCATCCTGGATAGGTAGCTATGAAAATGTGACTTACGATTTTATGCCTTTTTTTTTCTGGGGACCAACTGCGCTGATTATAGAAATTCTTATTTAGATAGATTTTTTCCAAATTAATGTTTCCTCTAAACGGTTTTTCGCATGAAGACCCACATGCTGATGCTAATCTTGGTTCGGTAGGCTGTTAAGGGTGACGTTGACAGTGACAAATGACTGACAAACTTATTTTGCTGAACTTTGCTATTAATTCTGGTATTCTTAGTTTATGAAATTGCATTGTGGCATATGTTTCCTTTAAGTGATGGCGTTTTCTATTCGTGAATTAATAAATTGAGTGGATTAAATAAAGATTGAACTAACAGATGATTTAGAATTGTAATCAATAGGGAAATAAAATTGTTTAACTCTTTACCCAGTTGTGGTTATTCATGAGTAAATGGTTTAAAGCTGTTTTTCCATAAGAATGTTTCTTGATTATTGATGTTAGCCATTGATTCAGTAGTCACTGCATGACTAGGATACTCCATGTGATTCAAAAGGTTCATCGACCTATACGCATCCCCTTGTAAGTTTACTTACTAAGGAAAAGGAGAGCTAACAGGTGCAAATTAGCTGAGTAAACCTCAAGACCTTCCTCCAGTTTTCCAAAGGGTTGAAATAATGACTCTGGGGGTTATTCTAACTTTGGAGGAGTGTTAATCCGTCCCAAAAGTGACGGTAAAGTGACGGATATACCACCAGCCGTATTACGAGTTCCATAGGATATAATGGACTCGTAATACGGCTGGTGGTAAATCCGTCACTTTTCTGTCACTTTTGGGACGGATTAACACCTCCTCCAAAGTTAGAATAACCCCCTATGTTCCTTTTTTCTTCTATTGCTGGCAAGGATTCTTTTAGTCACTACTGGAGCCCTCAAGCTCCTCTTCAGCCAGGAGAGGTGCAGGGAGCAGTTCTCTATCAGCTCATGTCTGTTGGGGGTCAGGAGTCCTTATTATTTTTTTGTCCAGGAATTGGTAAACAAGAGGCCAGCCACTTGATCCTTCAAGAGCAGTTGCAGTCCCTGGGGGCTAGCAGGAGTTAGGAGTGCTTGAGCCCTTGATTAATCTTATTCCAGCAAGAGGTGGGGCCTTCTTTTTCTAGCAGAGCCTTTTTATTCAAGTGAAATCTTCCCAAGTCCAGCAGTGCCCTGAAGTCGTGGTGGTGAAGTGCCAGTCTCATTTTGGGCATTAAAGTGAATGGATATTTTCTGTACCCAATTCTGTCTCCTTTTTAATTTGATGCCTTACCCCCTTGAAGCACATTTCTCTTTGCTTTACTATAAGAAATAACATAAGCCCTTTCTTCAAACGTTTTCCTTCTGAAAACGTTTCAGGAAGGCCTGTAGTCACACTCCTATTTATATGAGCTCAAGTCACATGCCTATTTAGATGAGCTCCTTTTCCCTTCGCCATGAACTGAACAGGGTCTCCCTCATGGGATTAGAAAGTTAAATGCAAAAGTGTTAAGGCTGCCCACAAATATGCCAGCTGTCCTGTACCCCTCCCATATGGATATTAGTTACTGCGTTGCCCGTTGTTGACAACAGTTATGCCTTTCTGAATCCAAGACCCAGACTACTGCCCTCTGGCAGGCAAGCTCATCAGCTCTAGCCAAGATGCATACTGACTTCTGAAGGCAGAACTGGTTTTAAGTCAGATTGGACAGGCATCCCAAATTATATTTTACAAAGTTACTTGTCCAATAATGATATGAAAAATCTGATTTCACCATTACAGGAGATTTTTTAAACCTAAGATGAAAATAACTTTGAATGACTTCTTTAACATTTTAAATATGTAAAATAAATATTTGACATCAGCCCGAGTCCCATCTTGATATGTTGCTACACCTTCACAGTGGAACTAGCTTTAAGGAACTCAGTCACTGTGAGAGCTCCGGTTTCGAATTTGTAACGTGCCACTTTTAAATCTATTCAGCACCCTGTCTTGTGGACTAATAAGACACACTTTAGGAGTCATTTTTAATGTGTAGAAAATAGATTCTCTTACAGGCAAATTCAGTTTCCCTTGTCATGTATTACTGTAGTGCCTATAACCTGCAGTTTCGCTAGAGCACAGTGGTGCTCCTAGCAGCCATATATTCTTGTCACGCATGTGTGTGGTGCAGGTATACACTGCCACTCAGAAATTCAAGTGTAATTTGTATGCTATAGGTCTATTAGGTGCTTCATTTACGATGGGCTTACAGGGAAGTTAAATAAGCCAAATAGGGTAATTGGATATGATGAGTAAGCTTTCTTGGGGAACAAGAGGCACTATGCTGTAGCCTTATAGGCCACTGCTGAGGGTTATACCTGTTGCTAAAGGCCCTAAACCCAAGTTGTACGTCTGAGCCAAATGCGAGGACCTATCTAAAGGGAGAGGGACTTTAACAATCAGTATAGCTTGAGGAATGATAGCTAACAGGCTATCAGAACATTCCACCTACTGAGGGTAGAATGTCCTAAATAAAGAGTGGAAAACAGAAAGACAAACTTTAAAATGTTGGAGCATAAGAATCATAACAGACATTATAAGCCCTGAGCCACTTATTTGTCATCAATAAAGCTCCCAACATTCCAATGTTCTAATATTGATAAGCGGTGGTCTAGTGCACTGAAGTAGTACAACGAGCAAAAGCAGACAGGAAAAAGAGGGGGCCATGAATAAAATGATGAGTTTTCTTAAAGTAATCATGATGTTTGAAGTGCTTAACTATCACAAACGCATTGGCTTGTGACCTGATAATGATAGGTTTAAAACTGTATTTTATCTGTTCCATTTAGATCCAATTGGCTTGTGACCTAATAATGATAGGTTTAAAACCGTATTTTATCTGTTCCATTTAGATCAATTGTTGAGATAGAAATAATGACTAAGGCCCTCATTACAACCCTGGTGGTCGGTGATAAAGCAGCAGTAATACGCCAACAGGGGTGCGGTAAACAAAATGGAATTATGACCACGGCGGAAGCCGCTCAGATAAACAGCCACTTTAACACACTGACCGCCACTTGTGGTAGCAATAAGCGCCATGGCGGTAACCGCCAACAGACAGGCGGAAGACAATATAATTCCCACACTATTATGACACATCTATCTGCCACCTTTTCCGGGGCGGTACCAACGACATCAAAAGCACGGCAGAAACAGAACACAGAAGTCAAAGGATTCACCTCTGGAGACTCAGGGAACAACCACAATGCCATGGAGCCTGAATTACACACTTTTCCCATGCATGTCTACCGTTTCCTGCATTACAAACATCAATGCCGGCGAAGACGACCACAGTGAATATTGCCGCCTAGCACACAAGGGAGGAGGGAGGAAAAAAAGAGAGACACACACACACGCAACACCCCCACCCCCAACACCATACACAGAACCAGATGCATTAACATCGCATATCCACCCATTACCCCTCAGGAATAAAGCAAGGACAAAATGATTTCAAGAAAATGAGTATAATACGATTAAAGAACATAAATAAATGCATCAATTTACAAACGTACATACATATTTACAAATGGAGGGACACTGCACAGTCCTCAATGTCCGTGGGCCACAGGGCCACAACATTTAGGCCAAGGCCCCAGCTCACCCCTGCAACAACACAGAGAGAACACTGCAGGGGCATCAGGTTGAAAATACACTTGCACCTCAGGGGGGTGGGGAATGGAGGGGAACCTTAGCCGGAAGATGGTACAACGTCACTGGTCCTGGAGGGAGCAACATGCCCTGTGCTTGATTCTGGGGAGTGCATGGCCACAGTCTCACTAGTGGGTGGTTTGCCCACATGCTCTGGAGGGGACAACATGCCCTGTGCGCTGTCCTGGGGAGTGCAAGGCCACAGTCTCTCAGGTGGGTGGTTTGCCCACTGCTTGGTCCTGGGGAGTGCAAGCCACATTCTCTCTAGTAGATGGCTTCTCCACTGGTTCTGGAGGGGGCCTTGTGCCCAGTGTGCGTCAACCTGGGAAGGATGGGGTAAGTGGATGGCTTCTTCCACTGGTTCTGGAGAGGGAATAGTGCCAAGTGTGCTTCATCCTGGGAAGGATGGGGTGAGTGGATGGCTTCTTCCACTGGTTCTGGAGGGGGCATTGTGCCCAGCGTGCTTCATCCTGGGAAGGATGGGGTGAGTGGATGGCTTCTTCCACTGGTTCTGGAGGGGATCTTGTGCAATGTCTGCTTCATCCTGGGAAGGATTGGGTGAGTGGGGGTTCCCGGAGGGGGAATTGTGCCCTGTGATACAGATCTTGGGGAGTGCAAGGTCACAGTCTCTCACATGGTTGTCACACACACAAGATTTGCAGGGGCCAGGACGCACTACAGCTCATGGAGGCAGGACTACACACTGCCCGTCGGCGGTGATGGCTGCTCAGTGGTGGCAGTGTCGGGGCTGGCAGTGGTGGGGGAGGCTCCAGCCCTTCCCCAGTAGCCTCGGATGGCTGCCCACTGGGGGTGCTGCTGCTGGCAGTGGTGCTGGTGGTGGTGCTGGAAATGGTGGGGGGAGGCTCCAGCCCATCCCCTGCAGCCTCAGATGGCTGCCCACTGGGGCTGCTGCCAGTGGTGCTGGTGGCAGTGCTGCCAGTGGTGGGGGGAGGCTCCAGCCCATCCCCTTCAGCCTCGGACGTCTGAACCACCATGGTTGGCGGTGGGGGCCCTGAATGAGTCCCAGGAACAGGCCTCCTGTCCTTCCTGCATGCAGGTGCAGGCCCCTTGTCCTTCCTTTTCACAGCTGGTGGTGCCTCCTTGCCCTTCCTTTTCGCAGCTGGTGGTCCCTCCTTGTCGTTCCCTTTCGCAGCTGGTGGTGTCTCCTTGCCCTTCCTTGATGCACTTGGTGCAAACACACTTTCAGTGCTGCTGGCTGGTTCCTGGGATCCTCTCTCACCTGCAGTAGCTGTCAACACTACTGTGGCTGTGGACTGGGTGGCTGAGGTGCTCGCCTGGGTTCTGACCACCCTGGCCCGACGTGAAGGACGGGGGGAGGGGTGGGGAAGAGGTCAACGGTGGTGAGGAAAAGCTTCTTATGGACATTGAGGCAGGAAGAGGGTGAGGGTTTGTGAGTGGAGGAAGAGGAAGTTGTTGTAGGAGGTGTCAGTCTGCTGTGTTTGGGTGCAGGTGCATGGGCTGGATGCTGTTGTGAGGTGGATGGATGTTGGGTGTCTGAGTGCTTGCATTAGTGTACTTTGGGAGGAGGGGGCACAGACACAGTGGGAGAGGACACAGGGAACGTGTGCATGGATGTGGGGGGGTGACTACCAGGAGGGGTGTGAAGTGATAGGTGTGATGGTGGTAGTGGATGAGGATGTAGTGCATGCAGGTGTGAGTGGAGACACTACTGGGAGAGAGGTGGAGGACGAGGAGGAGGTGGCCACAGTGGAGGCAGTGGATGTTGGTTTGTCTGCATCTGGATGGTGTTTGTGTGAGTGCCTGTGGGATGATGTGTGGTGCTTGTGTTTGCCTGAGGCACTCCTGTGTGTTGTCATGGGTGCATGCTGGTCTGCCTGTGTGCTTGGGATAGGTTGAGGTTGAGGGGAATGGGACTGGGTAGTGGAAGCTGGAGGGGGTAGGCTAGAAACAGATACAATGGCTGCCATCAGAGAGGAGGCCAGATCCTGGATTGATCTCTGTTGGGCCGCCATGCCAGAGTGAATTTCCTCCAGGAATACATTTGTTTGTTGCAAATGGGCTGCCAGCCCCTGGATGGGATTCACAATAGTTGACTGCCCAACAGCGATGGATCGCAGGAGGTCAGTAGCCTCCTCACTCAGGGCAGCGGGGCTAACTGTGGCAGGGCCCTAGGCGCCTGGGGCGAAGGAGATGCCCATCCTCCTGGGTGAGTAGGCATGGGAAACACGCTGAGGGCCTGCTGGGAGGGCAGTGCTGGTACGGGGGTGGGGGCTGTACCTGTAGTTGGGGTGGCCACAGAGGTTTCTGCCACCACCAGGGAGCTTTCATCAGAGGAGGTATCACGGTCAGAAATGTCCCCTCCAGTCTCTGCTGTGGTGCTCCTGTCGCCCTCCGTCACACTGGTGCCCTCTCTGTCAGTTGATTTGGCCTCCAGGGCCATGTGGGATGCAGCTCCCTCCATCACTGGTGCCTCTGCTCCTCTGCCAGATGATGCTAATGCACATAAGGACAGGGGCTAATGCACATAAGCACCATAAGGACACGGTGACAAAACAAAAAGGGGGGGAAGAGACAAAGGATAACCTTGGTGAATGGTGGCAACAACACCACCATTGGCATACACAGCACACACACACACACACACAGAAAACAGCCCTACACACTAGGCTATGCACTAACAGTCACAATGCTAGTCACCAGGTCATGGACAGCAATACCTATCGCCAATAGCAGCATACCTGTGACCCACAGACCCCTGCCCAGTAGTGGATGCCTACTAGCTTGGTTGGAGGTGGTTCACATCATACCCTGCCCAACATGGGACCTACTCTGCAATGTCCGGCCTGGCCTAGGGGTACCCACAGGCCCACATCCCCCACCCGGTGACCACCCCACCACGTGCAGGTAGTATATTGGGAAACTGTACTCACCCCCTTGTGGCTGCTGTGGTGCCCTCAAGCACCCACCCAGCTTCGGATAGGCCACCGCCAGTATGCAGGCCATCAGGGGGTGTCAGGGTTTGATAGACACCCCTTCCTCATTGGGAGGCCATCCCCAGCTGAGCCTCCGCCATCTTCCTTGCCCAGTGTCTCAGGTCCTCCCACCGCTTGTGACAGTGGGTGTTCTGCCTGCCATAGACCCCCAGGGTCCGCACCTCCTTGGCAATGGCACACCATATACCCTTTTTCTGATGGGCACTGACCTGCAGAAAAATACACATAGAAAAAGGTATCAGTCAGACCGTCCGGCCCATTACACTTATGTCCCAACCATAACCCTAACATCCCCTAATGCACAGACATTGCCCACCATACATGCAGCATGCTGTGCAAGACCCTTCCACCAACCCCCCTTACACGAGGCCCTCACACACAGCACTCCATGCATTCATGCCCCATTCATCGTGCTCATAGTGTACTCACCTGTTGGTCTGGAGGCCCATACAGCATTCGGTACTGAGGTAGGTCTCCCAACTCCGCAGTGGTGAAGGCAGGGGCTCTTTCCCCAATGGAACGAGCCATGGTCAGTTCCAGACACAGGTCACAGCAGCACTTGCAGTGCAACTTCTCCTGTTGAAGGTCAGGTAGCAAGTGAATGAACAGATAGAAAATGGCGTTCACGTCTATAGCAGTGCGTACCGTCACCACCAGCGTACATCTCCATTGGCCACTGTAACCCATAGGGCCCAATGACAATCAATGAGGAGTTGCACGGTGGTGCTCGACCGCCTCCCGCAATTGCGCAGAACGTCAGTGGAATTACCTCATTTCCACATGTCTATCCATAGAGGACAGGCGGATGCCATTTCAGGGGGGGCAGGCCATGGCACCTAACTGCATCACAGTACACATAGGCACCATTTGGGCCTATACAACAATATACAGTTACAGTCACAACATGCAATGCAGTGTTTGGAAATGTGGAATGCTGACCAGCTCCTCACCATTTTGCCCCCTAGATTACAACTGCTACGGATGAATAGGAGATGGAGACATCATCCCTTGTACTGACCTTTAGTGGACTTGGCAACTATGGAGGACAGGCACATCATCCTCACCTATAAACTTGAAAGGGCCACAATCACAGAGCTCTGTGCCCAATTGGAGCCTGACCTGATATCTGCTATCCATCACCCCACCGGCATCCCCCTCTTGTGCAAGGCCTAACTGTGCTCCATTTCTTGGCAACTGGTTCTTTCCAAGTGACAGTGGGCTTGGCAGCAGGAATGTCACAGCCAATGTACTCAGTAGTGCTGACCAGAGTGTTGGCTGCCCTGATAAAACCTATGCGCAGCTACATCGTATTCCCTCAGGATGAGGATTTGGCCACAGTGAAAGCAGACTTCTATGCAATGGGACATATCCCCAACATTATTGGAGCTATTGATGGCACACATATTGCATTTGTCCCCCACCGGAGAAATGATAGGTGGTCGGGAATTGACTCCCACGTCAATGCTAAATATCCTGGGTCCATGCATGATACTTTTATCCTGAGGAATAGCAGCATCCCAAATGTGATGGGCCAACTCCAGAGGCACTGGGTGTGGCTAATAGGTGAGCCCTGGTTCCCACCCAGTGGATGTTGGTGTATGGGTATGGTGTGGGCCCTGAGTGTGAGTGTGAGTGTGTGGCTAACAGTTGATCATCGATATTTGCAGGTGACTCTAGTTACCCCAACCTCTCATGGCTACTGACCCCAGTGAGGAATGCCAGGACAAGGGCAGAGGAATGTTATAATGAGGCACATAGGCGGACAAGAAGGATTATCGAGAGGACTTTTGGCCTCTTAAATGCCAGGTTTTGTTACCTCCATCTAACTGGTGGATCCCTGTACTACTCAGCCAAGAAGGTCTGCTAGATCATTGTGGCATGCTGCATGTTGCGTAACCTTGCCTTGAGACACCATGTGCCTTTTCTGCAGGAGGATAAGGCTGGAGATGGCCATGTGGCAGCAGTGGACCCTGTGGACAGTGAAGATGAGGAGGCAGAGGATGAGGATGAGGACAACAGAACAGCAATAATACAACAATACTTCCAGTGACACACAGGTAAGACACTGTAACTTCACTTTACATTGACAGTTTTGTGTTTGACATTGTACATGGCAGGAAGATTCTCACAATTCTATGGCCACTTACTGTACCCTTTGGCATCCTTTTTTTTGGATATCTGTGCCCAACTCTGGCTCCTGGTGTGTTTACTGAAACCTACTTCTGGTCTTTCATATGTATACAATCCTGTACAGTTGTGTTGCGATGTTTTAAGCTTGTTAAACAAATACATAGTTCAATCATTTGCCAGACTCCATACTTGCATTTTTTTAAATGGTGTTTATTTAAGTGCCAATGAGTAGAGGGGTATGTGCAATGGGCTCGGGCGATGGTGGAGGAAAGTCCAGAATAGAGTCCAGTCTATTTGAATCACAGGTGCATTGTCCAAGAGGGCATTGGAAGTGGAGCAATGGCAGTTCAAGGTGGGCAGGGTGACAGAGTGGGACACAAGGGTGACAATCAGGAGAGTCTTATTTCCTGGCGGGGCTTGGCAATACTCTCTGGCTTCTGTCTGGATTGAGGGACCGTTTGCGGGGTAGTTGTCCTTCTGCAGGGGGAGGGGTGCTGGTGGCCTGTTGGTCCTGTGGTGGGGCCTCCTGCCCACTAGCGACAGCAGAGGTGGAGGGCTGTTCATTGGTGTGGCTAGTGTCAGGGGCCCGGTGGTGTGCCACTGCCTCCCTCATGGTGCTGGCCATGTCTGCCAGCACCCCTGCAGTGGTGCCCAGGGTGGTGTTGATGTCCTTCAGGTCCTCCCTGATCTCCAGATACTGTCCCTCCTGCAGCCGCTGGGTCTTCTGCAACTTGCCCAGTATCTGGCCCATCATCTCCTAGGAATGGTGGTATGCTCCCAGGATCCCTGTAAGTGCCTCCTGGAGGGTCGGTTCCCTGCCTGTCCTCCCCCTGTCGCGCAGCAGTCCTCCTAGCTTCCCTGTTGTCCTGTGCCTCTGTCCCCTGAACCATGTGCCCACTGCCACCGACCCCAGGTCCCTGATTGTCCTGTGTTTGTGGGGTGTCCTGGGGTCCCTGCAGTGGTGGACACACTGCTGATTGACGTATCCTGGGGACAGAGGCATGGGCCCACTGGGTGGGTGCTGTGGTGGAGTTTCCTGAGGGGGAGTCTCTGTAGTGGTATGGGACTGTGTCTGGGTAACCGACTGTCCGGAGTTCCCTGATGGGCCAGGTTGGTCATCCAGATCTAGGCGTCCAGAGCTGCTGTCATCACTGTGGGCCTCTTCTGTGGGGGGGCTGGATGTTGCTGGCACCTCCTCTCCGGTGATGTTGGGTGGGGGGCCTGTGGGGATGTAAATGCACTGTTATTGTTTATTCGTGTGACATGTTTGCATGGGTGTGTTGTCGTCTATGGTTGTGATTCCCCTGGCAGCTTTGACTTGTGTGAGTATTCATTTGGTGGGCTAGGTGATTGTCTCTAGTGTGCATGCTTTAGTGATGGGTGTCCATGCAGGTCTGTGATGGGGGTCCGTGCATTGGTGTTACATGCAGGGCTTGGTATTGGGATGGGTGGGTTGTGATGGTGGGGTGTATGTGAGGTGATGGAGTGATGGGGGTGAGGGTACGGGTGGGGGTTTGTCATGTCATGCAAGTGGGGGGTGCTAGTAATAAAGAATTGACTTACCAGAGTCCAGTCCTCCTGCTACTCCTGCCAGGCCTTCAGGATGCAGGATTGCCAAGACTTGCTCCTCCCATGTTGTTAGTTTTGGGGGAGGAGGTGGCGGTCCACTGTCAGTCCTCTGTACAGCTATTTGGTGTCTTGCTGCTGTGGAACGCACCTTCCCCCATAGGTCATTCCACCTCTTCCTGATGTCATCCCTTGTTCTTGGGTGCTGTCCGACAGCGTTGACCCTGTCCATGATTCTCCGCCATAGCTCCATCTTCCTAGCAATGGATGTCTGTTGCACCTGTGATCAGAATAGCTGTGGCTCTACCTGGATGATTTCCTCCACCATGACCCTTAGCTCCTCCTCTGAAAACCTGGGGTGTCTTTGTGGTGCCATAGGTGTAGTGTGAGTGGTGTGTGTGAGGGTGTGTCGGGTGCTGTGTTGTGGTGTGTGCTGTAAGGTGTATGGATGGTGTATGGGTGATGGTGGAATGTGGCTCTGGATCTGTGGGTGATCTTGGTCTATCTCTCTCAGTTGGCAATTTTTGTTAGTCGTAAAGGGTTGTGGGTAGTGTGGGTATGTGTTTTATAGTGGTGTGGTATGTATGTGTGTAAGGTGTGTGTAGTTTGAATTATCCAATGTGGTGTTGTTTTGTAAATGTGTGTGTATTTTGAGCAAGGCGATACGTAGTGCCAATGGTTTACTAAAGTTGAATGTCCGCTGCGGTGATTCTTGGGTCATAATGCTGTGGGCATGGGGGGGCATGGTCGGACGCCATGACAGTATCAGCCTCTCAGTGAGGCTCCCATCCTCGACTTCCCGTCTCGGGGACTCCTGCAGTTCAGCGGTCCAGCAACCCAGCCAGCATTGGGGCTAAGGGTGCGAGGAGACTGGCCGTCTTGCTACCGACGGCTGTTCAGTCTGCGGACCGAGTTTGAAGCCGCAAAATGGAGTGGCTCGGAGCCGTGAAAAATCCAAGATGGCGACTGCCATAATAACATCTGTGTAGACGCCTCCTGAAAGCGCGCAAAGGCGCTTTTCCTCTACGGCACTGAGGTGAGGAGTCCTGGGGCATCCTGAGTGGAGCAGCAGCTCCGGGTGACTACGTGGGCCTGGAGGGGGATAGGATCTCCGAGAGGAGCCATCCCAGAACAGAGACGTCCCGGTGAGGGGGCTTTCACCCGGCTCCGGCCCACGGGGGCCACGGGGTGGCCCCTCTTGCTGTGGGACACCGGCTGAAGAATTGTGCCAGCAGAGGACTATGGGGGGCTCCCCCTCTTTCCTTTCCCTTTCTGTCGATAGAACCCCTCTGAAGATGGGGGGGAGCTAGAGCGGAGTTGACGGGGAGCTCTGTCGGAGCTAGATGATGCTAAGTGTGGAGTGTGGATACTCCGGAACGGAGCGGCAGGCCAGGGACTGGTTTGTGGGCCCCTCCTGTTGCTTACGAACGAGGGTGGCCCGGCAGGAGGAGAGGGACAGATTAATCTGTAATTCGGCCTGACCTATTGCACGGATGGGTGCAGGTGGACAGAGACAAAGTCACCCACGGTAAACACGCTGGATGGCACACAAGATGGGCAAAACAGGACGGAAAAGGGAAATAGAACCCAGGAGTGGACCAACCTCGAGAGAGATGACCGACCAGGGAGATGCCCTGAATCCCACCCCAGAAGAAAGGCGAGGAGATCCCACCATTCAAGACGTGCTGCAGGCCATAACGGCTTCCCGGGTGGCACTAGAAGGAAAAATTGATGCATTGGCCACTGACCTTGCGGTGCTCAGAGACGACCACCACCGTCTGGCTGAAAAAGTGACTGCCACGGACAAGCAGTTGGTGGAACTGTGACCAGAAATTAAAGACACTGCCAAGATAACACACAAAATGGAAAAACGGATTTGAGAGTTGGAACTGAGAGCAGAAGACGCAGAAAACAGATCACAACAAAATAATATCTGAGTGATTGGCCTACCCGAACGCAATGAAAAATCCAACCTGGCGGAGTTTCTTGAACGCTGGCTGAGGGAGGAGGTGGCCGAGGATGGATTGACTTCCTTCTTTGCAACTGAAAGAGCGCACAGGGTCCCGGCTCGCCCCCCTCCTCGGGGGGCCCCCCAAGACCAATAATAGCCAAAATACTCCACTATGGGGACAGATACTATCTGCTCAGCCAAAGCAGGAAAAGAGGAGACAGTACACTGGACAATCATGTGATCCGTATCTTCCCAGACTTCTCCAAAGAAGTACAGAAGCAAAGAGCCTCCTTCAGGGACGCCAAACAGAAACTCCGCAAAATGGGAATCCAATATGGAATGATGTTCCCTGCCAAATTGAGAGTAGTGGCTAAAAATGGCATACTATTCTTCAGTACGGCAGAAGAGGCTTGGCAATGGATCGATACGCAAGCACCGGAGGAGGGTGCACACAACTCAGACACAAGCAGACACAAGAAGAATTAGAACAATCAGAATCGCAACATGAATCAGAACTTTCACACTCATCAGAAAAGACTGGTCCAGACGTGACGCCGGGCACCTCAGACTGTATCATCTGAAAGACTCTTCCCCGGACTCACCCACAGGAAAAACCGAGTTCAAGATGGAATCTGGCGTGACTACCACATCCGTAGCCGACTGCATCAAAATCGCTATCTAGCCCTGCGACAGAGAACTGCTGAACTTGCAGGAGGACAGGAACTACAAAATCCCTGTGTGCTACTCTCCCTTGAGGCGGGGCGATGGTGATACGATATACTTCTGGTTCGATCTAAGAGCACCCCTACTTTAATAGACTGGTTAAATTATTTTTTCTAGTTTGGATGAGAGGCGTTCCTACTTTTGTCCCGGGGATGGGGAGTTGGGTTGTTACCTGTTGGGTTTCATTTACGGGGATAGGTGAGCCACTGAAAGAATTCACAGGGAAATTGGAGCTGACATGTGAGACTATCAAGATGGGTGGAGTGCTGGCACAGACAAAGTAGTATCTGACCAAGGGAGTGAGGAATTCCGGAATGGTAATACTAAACTCCTATAAGTACCTCACGTGGAACATAAGGGGCATGCACTCGATGGTTAAGAGGTGCAAGATTTGTTCTTACTTACAGCGAAGGGGAATTCAGATAGCAATGCTTCAAGAAACACACTTAACACAAGCAGAAGGAAAAGCGCTCCAAAAGTGATGGAGAGGCCAGGCATATTACACCTCATATTCTGCTTACGCGAGGGGTACCCTAATTTGGATTCGGGATGGGGTCCCCTTCCAGATGCTGGATAACCTCCTAGACCCAGAGGGCCGATTTGTGGTATTTCGGGGCAGGTTGGAGGGCAGAAAGCTAGCGCTGATTAATGTGTATGCACCCAACACGGACCAGGGAGAGTTTTTCACGCGCATGTCTGGTCTATTAGCCCCGTATTTGCAATCCTCAGTGGTGTTGGGGGGCGACTTTAACTGTGTGGGAGACCCCACTATGGACAGATCACACCCGCCACTGAATAATTCTCCTCTAGTGAGGGTAGCTCGGCATTTCTCGACCTGGCAAAAGAACTGGGGGCTGATTGATGCCTGGCGTAGATTACACCCAGACGAAAGAGACTATTCTTTCTTTTCCCACTTACATGAGTTGCATGTTAGATTGGATACGTTCTTCTGCACGCCAGATGTCAACCCGCATGTACACAATGCGGAATACTTGGCCTGCACACTTTCTGATCACAACCCCCTTTTGTTGTCATTAAGGTTGGGTCCCCCCAGCATCCCCACTTGGAGGCTCAAACCGGAAACTCTGGAGGACTCGCTCTTCCGAAGAGAGTTGCGGCAACATATCACTCAGTTTTTTTAAGATAACAAAGCATCCGCTATTAACCCCCTGAGTGAATGGTATGCCTTTAAGGCGGTGGAAGGGGGAGGTGCATAGCAGGGGCAGTAGGGGTGCGTAGGACTCTCCTCAGGGACACGGAACGGGCTGAGGTCAAGTTGCGAGAGGCTGAGAGAAGTAGACCCGGGAAACCACACCTACAGAACTCTATACTAGAGCTTAGAGCAGAAGTGGCAGATTGTATAGAATGCCTTCAGTGCTTTGATTATAGAAACTACCTTACAAGAGCACATGGAGAGAGAGACAAAGCGGGACGAATGCTTGCATGGGTTGTATCTCAATCCCACAGGTCCCCAGTCATATTGGACTTAGCCACAGAGCAAGGGGGTCACATATACGGGCAAGAACAAATCAACACACACTTCACAACCTATTATGAATGCCTATATAAGAGTAGACTCAATAACGTCAGGGAAGCCACTGAGGGTTACCTATCCGAGCTGCAACTCGGTTCACTCTCACCTGGGACTCCGGAACGACTGGGAGGGGCCATTACACAGAAAGAAATCAAGAAGGCCTTAAAAAGCCTGGCTAGAGGGAAAACCCCGAGGACAGATGGACTACCTATTGAATTTTATGCCACTTACATAGATATACTCACACCCAGATTGGAAAACGTATACAAAATTGCCAGAGAGCAGGGCGAACTACCTGCAACAGCCCGGGAAGCGGTCATAATTCCCCTCCTGAAAACCAGTAAAAAACTAACGAAAATAGGGGCCTATAGACCATTGTCCATGTTAGACCTTGACTACAAAATCCTCAGTAAGATCTTAGTAACCAGACTCCTCCCACTTATGACTACACTGATACACCCAGATCAAGCTGGTTTCAGAATCACCTTCCATCTTCAATCAGATATTGAAGAAGGATTTAGGATCATTAGAACTGCCTTTTAATTCGACTCTAGTAGAGTACATTGATGACTTATTGATTGCTTCCAAAACGAAATATGACTGTAGGTATGACACAATTGCCTTACTGAATCATTTGGGAAAGAACGGTCATAAGGTGTCCCCAAAGAAGTTATAGTACTGTCAGAAAGAAGTGAAGTACTTAGGCCATCTAATTGAGAAAGGGTCGAGGAAAATTTCTAAAGAAAGAGTGACAGCCATAATGCAGATGAATCCCCTGACATCCAAGAGAGACGTGAGGATATTTTTGGGAATGGTGGGTTACTGTCGTCAGTGGATTCTCAACTTCTCAATTATCTCTAAGTTTTTGGTAAGGTTGACTGTTAAGGAGATTAAGGATGGCCCGGGTACCCTGACTATGTCTGAGAAAGAAATGAAGGCATTCATTGAACTAAGAGAGAGCATGTGCAGCGCTCCAGCCTTAGGTATGCCTGACTACACAAAGCCTTTTGTACTGTTTTGTCATGAACATGATACTTGTTCTCTGTCTGTCTTGACACAGGTTCATGGAGGTGAAAATTGCCCAGTAGCGTATTTTTCAGCTACTTTGGACCCAGTCGCAGCTGCCTCACGGGGTTGTTTGGGTGCAGTTGCAGCAGTTGGTCAAAGCCTTACACAGTGTGAAGACATAGTGAAGGGCCATGCTTTAACAGCAATGGTCTCACACTCAGTTGAAATACTACTCACACGGACTAAAACGGAGCATATGACAAATGCCCGCCTTACTAAATATGAAACTATTATACTGGGGTCACCTAATGTGTCTTTGAAAAGATATAGGCCCTCATTCTGACCTTGGCGGTCGGCGGAGAAGCGGCGGTCGGACCGCGAACAGACCGGCGGTCAGAAAAATGGCATTCTGACCGCGGCGGTCACCGCCGCGATCGACCGCCACTTCCCCACTCCGACCGCCACGGCGGTCATGACCGCCGGGCTGGAGTTTGCGCACTCCGGCCCGGCGGTCGTCCCAAGACCGCCAACGGTATCATGACCCTGCCTACCGCCGCGGTTTCTGGCGGTCGGGAACCGCCATGCGAACCATGGCGTTAAGCACTATCGGGGCCAGGGAATTCCTTCCCTGGCACTGATAGGGGTCTCCCCCATCCCCCACTACCCACCCGAGTCCTCCCCCCACACCCTCCACCCCCCTGCCACCCCCCAGAGGTGGTACGAACCCCCTCCCCACCCCCACCCTGACATGCACATACATGCACCCCGACATGCACACACCCCCAACATGCACATATACACACCCCCTACACACACATACACAACGGGGACACATACCTGCACACATACATGCAGACATGCGCACCTGCCGAACAGCACACATTACCCATAGACACAGCAGCACCCCCCGCCGGCATACACGCACTCACACACCCCCTCTACACACTCACACGCACACCCCCATGCACGCCCACATCACACAACTCCCCCCCTCCCCTCACGGACGGTCAACTTACCTTGTGCGTTGGTCCTCCGGGAGGCGACGGGAGCCATGGGGAGGTGACCGCCAACAGAACACCGCCAACAGAAGACCGCCACACAGATATGTGGGTCGTAATTCTGTGGGCGGTGTTCTGCTGGCGTGGCGGTGGAGGTTGACCAGTCTTCACTTTTCCGCCGACCGCCAGTGTGGCTGCTGGCGGTTTCCCGGCGGAACGCTCCCAGCGGTCGGAATGCGCACAGCGGCATACCGCCGCGGTCGGCGGTCTTCACCGCGGCGGTAACTCGGCGGTCTCGCGAAAAGACCGCCAAGGTCAGAATGAGGGCCATACTGTGTTAAACCCGGCAACTTTGCTTCCTAATGAAAATACAGATATTGATGACGCTGAGGAAGTAGAACATGATTGTCTTGAGGTAACAGAACTGTGTACCAAACCGAGACCTGACATTAAAGATACTCAATTGGAAGAAAATGATTACATTATCTTTGTTAATGGTTCATGCCTGAGAGACTCAGTAGGAGTACTAACAGCTGGATACTCTGTGTGTACAATCACCGGTATCCTGGAAGCATGTTGGCTCAAACAAGTATACCCCGCTTAAGTGGATGAACTGGTTGCTCTTACTAGAGCGTGCCATGCTGCTGAAAATTTGAAAGTGACTATCTCTACTGACAGCAGATACAGATTTGGGATTGTCCATGATTTTGGCCAGTTATGGTCCCAGAGGGGTTTCCTGACCTCTTCTGGTTCTCCAGTGAAAAATGGTGAAAGAATTAATGAATTGTTGTACGTTATTGAAATTGCCAATGTGAAATGAAATGCTCATGTGAAATCGCAAGACTTTGGGGGTTATTCTAACTTTGGAGGAGTGTTAATCCGTCCCAAAAGTGACGGTAAAGTGACGGATATACCACCAGCCGTATTACGAGTTCCATAGGATATAATGGAGTCGTAATACGGCTGGTGGTAAATCCGTCACTTTTCCGTCACTTTTGGGACGGATTACCACCTCCTCCAAAGTTAGAATAACCCCCTATGTGTCAATGGGAAACGGATATGCAGATCAAGTCGCAAGGTTTTGTGCATTGAACTGTATATCGTTCAAAGATCAGTGGGAATTGTTATCGGAAACTGAAAATGAGACATGCACAGGTTATGCATTGAGGGTGGTTGACATAATGGAAGAGTTAACATTGTTGCAGGGACGTGCCAGCAAAGAAGAGAAACGTTCTTGGCTTAAATTGCAATGTGTACAAAGACCTGATGATTTGTGGGTTTCAGATGAGGGGAAAATGGTTTTGCCAAACAGTCTTTTGTCACAGTTTGCGAGGTTTTACCATGGTCAAGCACATATTGGGAGAGATGCCATGATTAGGTTGTTCAAAATTGACTGTTTTAACCAGAAGTTCAGACAAGCCGCAGAAGTGATTTGTCACTGGTGCATCATCTGTCAGCAGATGAATGCGGGGAAAGGGACTGTGGTGAATTTGAGCCACATCGGGAGAGCAGGAGGTCCATTTAGCAGGATTCAGATGGGTTTTATTGAGATGCCTGTGTGTGGAGGGTTGAGATACGTGTTGGTGATTGTGTGTATCTTTAGTCACTGAATTGAAGCTTACCCTACACGTAGGAATGACAGTCTCACAGTAGAAAATTTGCTGCTTAGGGAGTTGATACCACGTTTCAGGTTTCTGATCTCTTTAGAATCAGATAGGGGAAGTCACTTCAACAACGAGGTAGTTAAGCTCTTGTGTGCCGCACTGAACATTGAAAAGAAGTTGCATTGTAGCTACCACCCTGAAGCATCAGGACTAGTGGAACAGATGAATGGAACCTTGAAGTCAAGAATGGTGAAAATGTGTGCAGCTACCAATTTTAAACGGCCAGATACATTTCCCTTAGTGCTGATGTCAATGAGAAATACACCCAACAAGAAAACAGGACTGTCTCTGCATGAGATTCTCATGGGCCGAGCTATGAGATTGCCCGCAGTGCCTGCAAATGCTCTTGTGAATATCACAGATGATATGGTGTTGGAATACTGCAAGGGTCTGGCTGATGTGGTCCGCTCTTTCTCTCACCAGGAGGAAGCAACCACACTGCCACCAATAACTGATCCAGGTCACAATCTGAAAGCGGGTGACTAGGTTGTTGTCAAGAAACACTTGAGGAAGTCGTGTTTGGAGCGATGTTGGAAGGGGCCGTATCAAGTGATACTGACAACTACTACTGCTGTGAAGTGTGCAGGAGTTCAAAACTGGATCCATGCCAGTCACACCAAGAAAGTGACGTGTCCAACTGATGAGGAACTTGAATTGTCGAAAATAACAGCTACAGAAAAGGAAGTCTCAGGGCCGGAGAGTAATCAAAGGGGAACTGAGACTGAAGGATAGCCAGTTGAGGACGGCTTGGTCACTCCAGCAAGAGCTGAGACCCGGAGGGGTGACAGTGAGCCTATCTCAACTGAGGTACCAGGAGGACTGAGGCAAAGAGAGGTTCTCCCAGAAGTAGACGGATATGGGTTTGAAGTTGAGCCCCTGACACACCCGGAAGGCGAAGGAGGTGAAACAGAAGGAAGTCAGAGTGTTCGGACTCCTCCTGAGCCGCTTGCAGAGCCATCAAGAGAAAACACCATAGCACAAGAGGAGGGCATTGACCAGCAACCTGAAAAGCCGAACAGTAAAAGGACACTGAAAGGAGATAAATGGCCAGAGCCAGAAGCTGCAAAAGAGAAAGTGGTAATAGACGAAACAATAAAGGAAGAAGTTGATACCACAAGGAGGGAGGATCTGAGTGAAGGAGAATTGCAGGGTGATCACAAGCTGAAAAGAAAGAGAATTGCAAACAGGAGGTACGCAGGTCCTGAATGGGCATATGCAACATCAGCTGAGTGGCAACAAGAATTCTTGGCATTCTGTTTTGATCGAGAGATTCCAGGTCAGTACTACGGCACCTGAAATTGACCGCAGAGAAGAGAGATTGTGTTAAATTTGAAATAAAAACTGGAAAGCTGAGAGAAAAAAAAAGACTGATAAATTACCGGATGTGACACTGTTAACCTGAATTGACTTTTGAAAAACAGATTTTGACAAGCTGCTAACCTGATTTGACAAGAATCCTGGGAGTGAGTGAAACGCTGTAAATACTTGCTAAAGAAAGACTTTGCTTGAAGAAAAAAAAAAAGAGCTTTACACCTTCCTCAGTTGGTTGTTTGCCTTTATATTGTTCTGCTTTCTGATTCTTTACAGATCATGATTAACACTAGAGATGACAATAATAAGAGTAGGATCCGTAGATGGTTGAGTATTATTTTGGGTGTTGTGTGTGTGATAGTAATAATAGCTGTGATTGTGGGAATACCATTGGTGGATAAGAGCGTGACTAACAATGCTTCAATTCCTGAGACTGCTACACTAACACCATGGGAGAAAGTCGAGCAAGATACGAAATATTTGCATGAGGGAACTAACACAAAAGGGAAACTATCTAGTAATGTTTTCTATCGCTTGAATGAGTATGTTGAAACAATGGATGCGAAAAACTGTTATGTGTGCACGAAAATTCCTTCATCCGTACAAGAAGGGGTTACTTATCATAGTTTGCCGCTAACTTACGGGATAAGTTGTAGTTTGTTATTAACAAGGATTTATGATCAAGAATATATTCAGTACTTCTATTCTAATCTAGATGTAGTGTTTTCTTCTGTGCCTATAAATGAATATTTGAGTAAGATAGCTAGATGTCATAGTATAAAAATAGTTAGAGGTTTCTTTGAGCCCACACTGACGTTTGGTACAGCTTATGCGCATCGCAATAATTTAACCTGCTTACTAACTCCTGTAAAGAAGAGCTTTTTAGATCACACTGATGATAGAAGAAAAGCGTTGAAAGAAAAGCTAGCAAAGTGATTAGAGAAACTAACGTTTGCAAATTATTATGCTTATAGTGCAATAAAGACGCAAGGCAAATTAGGTATAGATGCTTTACACGTAGGAAAGCTTTGCATATGTAGGCCAAAATCTGACCACAACACTTTATTTGTGGGAACAAGTGAGTGCAGACATGTGTTTTTGTTTCAGAGTAAGTGGACGTTCATGTTAAATGGACAGGATCCAGTGATCCCGGGGATCTATTACATATGTGGACTTAGGGCCTCATTCCGACCCGGACGGGCGGCGGACGCCGCCCGCCGGGCGGAAACCGCCCAAACACCGCCCCGCGGTCAGAAGACCGCGGGGGGCATTTCAACTTTCCCGCTGGGCCGGCGGGCGATCTGCAAAAGATCGCCCGCCGGCCCAGCGGGAAAGCGCCTTCCACGAGGATGCCGGCTCCGAATGGAGCCGGCGGAGTTGAAGGTGTGCGACGGGTGCTGTGGCACCCGTCGCGCTTTTCAGTGTCTGCTAAGCAGACACTGAAAAGCAATGTGGGGCCCTGTTAGGGGGCCCCTGCAGTGCCCATGCCATTGGCATGGGCACTGCAGGGGCCCCCAGGGGCCCCACGACACCCGTTCCCGCCAGCCAGGTTCTGGCGGTGTAAACCCAAGGGCAGCGGGAAACCGGCGGGAGACCGCTGGTTTCCCGTTTCTGACCGCGGCGTTACCGCCGCGGTCAGAATGCCCATGAATGCACCGCCAGCCTGTTGGCGGTGCATTCGCTGCCCTCGGCCCTGGCGGATTCAATCCGCCAGGGTCAGAATGAGGGCCTTAATGCTTATTACCGTCTTCCAAAGGGATGGTATGGGACATGTTATTTGGGAATAGTTTTTCCAAAGATTTACCAATTTGATGACTTAAGGAAGTTTCCTAAAGTGTCTGAATTACATCATACTAGACAGAAAAGAAAGACAGCGGCTATTGTCGTGGATGATATATTTGTAGCAATAATTCCTTCAGTGGGAGTTATTTTGAATTCCATAAAGATTCAAAAGTTGTCTACTATTGTGGATAACATGCTGACAAACTTCACAGGGGCTATACTCCTGATGGATACTAAACTTGCTGCGGAGAGGGCTATGACTCTTCAAAATCGGCTTGCTTTAGACATTCTTTTAGCGAATAGTGGCAGAGTCTGTAGAATGCTTAATAAGCGCCTCTGTTGTGCCTACATACCCGATAATATTAATAAGATTAAAGTATGCTTACTAACCTAACAAGAGATAGTCAGATTTGAAGGAACTGAAGGAACCTGGAGTTTGGGAAAAGGTCAGAAAGGGACTTGCTAAAGTGGGAAGTTGGTTTAGTAATACTTGTCATGGGATACTTGCAAAAATAATAGGGGGGAAAATGATTGTTTTAGATTGTTTATTTGGACTATGGTTATCATGTAAAATTAGTAAAAGAATTTAGAGAAAAATTGTCAAAACGCAATATGAGGAGAGAAGAAAGGAAAAGGGAGAAATTATTCAAAGCAAAATATGAAAATTCAAAAATGGGGGAAGAGATTGAAATGAAGGTACTAAGAAAGTGAAAAGAGAAGTAAAGAGTGGATTTGTGTGATGAGAAATGTCATCAGAGGAGGGATTGTTGGGGTGTAGTTTTAGAATCAAAATTAACATGAAAATGTTTGTGAATTAATGCATAATGATGCCGCATAGAAAATGTATTAATGTGCTTTTACTAAACGTGTGCTGAAATGTGCCCACGGGGAGGGGCCACCAATGTTTACGATGATTAATGAAACTGACTAATAATGAGATATTAATGTACTAATGTATGATTTTGTACTAGTATTAAAGGTTATATGTTAAGGTTTTGCTAATTAATCACTAGGCCTTAGTTAGCATGAGTCGGGCCTAGCTGCCCGGTTTCATATTAAATGTGTTTTTCTAACGTGCAGTGTGCTGACTTGCTGAAGGACATGTAGTCGTATTTTTCCAGAAGCTAGAAGAGATGTGTAACCGTAGTAAATCTTCTCGTGAGACTCGACTTGCTCAAGGAGACATTCTTGCGGAATGCAACAGTGTAATTCGCAGCAGGTACAAGGTCATTTAGACTAGGGAAGACAATGGGACTACTGACTGAAGTAACAAATGTCACTTATTCCTCACCTGACATTCTAGCGGTTGGATGCGTCAAACCTAGGAACCAATAAACTACATGAGAACTGTTATGGGGTGACAATTGTAATGAGGTGACCAATGGACTATTGGATGGAGATGATGGTGTGCCAAAACTTGCCCAATTGGAAATTAGGGGACTGTACAACAAGATCAATTTAAAATTCTTGGACACAAGGAGAATTCAGCCATTACATGCTATTCCTTTGCCTTAAACATTGGGTGCAAAGACTTTGCTGTTTGAACTTTGCAAACCATCCTCACTTACTTTGCCTTTCCCGTTTCATACTTTACCTCCTGAGGAGGGAGCTATTCCTTTTTGCCCGCTCTTGCTGAACTTTGCTGTGTTTCCTGGCTGATGGCGAATCAACTGATATTCTGAGGACGAAGACTGACTCTGTATGCTGACCCATTACGGAGGGTAACTATATGATGATGAAATTGTAATTGTCTGTTTGCCTTTTCTTTCTAGGTACCAACTGCTTCTTTTGATAGAGAACACAGATAGATGTTTTCTAAATTTGTGTTGCTAAATTGTTTTTCATGAAGCCCAACATGATAATGCTGATTCGAGGTTAGTTAAGGAATTCACGAAACGGACAAAAATAGACAAAATGACTGAATCTATGCTTTGTTGAATAATACTCTAATGATAATCTGCTAAAGTTAATCCATGTTGATGTTGTGCTATGTTCTAATGTTTCTGACCTTTGCTTTGATGAAATCTTATTCGAGTTGCCATATTATGACAATGTTGATGTGTTTTCTGGTTTTGAGACTAATAAACTTGCTAGTAGAATTGTAACCAATAGGGAATAAATATCATAAATATCATAAATTTTACAACATTTTGTTTGGTTATTCATGACTGAAAGGCCATGGTGGTTTCCGAGTCTTATTGATGCCATTGATTGACTTGCTATTGTGAATATTGATGAGGTTACTGATTTATTGACTGACATGTTAACTAGTTATCTCGTCTTAATGAGACTTCAATCAGGGTCAAAAGATTAATTGGCCTAAAACGAGTCCCAGAGTGAATAAAGTATCTAGATTGGGACGCGTTATCACTATCTAGAGGGAATATACAAAGCCCAACTGTCACCTACCCCAGACAAGTGATCAGAGACAGGCTGAAAAAGTGGTATTTTCAGAATTGCCATTTAAAATACCACTATAAGTTGTGTTTTTAAGTTGTGATTCCAGAGACACCAAACTCAACAAGTTGATCTCTTCCAAATTGCAAATTACACTTATAAGATGTAATAAGGCAATCTCAATGTTATCCTATGGAAGAGATAGGCCTTACTGTTGTGATCGTGACTTTTTCAGTACCAGGGTGTAGGAAACTAAAACGTACATGTCCTGCCTTTTAAATAAATTTCACCCTGCTCTATTTGTTGTCTAGGGCCTACCTTAGGTGTGATTTATATCTATAAAACAAAAGCTTTGGGCCAGGCAAAAGGCTCACTTTGGTGAGTTGACATGGCTGTGTAAAAGTCCTTACACAGGCTCTGCGATAGCAGGCTTGAGACTTGGTTAAAGAGCTACTTAAGTGTGTGACACAGTCAATCAATCAATCATCCAATACTTTGTACAGCATACTACTCACCTGTAAGAGTCTCAAGGCACTGTGGGGGGGGTCGGCCATACGTGCTTCAGTTGAATAGCCAGGTCTTAAGTTCCTTCCTGAATTGAGGTAACAATGGTGACTGCCTGAGGTGAAGAGGCAAGGTGTTCCAGCTATTTGCCCTGAGGTAGGCAAAGGATCTTCCTCCAGCAAAGCTCTTCCATATGCGGGGTATGGTGGTTAGTGCCTGTTGAGCAGAGCGGAGAGCTCTGATGGGGGAGGAGAAGGTGAGGTGGTGATTGAGGTAGGTAGATCCTAGGTTGTGGAAAGCTTTGTTTGCATGGCCGAGGAGTTTGAAGTTGATACTATTCCTGTCGGGAAGCCAGTGGAAGTCTCTCAGGTGTCTGGTGATGTGTTTGTGGCAGGGGATCTCCAGGATGAGTTTTTCAAATTCTTCTGGGTGGTACCAGCATAGAGGGCATTCCCATTGTCAAGTCTGCTGATGACCAGGGCATGGGTTACAGTCTTACAGCAGTCCTTTGAGATCCATTTGAAGATCTTCCTGTGAAGTCGGAGTGTTTTGAAACAGGAGGATGCAACAGAGTTGACCTGGCTGTTCATGGCGAGAAATGAATCCAGGATGAAGCTGAGGTTGCATCTGTAGTTTGTTGGGGTGGAGGGGCACTGTTGGACCTGGCTTTTTGACAGGGTCATCCCCAAACTTTTTGCCTCCTTCCTCCTATTTTTTATGACCTGTTGTTGTTGGCTTTTGACCTCTGGGCACTTTACCACTGCTAACCAGTGCTAAAGTGCATATGCTCTCTGTGTAAATTGTACTATTGATTGGTTTATCCATGATTGGCTATTTAATTTACTTATAAGTCCCTAGTAGAGTGCACTATATGTGCCTAGGGCCTGTAGATTAAATGCTACCAGTGGGCCTGCAGCACTGGTTGTGCCACCCACTTCAGTAGCCCCTTAACCTTGTCTCAGGACTGCCATTGCACGCCCCGTGTGTGCAGTTTCACTGCCACTTCGACTTGGCATTTAAAAGTACTTGCCAAGCCTAGAACTCCCCTTTTTCTACATATAAGTCATCCCTAATGTGTGCCCTAGGTAACCCCTAGAGCAGGGTGCTGTGTGGGTAAAAGGCAGGACATGTACTTGTGTAGTTATAGGTCCTGGTAGTGTAAAACTCCTAAATTCGTTTTACACTACTGTGAGGCCTGCTCCCTTCATAGGCTAATATTGGGGCTGCCCTCATACACTGTTGAAGTGGCAGCTGCTGATCTATCTGAAAGGAGTAGGATGGTCATATTTAGTATGGCCAGAATGGTAATATAAAGTCCTGCTGACTGGTGAAGTCGGATTTAATATTACTATTCTAGAAATGCCACTTTTAGAAAGTGAGCATTTCTTTGCACTTAAATCTTGTTGTGCCCTTCAATCCATGTCTGGCTAGGTTTAGTTGACTGCTCCTTGTGCATGCACTCAGACACACCCCAAACACAGGGTACTCAGCCTCACTTGCATACATCTGCATTTTGAATGGGTCTTCCTGGGCTGGGAGGGTGGAGGGCCTGCCCTCACACAAAGGACTGCCACACCCCCTACTGGGATTCTGGCAGACAGGATTGAACTGAAAGGGGGCTTGGTGCATTTCTTAGGCACTCTTTGAAGTCACCCCCACTTCAAAGGCACAACTTAGTATAAAACAGGGCCTCTGCCCTACCTCATCAGACACTTGCTGGAGAAGAAACCTGAACTAGAAACTACATCCTGCCAAGAAGAACTGCCTGGCTGCTCAAAGGACTCACCTGTCTGCTTTTCTACAAAGTACTGCTGCCTTGCTGTTGGCCTGCTGCCTTGCTGAACTCTTGTCTGGCTGTAAAAGTGCTCTCCAAGGGCTTGGATAGAGCTTGCCTCCTGTTCCCTGAAGTCTCAGGACCAAAAAGACTTAACTTTTTCACTTGGACGCTTCGTGCGGCGAAATTTTCGACGCACAGCTTGTTCCGCGGCGGGAAAAACTCTTCACACCGATGCTGATCGACGCGACGCCTTCAGGACGACCGGAACTTTGACGCACGGCCTCGCAAGGACAACGCCGCCCGACCTCCAGAGGAGAAATCGACGCGACGCCTGCCGTGAGTGCGAAACTTCGACGCGCAGCCCTGCAGAACGGCGCACAGCTGGAAAACAAGCAGGAGAATCCAAGCACAGACCCGGGACATCTGGTAATCCCCGCGATCCACAGAAAGAGACTGTCCGCTCGCCGGAAAACGATGCACGACTTCCCCGCGTGAAAAATAACGACACAAGTCCGTCTGTGCTGGGGAGAAATCGAGGCACGCACCATTTTTCCACGTATCTCTTCTCCTGTGGCCCTCTGAGGAGATTTTCCACCAGAAACCAGGTTCTTTGTGCTTGAAAGAGACTTTGTTTGCTTTTTAAAGACTTAAGACACTTTATATCACTTTTCAGTGATATCTTTACAAATTCATGTTGCATTTTTGATCGTTTTGACCTGCAAATAACCAGATAAATATTATATATTTTTTCTAAATACTGTGTGGTGTATTTTTGTGGTATTATATGATGGTATTGTATGATTTATTGCACAAATGCTTTACAGATTGCCTTCTAAGTTAAGCCTGACTGCTCGTGCCAAGCTACCAGAGGGTGGGCACAGGCTGATTTTGGATTGTGTGTGACTTACCCTGACTAGAGTGAGGGTTCTTGCTTGGACAGAGGGCAACCTGACTGCCAACCAAAAACCCAATTTCTAACAGGCACCAAGTGTAGAAGGTCTCCAGGTGTCATCCAAGGCTGATGTGGAAGGTCCCAGGATGAGGATCCCTGTCTTGTCTGAGTTGAACCTGAAGCAGCTCTCCTACATCCAGGTGGTGACAGCTTCCATCCTGTTGTGGAAGTTGTTCTTGGCAGTTGTAGGATTTTTGGTCAATGAGATGATCAGCTGGATTTTGTTGGCAAAGGAAATTGTACTCATTCATTGGCTTCTGATGATGGACGCAAGCGGGGCCATTTAGATGTTTAATAGTGGGGCTCAGAGAGGAGCCCTCGGGTACTCTGCATCTGATCTCCGTAGGTTCCGACAGATGTGGTGGGAGTCTGACTCTCTGTGTTCTGCCAGACAGGAAGGAGCTTATCCACTGCAGGGCCTTGCTGCGGATGTCAGCTGCATGGAGTCTGAAGCAGAGAGTGAGATAGGTTCAATAGGATGAGAGCTGCTGTTTGGCCCCGTTTGAGGAGCGAGCGGATGTCATGTGTGGCTGTGAGCAGGTTGGTCTCCGTGCTGTGGTTGCTGCAAGCCCACAAGTAGCATTCAATTTACAGGCTGTGGGCACATGTAGTATACTTTACTAGGGACTTATAAGTAAATTGTATACAAATGTTTCTTACCTGCATCTCCTGAAAATCAGGTCTGATTCCTTTCTCCCTGGACTTAAATTGCTCAAACCTGCTTTAATGCTTCTCGAAGTTGTCAATGTGCATGTTAACAATTGTTTTCAATTCTGGGCTTTCAATTAACAAAAGAATATATTCTGACTTGTATTGATTAATGTCTATTATTCCAAATAGGCTATGCGCGTGAAACAGAGCCCACAGGTTTTCACAGACCAGAGGTGAGTAGCTCAGCGAGTCAAGACTTTTACATTGCATTCTGGGAGTTACAGTGCTCTTTTATACCATTCTAAAACCAGGGCTACATGTTGCAACATGCAAAGGAGAAATCTGGACTGGACGAAGGCTTACAGGTGGATCAGGATAGCTGAAAAGCTCTGCTGAAAACAGTCATTTGTTGAAGAAAGGAGATGAATTGAAACATGTCCATGTGAAATAGAGTAGTCTGGAAACCGTGCACGGGTAACAATAATCAGAACTGATCTCAAAGTAGAAGCTTATTGAGTTCTACTGTAACGCTGGAACCGCTGTTCTTAATAAAATCACTGTGTTTTATTTGCAAATCATATTCAACCAACTGATACACTTGACACCACAGGAATAACTTGCATACTACCCTTCAAGCCATAGTGTTCACTTCTGCTGATATATCAACAGAGATGTGTGGAGGGGTCGAGACAACACCAAGCAAAAACAATTACATCGAATTTCCTAATTAACTATAATTATATTTTTATTTCGAACGGACAAAGAGGTTCACGTAGTTCTTATTTGATTTTCCTTTTTGTCAAAAAGCAGCAAGAATCACTTTAGAAAATGGTTCTGTCTATTCTGTTAAGGGCGGCTGCTCGCAGCTGAGCAGCATAACGTGGGACGCTTTAGGATGCAACACAATCTAGGAAGGGTTTGTTCATCAATTAAAGCCTGACAGCTTCAGCTACTGCTTGTGTTCTTGTTTCAGGAACTAACTGCGAATTAAGGCCTTGCGAGACCTGAAACCCCTGCGAGAATGGAGCTCTGTGCTCCGAAGAGACATCTCTGGACAGCTTTCCCCTCGGATTCAGCTGCTTGTGTGCATGGGGGTTTGCAGGCCCACGCTGCGAACTCAATATTGACGAGTACAACTCCAGCCCCTGCCTCCACGGATTCTGCTATGACAGTGAGTTTAGCCTGGTTACCCACATTAATGGGGAGCAGCAGCACTGAGAAATCTAATGCAGCAAGCGTCTGGCTCCGGGGATCATGAGCGATGATTTACTGCACTGTATTGTGTCCTAGGCTTCCGAGGCTGCGAGGACGGTCTTTACGCCAAAAGCCAGTATTCCTGCTCAGAGGTTTATATTTCAATGGGCTACAAATGCAGCAAATGAAAATGTTAATGAGATTTGAGCTGTCTCATCTGATGCTTAAATTTGCTAAATGGTTTTTGTACAGAGCGCTTGATAATTGGTAATTTTCAGGTGGGAAATGGAAGCCATTAGAGCAGCTAAACATCGTATGTAATTATTTTTTAAACGCACGTCAAAGAAAAGAGTTAATATGGTAATATTGATGCAAAACAAAGTGTCAACTGGTAACAGCATATCTGACCTCGAAACTGAACAGTCTTTTATGTCAACCTTTACTTTTTATTTCATGAGGCGAGCCGGTACAGCGTTGAGTTTCGTTCTTGCACATCTTCCCCTCCTCCCCCCACGAATGCGGCACCGGTCCGTGGCTTTTTATGTGGGTATTCTGGTAATAATTCAAAGCAACCGTTATTTCAAAGAAACGTTAACGAGAAATAGTTGGTAAAAAATAATATTAATATTATATCGGCGAACACGTTCACAATATATGCAGGGGCAAAAGTTGTAAGAGATCTTAGCCTTGACTCTGGTGGCTGTGCCAACCTTGTGGTAATGACCTCCCCGCGAGATGAGTAACATAAATATGAACTCACAGGAAAAAAATGATAAAAGCCTGCTTAAGACAAATGTAAAGTTCCCCAGAGGACTCATTATCAAGGATTTTGTCCAACTCTGAATAGTGATGCAAAGGATATTACAAAAGTGCTTCCCTTAAGGGTGTGATTGAAGACCCAGGCAGACGTCACTCACCAGAAAGAAAATAAACTGTTTTTTTGGAGTGAAGTGGTGGGTGAGAACCCACCTGTTAGAAATGGGGTTTCTGGTTGACAGTCAGGTTACCCCCTGTTCAAGCAAAGACCCTCACTCTAGTCAGGGTAAAAGAGAATCACCCTCAGCTAACCCCTGCTTACCCCCTTGGTAGCTTGGCAGAGCAGTAGGCTTAACTTCAGAGTGCTAGGTGTAAAGTATGTGTACCAACACACACAGTAACTTGATGAAAACACTACAAAATGACACAACACTGGTTTAGGAAAATAGGAAATATTTATCTAAACAAAACAAGACCAAAACGACAAAAATCCAACATACACAAGTCAAGTTATGAATTTTTAAAGATTAAACTAAAAAATAGCGCTTAGAAACAAAAAATGCTTCAATGAGATGTTAACACGGCGTCGTGACGGAGTCGTTCCCAACAAGCCGACACCAGCGGCGCCGGACACAGAGTCGTGTAGACCCCCAAGTACAGTACCTTTGGTGAAGAGTGAAAACAAGCCGAGGCGCGAAGTCAGGAATCGCGGCGTCTGAGCGAAACGTTGAATCTGTGCACTTCAAGCGGCGTCGGTCACGACGTGGTGCGGCGACTTCCACGGAGTCGCGGACTTCAGCGGAGCTGCTGCAGCGTCGGCCTGCGAAGAGCGTCGCGTTCCAGCGAAGGTCACGCGTCAGGTGCAGGCGGCGTCACCGGATTCAGCAGCAGCATCGGTCTGAAGTCGTCCGAAGTCGATTTCTTTGGATTTCCACCAGCTTTCCTTTCAAGGGCCCAGGGACTGGATAGGGCACCACTTGTCAGAGCAGGAGTCTCTCCAGAGACTCCAGGTGCTGGCAGAGAGAAGTCTTTGCTGTCCCTGAGACTTCAAACAACAGGAGGCAAGCTCTAACTCAAGCCCTTGGAGATTTCTTCACAAGATGGAAGGCACACAAAGTCCAGTCTTTGCCCTCTTACTCTGGCAGAAGCAGCACTGCAGGAAAGCTCCACAAAGCACAGTCACAGGCAGGGCAGCACTCCTTCCTCAGCTATCAGCTCTTCTCCAGGCAGAGGTTCCTCTTGATTCCAGAAGTGTTTCTAAAGTCTGTAGAATTGGGTGCCCTTCTTATACCCATTTTAGTCTTTGAAGTCACCTTTCTTCAAAGGGGACTCACACCTACTTGTGAAATCCTGCCTTGCCCAGGCAAGTCATCAGACACACAGCAGGGGGTTGGAGCCGGCATTGTCAGAGGCAGGCACAGTCCTTTCAGATGAGAGTGACCACTCCACCCCTCCCTCCTAGCAGAGATGGCTAATCAGGAAATGCAGGTTACACCCCAGCCCCCTTTGTGTCACTGTCTAATGCAAGGTGAAAAACAACCCAACTGTCAAACTGACCCAGACAGGGAATCCACAAACAAGGCAGAGTCACATAATGGTTTAAGCAAGAAAATGCTCACTTTCTAAAAGTGGCATTTTCAAACGCACAATCTTAAAATCAACTTTACTAAAAGATGTATTTTTTAATTGTGAGTTCAGGGACCCCAAACTCCACATGTCCATCTACTCTCTAGGGGAATCTACACTTTAATCATATTTAAAGGTAGCCCCCATATTATCCTATGAGAGAGACCGGCCTTGCAACAGTGAAAAACGAAATTGGCAGTATTTCACTGTCAGGACATATAAACCACATTACTATATGTCCTACCTTATCCATACACTGCACCCTGCCCTTGGGGCTACCTAGGGCCTACCTTAGGGGTGCCTTACATGTAAGAAAAGGGAAGGTTTAGGCCTGGCAAGTGGGTACACTTGCCAAGTCGAATTTACAGTGTAAAAATACACTTACAGACACTGCAGTAGCAGGTCTGAGACATGATTACAGGGTTACTTGTGTGGGTGGCACAACCAGTGCTGCAGGCCCACTAGTAACATTTGATTTACAGGCCCTGGCACCTCTAGTGCACATTACTAGGGACTTACTAGTAAATCAAATAGGCCAATCATGGATAAACCAATTACATACAATTTACACGGAGAGCAAATGCACTTTAGCACTGGTTAGCAGTGGGAAAGTGCTCAGAGTTCAAAAGCCAACAGCAACAGGTCGGAAAAAAATAGGAGGCAGGAGGCAAAAAGACTGGGGATGACCCTGCATGAGCAAAAGTCCAACACCACCGTTAAGAGATATGAATGGGAAAATACACAACGAATTATTTTTGTTAATACCACTAGATGCATTGAATAAAGGCAGGTGTACAGCAATAACTATTTGCTAATGGGACGTTATTAAGTACTTCATAAATACATTGAAATTATAACAAACGAAGTATGCAGTTGAAACGACGTCTGTTGCTCTAATATCAATACATTTAGCAATACCATAATGTTAGGATGTCTTTGTCTACCCGCAGGTGGTAGATTGGGCTCTTAGTTCTGAGGGTGTCTTTGGTGATGAGGTGTTGTCGAGAAGTCTGAACCAGTTAAGAGGCGTCCTCTCCAGGAATGTGTCAATGGCTTAAGGGCAGAATCTGAGAATGCAGTGAAAGGTTCATCTGGGTGGATCTGGCACCTGAAGTGGATACAGTGGTTACATTGCTGACGAATGAAGAGTGGACAATTCCAGGGCAGAACGGGAAGAGGATCGAATCCATGACTGCAGTACATGGAAAAGAAAGGGGAACCAGTATTGCTGTCCTCAAACATGTTATCTTTTCTTTCTGAGTAGGGTGCATATGATTCTGGAAACAGTGTTTAGAAGCGGTGCCAGGATTACACAATTTGTGGGGTGTAAGTGCTGAGTCCCAATGAATTCTGTTCGACAACCAAATACATTTTTTCATTGGAAGAGCATCTTTGAACCGGAAGTTTTTGATTTTTACTTACTGAGTGAGCCCAAGAGACGCAGGCTTCAGAATTCCTTGGTAAGGCCATGGTTGTCAGTGGTTTCTAGCGCAGTTTTATATGTTTTGTTTGTTGCAATTATATATGATTGTTGTCACTAATTTAATAGCATGCCAGTGAGTATGATGGCTCTGTGTTCTCTGGTGTGATTCACTAATTGTAATGTTAATTTATACGTCCTACTATAGAGAGAAAAGTAGCACCGTTTCATTGTTGGTTGTGGCTAACGGGCCCCCTCTCAAGCCCCCCAAATGACTAGCAGAAAGCACCTCTTTCTGTATTAATCAATAAATGATTCCTAAGGCTCCCATCTAAATGTAAAATGGGACTGACCCACAATCACCCCAAGTGTCCCATTTATTCCCGTCCGGTGGCTTTATTAGTTCCTTGGAGATTGTAAAAGCCTCTTTAGGTGAGCGCATGCTGTGGGCCGGTTTGCAGGTCTCGAAAGAGGTTCGCCAAGTTGAAGCAGTCAAAGGAGGCTTTCTGATGGGAACCTAATTAGTCTTGTTGCATGTGCCAAGAAGCAGTGGAGACATTGTGCGGTATTTACATGCACTTCATATGATTTATACATAGCTGATGGTGTATTCATGCTCTTATTAGGAGATGTATATAAATAATCGAGTGATTTCATTCAAGGGTTAACATCACAATAATTGTGGAGAACTCTCCAAACCATTTGGCTGTTTTGCAGTAATTAGTCAGGTGGTAGACAAGATCTGAGTTATGAATTTTGATAACTGTCGGCACAGGATATTAATATCATTGCTCTGAGTGATGTCACGTCTGTACTACAGTATTCCACTTAATATTGTGGTAAGTAAATATTACTAGCGGATCTATTAATCGCTGTATACTATTTATGGACCATCCTAATGTGCTAATACCCCTTCACCCTGTTGAGACCGGGAAATTGTAGAGTACGTTGTTATAAGGGTGCATTACTGGCTCCTGGTACCTCACTCTCAGTGGGTAAACATGTGCCAGTCATTGGTTTCATTCAGGTCTGTACTGTCTGTAGCTTATGTGAAAATCAATTTGGCTTCCTTCTACTATAGTGTATTCTCTGCAGTTGATGAGCGGTTGCTTTTTAAAAGAGTCAAGCAAACCTTTTTGTTAATCAGTGGGTTGCTGATCGTGCTGATGTGTTTTAAAATGTGTTTTCATTTTATGTGTAGTCTATCATGCATAATGTAGTTGACAAATACTCTCGAATCTGTAGATGGCAGATTTGGGTTTGCACTTAGTAAAACTCTGCTGTAGAGTCTTTGTACAACCACTATTTAATTTGCTTCCTTTAGTTGCACTTTTGAGGCGGCACTCATTGAAAATTCTACCTAAGTTATGTCCTGTGGCTGATGGCAGGTGCTCACTTTCAAAGTTGGGTATTAACATTATTTTGGTCATGGTTGGCTGGCACCCAGGGAACCTTTACGTCCTGGGCATTTATCGAAACACGAGATTTATGCAAGGCACACTCTCCGTATTCCCCTTGGTTTGTAGCTTTTAGAAATCTCCAGTGATGATGTCCTTTGATGCCACTAAGGAGTCCTGAGTAGGCAGCAAGACTGTGAGTGAAGGGTAGGCACAATGTCTAAAGGCCAACACCCACAAAGTTTCTCACAAAAAATACCTGTCTAGTTGTTTTTTCTGACCTCTTGGGGGCATAACGAGGGGGGAATATCATTCTCTTCCTGCCTCCAGGGTGGTTTAAGTCTGTGTGGTCCTCTGGGGTGGATGGTTTTGGTCCAGTACCGATACAGGCCAGACCTGCAAACCACACATTGTATAGAAAAAGTGATCCTAAGTGTCTAGAGGTAAATATTGCAGCCGTTCTTCTCACCAAGGTGACAGACTTGGGGTTATCTGTCTCCTGGGAATCATTAAAACTAGTGTGTGGATCCAATATTGGCGCCTCCACGCCCCTTTTCTATAAAAACAACTGTAATGTTTAGTTGTGCCTTCTTCTTCCTTGCACAGTAAAAAGGAGAACCAATCAAAGTAAATTACGCAAATCAACTGGCAAAACAATATCACATGAAATTCAGTCACCAACTGAAGTACTGGATTTTCTCTTTTTACACAATATGTACTCTTACTAATTACTAAATAAATTAAATGCTCTGTTGTTTGTAATTATGTTAAAAGACAACAAGGATCCTCCCTTCAAAGCATTATTTTCTGATATGCTGATCCTTATCAATACCTCATTAAATTTACTGGGAACATTTCACTGAAATACACAGTATAAGAGACGCAGTCTGTGGTGAATGAAAGTGACATTCTAAAATGAAGTTTCTCAGTGCTTGCCCCGAACAGCTGTCTGACAAGCGTACTATGCTTTGTTTCCTGCTTTATTGTTCAGGTTTGGTGGTACATTTTTGAAAGTTGGGTATTCCGATCCCAAAAGGTACTGGCAAAAATAGGCAATGGCTCTAAATCCAAACTGGGTATCTATTGGTACTGCAAGAGGTTTATCCTAATCTACCCTTCAAAGGGCAATAAAATGGAATATGCATCAACATCTGACTTTAGGAAGTGAGCCAGATACTGGACCTCTTCTGCGCAAGACCATTTCAAAGAAATTAGATATGTGGCTCCGGAACACTTCTTACAGCACCATGGCTTCTCAGCATGACAATAGGCATGTTTCTCATCCCAAAATGGACGGAAACTAGCGGCTACCAGAAAGGACAAGTGTGGAATTCCACAAAAGCAAACACAGAAATAATTTTTTTTCACCAGGAATGACCACTCGCCAGGCACTTGAAACTCCACTCTACTGCAATCCTAAATAAGTATTGGAAAGCTCCCCTTCAGTCTCTGATGGATGGTAGAGACAGCTACTTGAGGCTTTATATTACTGACCTACTTGGAGTTTCTGAGGGCTCCACAGCTGGGCAGGCTTACCAGACCTTTGGCAATCTATAAGGCTTTGTTTTAGTATTGGTGAAATTAGAAACATATAGCTGTTTGTTAACCCCTTCGCTGCCAGGCCTTTTCCCCCTCCTGTGCCAGGCCTTTTTTTGCCTATTTGGGGCAGTTCGCGCTTAGGCCCTCATAACTTTTTGTCCACATAAGCTAACCAAGCCAAATTTGCGTCCTTTTTTTCCAACATCCTAGGGATTCTAGAGGTACCCAGACTTTGTGGGTTCCCCTGAAGGAGGCCAAGAAATTGGCCAAAATACAGTGAAAATTTCGTTTTTTTCAAAAAAATTGGAAAAAGTGGCTGCAGAAGAAGGCTTGTGGTTTTTCCCCTGAAAATGGCATCAACAAAGGGTTTGCGGTGCTAAACTCAGCAGCTTCCCAGCTTTCAGGAACAGGCAGACTTGAATCAGAAAACCCAATTTTTCAGCACAATTTTGGCATTTTACTGGGGCATACCCCATTTGTGCAATTTTTTGTGCTTTCAGCCTCCTTCCAGTCAGTGACAGGAATGGTCATGAAACCAATGCTGGATCCCAGAAACCTAAACATTTCTGAAAAGTAGACAAAATTCTGAATTCAGCAAGGGGTCATTTGTGTAGATCCTACAAGGGTTTCCTACAGAAAATAACAGCTGAAAAAGAAAAATATTGAAATTGAGGTGAAAAAACCATCAATTTTTCTCTACATTTTACTCTGTAACTTTTCCCTGCAATGTCAGATTATCGAAAGCAATATACCGTTACGTCTGCTGGACTCCTCTGGTTGCGGGGATATATAGGGTTTGTAGGTTCATCAAGAACCCGAGGAACCCAGAGCCAATAAATGAGCTGCACCCTGCAGTGCGTTTTCATTCTATACCGGGTATACAGCAATTCATTTGCTGAAATATAAGGAGTAAAAAATTGCTATCAAGAAAACCTTTGCATTTCCAAAAAGGGCACAAGATAAGGTGTTGAGGAGCAGTGGTTATTTGCACATCTCTGAATTCCGGGGTGACCATAGTAGCACGTGAATTACAGGGAATTTCTCAAATAGATGTCTTTTTTACACACACTCCTATATTTGGAAGGAAAAAATGTAGAGAAAGACAAGGGGCAATAGTACTTGTTTTGCTAATCTATGTTCCCCCAAGTCTCCCGATAAAAATGGTACCTCACTTGTGTGGGTAGGCCTAGCGCCCGCGACAGGATATGCCCCAAAACACAACGTGGACATATCACAGAAAACAGAGCTGTTTTTAGCAAAGTGACTACCTGTAGATTTTGGCCTCTAGCACAGCCGCCACCTAGGGAAACCTACCAAACCTGTGCATTTCTGAAAACTAGAGACCTAGGGGAATCCAAGGAGGGGTGACTTGTGTGGCTCGGACCAGGTTCTGTTACCCAGAATCCTTTGCAAACCTCAAAATTTGGCTAAAAAAACACATGTTCCTCCCATTTCTGTGGCAGAAAGTTCTGGAATCTGAGAGGAGCCACAAATTTCCTTCCACCCAGCGTTCCCCCATGTCTCCCGATAAAAATGATACCTCACTTGTGTGGGTAGGCCTAGCGCCCGCGACAGGATATGCCCCAAAACACAACGTGGACATATCACAGAAAACAGAGCTGTTTTTAGCAAAGTGACTACCTGTAGATTTTGGCCTCTAGCTCAGCCGGCACCTAGGGAAACCTACCAAACCTGTGCATTTCTGAAAACTAGAGACCTAGGGGAATCCAAGGAGGGGTGACTTGTGTGGCTCGGACCAGGTTCTGTTACCCAGAATACTTTGCAAACCTCAAAATTTGGCTAAAAAAACACATGTTCCTCACATTTCTGTGGCAGAAAGTTCTGGAATCTGAGAGGAGCCACAAATTTCCTTCCACCCAGCGTTCCCCCACGTCTCCCGATAAAAATGATACCTCACTTGTGTGGGTAGGCCTAGCGCCCGCGACAGGATATGCCCCAAAACACAACGTGGACACATCACAGAAAACAGAGCTGTTTTTAGCAAAGTGACTACCTGTAGATTTTGGCCTCTAGCTCAGCCGCCACCTAGGGAAACCTACCAAACCTGTACATTTCTGAAAACTAGAGACCTAGGGGAATCCAAGGAGGGGTGACTTGCGGGGCTCGGACCAGGTTCTGTTACCCAGAATCCTTTGCAAACCTCAAAATGTGGCTAAAAAAACACATGTTCCTCACATTTCTGTGGCAGAAAGTTCTGGAATCTGAGAGGAGCCACAAATTTCCTTCCACCCAGCGTTCCCCCAAGTCTCCCGATAAAAATGATACCTCACTTGCGTGGGTAGGACTAGCGCCCACGAAAGGAAAGGGCCCAAAACACAACGTGGACACATCACATTTTTTTATAAAAAGCAGTGCCTACCTGTGGATTTTGGCCTGTAGCTCAGCCCGCACCTGGGGAAACCTAGCAAACCAGTGCATTTTTGAAAACTAGAAACCCAGGGGAATCCAAGATGGGGTGACTTGCGGGGCTCGGACCAGGTTCTGTTACCCAGAATCCTTTGCAAACCTCAAAATTTGGCTAAAAAAACACATGTTCCTCCCATTTCTGTGGCAGAAAGTTCTGGAATCTGAGAGGAGCCACAAATTTCCTTCCACCCAGCGTTCCCCTAAGTCTCTCGATAAAAATGGTGCCTCACTTCTGTGGGTAGGCCTAGCGCCCACGAAAGGAAATGGCCCAAAACACAACATGGACACAACATATTTTTTCACAGAAAACAGAGGTGTTTTTTGCAAGGTGCCTACCTGTGTAGTTTGGCCTGTAGCTCAGCCGGCCCCAGGGGAGGGGGGCAGAAATGGCCTAAAATAAATTTGCCCCCCCAGCCCCCACCCCTTCCCTGGAGCGACCCTTGCCTACGGGGTCGCTCCCCCTGCGTGACATTGGCGCCAAAAAACAAATCCCAGGTGCCTAGTGGTTTCTGCCCCCAAGGGGGCAGATTGACCTAAAATCGGCCAATCTGCCCCCAAGGGGGGCAGAAATGGCCTAAATACAAGTTGCCCCCCAGGGGAGCGACCCTTGCCTGATGGGTCGCTCCCCATCTCGAAAAAAACAAACAAACAAAAAAAAAACACAAAAAAAAAAATTGCCCTGGTGCCCTGAGGGTTCTGCCCCCCTCTGGGGGCAGTTCGGCCTGATAATAGGCCGATCTGCCCCTAGGGAGGGCAGAAATGGCCTAAAATAAATTTGACAACCCCAACACCCACCCCCCCCCGGGAGCGACCCTTGCCTACGGGGTCGCTCCCCCTGCGTGACATTGGCGCCAAAAAACAAATCCCAGGTGCCTAGTGGTTTCTACCCCCTTGGGGGCAGATTGACCTAAAATCGGCCAATCTGCCCCCAAGGGGGGCAGAAATGGCCTAAATACAATTTGCCCCCCAGGGGAGCGACCCTTTCCTGATGGGTCGCTCCCCATCTCGAAAAAAAAAAAACAAACAGAAAAAAAACACACAAAAAAAATGTGCCCTGGTGCCTAGAGGGTTCTGCCCCCCCCTGGGGGCAGTTTGGCCTAATAATAGGCCGATCTGCCCCCAGGGGGGGCAGAAATGGCCTAAAATAAATTTGAACCCCCACCCCCCCGGGAGCGACCCTTGCCTACGGGGTCGCTCCCCCTGCGTGACATTGGCGGCAAAAAACAAATCCCCGGTGCCTAGTGGTTTCTGCCCCCTTGGGGGCAGATTGACCTAAAATCGGCCAATCTGCCCCCAGGGGGGCAGAAATGGTGTAAATACAATTTGCCCCCCCCCAGGGGAGCGACCCTTGCCTGATGGGTCGCTCCCCATCTCTAAAAAAACAAACAAACAAAAAAAAAACAAAAAAAAAAAAACTTGCCCTGGCGCCTATAGGTTTCTGCCCCCAGGGGGGGCAGAAATGGCCTAAAATAAATTGCCCTCCCCCCCAGGGAGCGACCCTTGCCTAAGGGGTCGCTCCCTTTGCGTGAAATTCACGCAAAGAAAAAACTCCCTGGTGTCTAGTGGTTTCTACCCCCCTTGGGGGCAGATTGGCCTCATTAAAATAGGCCAATCTGCCCCCAAGGGGGGCAGAAATGGCCAAAATATAATTTTACCCCAAGGGGAGCGACCCTTGCCTAAGGGGTCGCTCCCCACCCAAAAAAATAAAATAACACATAAAAAAAAAGAAATGGTCCCTGGTGCCCTAGAGGTTTCTGCCCCCCCTGGGGGCAGATCGGCCTAATAGTAGGCCGATCTGCCCCCAGGGGGGGCAGAAAAGGCCTTCCAGAAAAAATGCCCCCCATGGGAGCAACTCTTGCCCAAGGGGTCGCTCCCTTTTGTCAATATCATAAAAAAAAAAAAACCCTGGTGTCTAGTGGGGTTTCAAAAGCCGGATTGCAAGCAATCCGGCTTTTGAAACCCTCGGAGAGACTTCAAAGGGAAGGAAATACTTTTCCTTCCCTTTGAAGCCCCTCCGGGCCTCCCCGGTGATTGAAAGAGAAATGCTTTTGCATTTCTTTTTCAATCGCGCTGGAAGCAGAGCTTCCAGCGCGACGAGGGAGGCCCCTGTGACACATCAGCACGCGCGCGCGCGCTGACCTCACAGGGGGGGGCGGGGGTGGAAGGGGAAGGTCTTCCCCTTCCATCCCCGCCTTGGGGGGGAAGGGGGGTGCACGGGGGGCGCGCTAGCGCGCCCCCAAGTTCCCCTGTGCCATGGACGAGATGATCTCGTCCAAGGCACAGGGGAACTGTAGCCTTGGACGAGATCATCTCGTCCAAGGCACCCAAGAGGTTAAGGGAGCACCACAGAAGGGATTTCTCAACATGTAGTTTGTTTCAAGGTGATTACTATGATTTCCATTTGCCTAATGCCTGACTGGCAGCATTATGTTTCGTTTGTAGTTGCAATTATCCCCCCGTTATTTTACAAGGAATAGTGATGGTAATAGGGAGCATGGCTGCTGCCCACAAGAAATGGTGGTAAACCCATCCCAATGTGCTTTTCACCTCTGTTTCTTTGTTAAGGGGTTCTGTCTGGAGGGAATAGGTATGTTTTTCTGCCATAGCAGACCCCTTGACACCGGCACCCACAGTTTATTCTTGGATTGATGCAAGGCCTGCTTTTCTGATTCATTAAAGAAAGGGATATTATGCTCCACATTTGCTGATTGGTTTGATTAGTAGTTACTTGCTGACATCTTCCTTAGTTATGCCTAAACCCAGAACACTGAGATTGTTATGTTAAATCCAAAGACTTGCAGACCATGCACCTGTTACAGATCTTCATCAGTAGTTTGGCTTCTACCTTATATCCTTCGCCAGCTTGTATTTTGTTCCCATCATTTTCCTGCTGTGTGCATGGATTGGGGTTATGTGTTAACAAATAATTTGGCAATGCTTTGGCTTATGCTTCCAGCAAGTAATGCATAACAGCAATGTAAACTTGTTCTTTTGTTTTACTTTCCTTGACTGTATCTCCTTGATTCTGCCCAGGTTGTTGTACATGCAAGCAAACATCTCTTTCAATCTTTGGGCAAGCTTCTTCTCCAAACATAACATTTGGCATAATAGGGGTGTTATAAATTGGGGTCTCTAGTTGGCAGAGGTATACATCCTTGTCCAAGTAGGGCTCACAATCCTGGTCAGGGTAAGTCACAACACAACACAAATTATCCTGTGCCCACCCTCTTGTAGCTTGGCACAGAGCAGGCAGGCTTAACTTAGAAGACAATGTGTAAAGTGTTTGTGCAATAACTCACACAGAAACACAATGAAAAAATCACAAATGTACACCACACAGACTTAGAAAAATAGATAATATTTATCTGAATAAAATAAGATCAAAACAACATAAATCCAACATGCACAAGTCAAGATATCACTTTTGAAAGGTTTTAAATGAGCCTCAATCCTTAAGAATCAGTGGCTATATCCTTGAACACACAGTACCTGGGAATGCGTAAAAAATAATGATGCACAGGGGTGGCAGAGGAGGCGATGCATTGAAAAGTAAGGAGCTGCGTCTGATGTTCCAGCATGGCACAGACAATGTGTTATTTCTTTCCACACTGAAGGTAATGCATTGATTTTCAGGAGCGAAGGTTTAGTTCCTCGCTGCGATGCAAGAATATTTTGATGCACAAGGACGATGCCTTGAAAATCTGTGATGCACTAGCAGAAGGAGCAGGCATTGTATTGATCCAGTTGGCAATTCAGCAACATTTCAACCACAAGGCTGTATCTATTTCTGCAGGCATTGCATCAATTTTCCGATGCACAGGTATTTTCTTTCTTTTGATGAAGGCTTTGTAGCCCTGAGACTTCAGAACAGGAGGCAAGCTCAATCCAAGCCCTTGGAGAGTACTTGTGGGGAAGGCAGAGTCCTTCCAGCAGAGTCAGAGGCCAGCAGGCAGCAGGGCAACAAGCCGGGCAGCAGTCCTTGTCAGCAAAGCAGTCCATATGAGTCCCTTGGGCAGCCAGGAGGTCCCTCTGACTGAGTCCAGGTGTAGATCCAAAACTATCTGATATGGTGGGATCAGAGACCCAGTATATATACTCAAAAATGCCTTTGAAGTGGGAGAAACTTCAAAGAGTGTTTTTGAAGTGCACACGTTTCCCTTTCAGCCCAGTACTGTCTGCCAGGAACTCAGTTGGGGGTTCTCACTCCCTTCTGTGAGGGCGGGCCACTGGCCTTTGAAGTGTAAGAGAGCCCCTCCACTCTTCCTGCCCAGGGGCACGCTTTAAGTATGCACAACAATGCAGATTTGACTGAGTGACCTGTGTTTATGGCTGTCTGGGTGGAACTCACAAGGGGAGCTGTCAACCAGTACAGACCAGATGTCAATTGGAGACAGGCTATAAGGTACAAGTGGCAGTGAGTGCAGAGAAATGTCCTCTTTCTAAAAGTGGCATTTGTAAAACAGTAATATTAAATTCAACTTTACCAGTAAGCATTTTCTATTACCATTCTGGCCATACCTAAACATGACAGGGCTGCTCCTTCCAGATCAGAATCTACCACTTAAAAGTATATGAGGGCAGCTCTAATGCTAGTCTTTGAGAGGAGCAGACCTCTCTGTAGTGAAAAACACATTTGTGAGTTTTTCCACTACCAGGATATGTAAAACACATAACTACATGTTCTGTCTTTTACCTAAATAGCACCCTGCCCTATGGATTACCTAGGGCCTACCTAAGGGGTGATTTATACATAGATAAAGGGGAGTTTAAGGCTCAGCAAGAAGTTTTAAATGTCAAGTTAAACTGACAGCGAAACTGCACACACAGGCCTTGCAATGGCAGGCTTGAAATATGGTTAAAGGGCTACCTATGTAGTGCACTTTAGCAGGGACTTACAAGTAAAATAAATATGCCAATTGGGTGTGAGCCAATGTTAACATGTTTTTAGGGAGAGAGCGCATGCACTTTTGAACTGGTTAGCAGTGCTAAAGTGTGCACAGTCCTAAAGCCAACAAAAAGGAAGCCAGAACAAGAGGATGAGGAAGACAAAAGTTTGGAGTGACCCTTCAGAGAGGGCCATTTTCCAACAAGGGGCATATCATTTATGTAAAGTGGCACTTCAGAACTGCATTCTGCCTCGCCATGCCGTCATAGTGGTCACCCTTTTCAGAATGTGGGCATGTAGAGTGATAGTCTGAAAATCCCAGATGATTGGGACAAAATCATGTTAAACTGAGAGCGTGGAGGGCAACATTTGGTAATGGTGTGCCATTCTGGATTATTACATCAGTGTGGAGGTAACTAAACCAGTTTATGACCCATCTCTTTATGCATTTTCAGGTTCTCATATGTACCCCACACTTCTCAGTGGTCATGGTTTTATTTGCAGATGAGTTTCTTATATATGGACTTATTTGTACATCCTACAACTCAGTTTCATAGGGTGGCAGGGTTGTGTTTTCCAGTAACAAAGTAGCTACTTTTACCATTGATGATGCATGCATAGCCACCTCCCAACATGATATTGTAGCTTGCATTGGTGTCCCTGTCTTTATTTTGTTCCATATTGTGTTTCAGTATTGGGCATTTCCATAATGTGAATTATGTTGCATTTTGGGGTGTTGCATCTCCAACTACCCTGGACAAGTTTCATCCTTTTCAGTTTGGCCAGAGACCAGTGCCATTCCTGAATAATCTCAGAATACCTGAGTTCTCTATTGGATGCAGCTGCTTACAATTGTATACCTTTACTCTGAATCTTGTCTCTTTCCATATCAAATATTTATTGTTGTTCTCTATTGCCCATAGTTGAGCAGCTACACGTTTTAGCAGTATCATCTCAACGATGTATTTATAACTGTGGGCAATATTTAATTTTATAACTTGTACCCATCCCTACCGAGATATCCATAACTTGGACAATCAGAAAAAAGGTTGTGTGTGTGTGATCGTGCTTATATCATTTTGTTTTTTTATAGTTGCAGGGATTAAAATCGTCCACAGTTGACTGCTGCAAACTGGTTGCTGTAAACAACACATTGCCAAGAAAGTGTGGCCCTTGTCTTAGCTTTCACATCGTGTAAAAAAGGTAGGCCCAGTCCATGTGGTTAAACATCTCTTCTCTGTCCAAAGATACCACAAATCTCTCAATTTTGCTTGTCTTTAACCTAGCAGAAGAGGTACAAGATTGACCATAGGTGATTGGTGGGCGAGTGCTCCAGCACAAATCCATCTTGTGAAGGGTGGATTAGTAATAGAATAATATGCTTAGGGATATTGGCCAATATGGTTTGTTCTTAGTGTCGCATACATATTCATGAGGGAGATAGATATAGAGTTGGGACATTTCAAAAGGTGGCAATCTGGTTTGGGTATCTTTGAAATGTTGGCCCTATTTAATTTGTCTGTTAGACATCTTAATTCAGAAGACTTTGCATAATAACGAGGTAACCAGAGGTTTGATTTTCCCATAAAACGCAAAAGGAAGTCTGTCTTCACCTAGTACCTTACTCATGGCCATTTGTTTTCTGACATTTTCTTTTTCCTTCAGAAATCACACCATCACCCAAGTTTCACTATGCAAATCAGTCAGTCAGCCAGGTATGGTAATTTGGCATCTTGTAGGAAGCTGACTTACATATCCATCACACCTGAGCTACAGAGCGTTTTATGGAATGAGTTGAATTTCTTTACAATAGCTATTAGTTTAGTCAGCAGTCTATGCTGATTGCCCCTAGTTGTAAAGATCACCCTGAAGAATTATTTGTCTTAGTTGAGTAGCAAGTAGCATTACGTTCCTTCTCCTCTTTTATAGTCCAGTTGTATCACTCAAAAAGGAACTGTTTCTGCATGGTTGATGTATACTATATTTATGTCCTATTTAGTCTTGGTAATGGCTTTCAGAGTGTTTTCAGTAGGTAATTAATTAAAGGAGGAGGTGGGCTTCTGTATAATCACTGATACATGGATACATGCTGTTTTTTAGGCATGGAGTTCTTAATGTTCATCACTGAATCTCTTACATCTCTACAAGCCTCTGCTTTTTCTGACACCCACAGAGCATAAGTAAAAGCAACTGAACCTTTTTTAGTTTGTACATAGTTTTTTAAGGTAGAACATAGTGATTCTTTGTCTGTCGCTTCACACCTCGTAAAATCCATTCACCAGTTTCCTGGGTCAGTGCTACGTCTAGTTATATACTAATATCTATTAAGGTATTGTTGGATATACTACCTGGAAGACTGACAAAAAGCTGATGGTGACAACAAATTATATTCCAGAGCAGGCTCCATAAATGGCAAAGGTGCAAATATCATCCTTTTTCCATGGGCTTATTTAACAGAAATGGTCCAGCAGTGCCTGGGCTGCCAGAATACATATTTTGCTGGAGTGCTGAAAGTCTGCTCTGCCAGACATGTCCACTATCATTTTTATGGTTAAATTCCAGTCCCCACCCAAAAGTACTTTTGTTCAAACAAAAGAGTGTGGCATCATGGAGATGAATACCAAGAAGTTTGTGTGATCTGCTACTGGTATGTTTACTGATACATTTATAATTTGTGTGTCCTATATTTGAGTTTTGAAAAAAAGAAAACTGCCAAGTCATCAGACCAGGTCTGTGGAATCCAAATCTGTGGATCAAAACTGTGACAACCTCCTTTCTATATTGCAGCAGGATGTTAAGTTCACTTCCATGGGACATGCATGCAAAATACTACCTAACAACCCCACTAGTGTTTATATTTCTCACTTCCTATTTTGTTCAAAATGGTTTCCTGTGAAAGGGCTATATTATGACGTTTGAATTCCATGAGTGTGTTTCCTTTCTTTTTCAATGTATAAGTCAATTTACATTTAGGGAGAGATGGTTAATGGGGGCCTAGCAGACATAGTATCTGTGGACCTGTGGAGTGCAGTGGGTGGTTAAAAACCATGGTTTACATGTTTTCCCTTCAAGGGTAGTCACTGTTCGTTTAATGTTAGAGGAAGGTTTGTTCAATGGTAATAGAGTTCTAAAGTATTAGAGCAGCTAGTAATACAGTATTTCTAATTTGATAGTGAGAGATGCCAAACATACCCAGCTCTCTTTCGAGGATCACCAGATTATATGGTGCTAAGATTTTGCAAAGGGTGTTTCTGGTATTTTTTTTAACATTGATTGATTGAGTGGTGGGAATAACTAGTTTCCCAAAGAGGGCAATAAGATGTGGAAGTAAAACAACATATAATTAGAATTGTATCTGTAGCTTACTAAATGGATCAACCTACTCAGCTAAGACATGCAGGTCTATTGGATCCTTAGATGAATATAGCCAATTGTAACTTGATTGATCAGGTGAGATGCAATCTTCAGGAAGTGCACACACATCATTCTATGCCCTGCAGGAGTACAGGTTCTAAGCTGCCCTCTAAAGGGCACAGGGTTTGACATTAAATATTGCTCATTCCCTTATTTCTCAATCCCACTCAGACCAATTGAGACTGTTATGATTAGGAAGAAGGCTGAAAGGGAGTGAACAAAGTCAATGTGGTATGTTAATGTTACAGCATATCAAACTTCATATAATAATGCGTCCCAACATAATTCTTTACATCATTCTCTGGTAGTGTAATCAATCTAGCACTGTCCACCTGCATGTGGGTGACAAGCTGCTCAAAGGTCTTGTCCTGCCCCAAATGACCAGCTGAAGGTACCTCATGAGCCAGACCTAGTAGGAAGGCTCTGAAGCACTGTGGTACCACCAGCACACGGGCTGACCCAGGCTCAGGAACCTTAGGCTTGCTATATAGGAGGCCGTCCTCAAGCAAATCAAATGTGACCCAGGCTCCTTGCCAGACACCTGGTCTGCAGCCTGCTACCGCAAACCCTCCTGAGTAGGGGATGACTTCTGTGCCTCACACAATGCTTCCCTGGTGGGCCCCCTTCCTGCTGCCACTGTAACAACTCAGGGACCTCACCCAGTTCAGCCACCTGTTCCCCTGTAGACTCCAGGGCCTGCCCCTTAGGTTCAGCCTCCTCCTGGACCGTGAGAACGTCTGGGGACAGTTTCCCGCACCCCTTGCCCTTCCTACTTCTGGCAGACACCTGTGCCACTCTTTCAGGCTCCAGGGTCTCCTGATCACCCTGCTGGGCCTACCAAGAGGAATCCTTTAGGTCATTGCCAAGCAAACAATCTACAGGCATGGTTGAACTCACAGCTACCTTCAAGGAACCTGACCCCCCCCCCCCATTCAAAGGGAACCTGCGCCACTCTGCACAGGTGCTCTGAGTTGGTCACTGCAACCACTTGGTGAAGTACACAGGGATCTATCTGCTCTTCAGACACCAGGTGACTCCCCACTGTAGTCACACTGGCTCCTGTGTCTCTCAGAGCCTCCACCCTCTGTCCATTGATAGTCACCCACTGCCTGTGCTTCTTAGTGTTATCAGGCACGAGGGTCCTCTGGACCAGCTCACTGTCCCCCTAGTGAGAGAATGGTCATCTCAGCTGGCTCCCACCCACCTGGAACCAACTCCTCCCCAAGCGCCATTCTGGCCATACCCTGTGACTGAGCACCAGTGGGTGCTGGTTTCCACTTGGGACATTTGGGACCCTCCTGATCACATGCAAAGCACTTGCGGGACCCATACTCTGCAGGTTTCCCTATAGAGACCCATGGTTTCTTTTCTACTGGGGAATGGGTTTCTTTACACTAGGAACTAGGTTGGGGACCTTTTGAGTACTCCCCCTGTTTACCCTTACCCCCCCATTTCTCTTGATGGGCACCCTGCCCACCATTGGCATGGTCTTCCCCAAACCTCTTTTGGACCCTGGTGCTCTCCCAACAGTTCGGTTCCTGCGCAAGCTTCCTGGGGTCAGCCAGCGTGCTGCCAGTTAGGTGCTGGCACACCTCTGGAAAACATGAACTGTACAAGTGCTCCCAAGCAATCAAATTGTAAAGCCCCTCATACGTTGTTACCCTACTGCCCTTCACCCAACCATCCAGTGACCTGCAAAAAGAATCCACACATTCCAACCATGTTTGGGATTCCTTCTTCTTACAGGACCTAAACTTGTCCTTATACTGATCATGGGTGAGACCATACCTAGTAATCAGTGTGTCCTTCATGATACAGTAAGGGAGCCCCTTGGGATCCCCTAAGGATCTCAGAGTATCCTTTGACTCTACCTTGAAGTGCTTCCACAGACCCACCCCACAATGAGCTTCAAGGACCAGATTTATATGGAGAGCAGACTCATACCCCTTAAACCACAATAGTATGTTATCCTCCCTCTTGTAATCCTTCACAAGGTCCTTAGGAATGTGCACCCTCCTCTCAGGCTGCATTGTGTTATTGCTGCCACCATCCCTACTAGACTGGCTCCTCTGATCCAGCTTCCTCAAGCTGAACTCATGAGCCAACAACATTTTCTCTTCTATGGCCATCCTCGTTTTCTCCAACTCCAACTGGTGAGCCCTCTCTGCCTGTCTGTCCTAAAACACTTCAGGAGTCTGACCCTTGGATGACACACTGCTACCTGCCCTGGAGACCCTTTCCCTGGACATAACAGGCCCACCCGCTATACCATTGTGAACACTCTGCATCTCGTCCTGCTCCTCACCCTCACCCTCATCCTCATCTTCTGTGTGCCCCTCAGCTTCCTTGGCTGTCACCCAAGCCCTCAGTGCCATTTGCAGCTCCTCCTTCCTGGTGGAACTCTTAATGAACAGACAAGATCCTTACAGAACTGTTTCGATTGGGCAACTGTGTAACTCTCCAGTTTCCCTACATCAAAAGCAGCTCCAGCTGATGCATCCCCAGATTGAGACATGATGAAGAGTTATAAGTGCAAAGTTCCAAAGGCAGAAAAACAAGTTCCCAAATGGAGTTCAAAAGTCAATCAAGGATTACCACAAAAATGGAAGTAGGGAAAAATCCAGAAAAGAGAAAAAGCAAAAATTACAAAGACAAGTAGTATTTGTTCATATAATGGTCTGCACTGAAAACAGTAGTGTACACTTAGTCACTGTATGTCAAGAACAAATGCAAGTCCAATCCCATTGCTGCTACCAATGATAGAAGTGGGGACTTTGGTTGGAAGTCAGGTTACCCCCTGTCCAAGCAAGGACCCTCACTCTAGTCAGGGTAAGGAGAATCACCCTCAGTTAACCCCCGCTCACCCCCTTGGTAGCTTGGCACGAGCAGGCAGGCTTAACTTCAAAAGCAATGTGTAAAGTATTTGTACCAACACACACAGTAACTCCGTGAAAAAACTACAAACGCAATAAAGGTTAGGAAAAATATGTAATATTTATCTAAACAAAACAAGACCAAAACGCACAAATCTAACATACACAAGTCAAGTTATGAATTTTTAAAGCAAAAAGTACCTGGGTTGCAGCATAATAACACCGTACGGCGAGTGTGTGTCGGAAAAAGGTCAGTGATGCGTCGATTTCTTACTCGCAAGTGAGACCGTGCATCATTCCTCCTCTAGTCCGGTCGGCATGTGTCATTTTCCTCTCTGCAAGAGAGCAAAGCGTCGGTCTGGGCAGGCACCCCGGGTCTGGCAGGCTTTGCGTTGATTTTCCACGCTCAGCGATGTTGCGTCGAAATCCGGTCGCAAGGTGTCAAGAAACCGTGCTGTGCGGGGCTTGTGTTGTTTACAGCAGCCGCTGCTGGTGCTGTGCGTTGTTTCCCCAGCCACATTGCGTTGATCTCCCAGCCACGATGCAGGTGGAGCGTTGAATTTAGCGCAAGGCCAGTGGCGCATAGTTTTTCAACCAGGAAGTGGGTGGCGCATCAAAAGTTTCCCAGCAGGGCAGTCTTTGCGTGGATTTTTGACCGTTTCCACCAGCTGCACCTTTCAAGGGCCCAGAGACAGCTTAGGGCACCACTTGGCAGGCAGGACTCTCAGCAGAAAGCCCAAATGCTGGCAGAGAGAAGTCTTCGCTGTCCCTGAGACTTCAACAAAAGGAGGCAAGCTCAGTTTCAAGCCTTTGGAGATTCTTCACCAGTGGGAAGTCACACAAAAGTCAGACTTTGTCCTCTGCCAGGTAGAAACAGCTACTGCAGGCCAACCCAGCAAAGCACAGTCACAGGCGAAGGGGCAGTACTCCTCCTCCAGCTTCTCCAGCTCTTCTCCATGGCAGAGGTTCCTCTTGGTTTCAGAAGTAATCTGATTTCCAGGGGTTTGAGTGCTCTTCTTATACCCATTTCTGCCTTTGAAGTACGCCTACTTCAAAGAGAAGTCTCTGTTGTTTTCAAGATCCTGCCTTGCCCAGGCCAGGCCCCAGACACTCACCAGAGAGCTGGAGACTGCATTGTGTGAGGGCATGCATAGCTCTTTCAAGTGTAAGTGACCAATCCTCCACTCCCCTCAGCCCAGATGGCTCATCAGGATATTCAGGCTACACCCTAGGTCTCTTTGTGTCCCTGTCTAAAGGAGAAGTGCAAACAGCCCAACTGTCAAACTGACCCAGACAGTGAATCCACAAACAGCAGAGTCACAGAATGTTTTAAGCAGGAAAATGCCTACTTTCTAAAAGTGGCATTTTCAAACACACAATCCAAAAACCAACTTCACTAAAAGGTGTATTTTTCTATTGTGAGTTCAGAGATCCCAAACTCCACATGTCCATCTGCACCCAAAGGGAATCTACACTTTAATCACATTTAACCCTTTCGCTGCCAGGCCTATTCCCCTCCTGTGCCAAGCCTTTTTTGGGCTATTTGGGGCAGTTCGCGCTTAGGCCCTCATAACTTTTTCTCCACATAAGCTACCCACCCCAAATTTGTGTCCTTTTTTTCCAACATCCTAGGAATTGTATAGGTACACAGACTTTGTGGGTTCTCCTGAAGGAGACCAAGAAATTAGCCAAAATACAGTGAAAATTTTGTTTTTTTCAAACAAATTGGAAAAAAGGGCTGCAGAAGAAGGATTGTGGTTTTTCCCCTGAAAATGACATCAACAAAGAGTTTGCGGTGCTAAAATCACCATCTTACCAGCTTTCAGCAACAGGCAGACTTGAATCACAAAAACCCCATTTTTCAATACAATTTTGGCATTTTACTGGGACATACCCCATTTGTACTATTTTTTTGTGCTTTCAGCCTCCTTCCAGTTAGTGACCGAAATGGGTGTGAAACCAATGCTGGATCCCAGAAAGCTAAACATAATTCTGAGTTCAGCAAGGGGTAATTTGTGCAGATCCTACAAGGGTTTTCTACAGAAAATAACAGCTGAAATAAAAAATATTGAAATTTAGGTGAAAAAAACAGCAATTTTTCTCCACGTTCTACTCTGTAAGTTTTTCCTGCGATGTCAGATTTTTTAAAGCAATATACCGTTACATCAGCTGGACTCTTCTGGTTGCGGGGATATATAGGGCTTGTAGGTTCATCAAAAACCCTTGGTACCCAGAGCCAATAAATGAGCTGCACCTTGCAATGGTTTTTCATTCTATACCGGGTATACAGAAATACATTTGCTGAAATATAAAAAGTGAAAAATAGGTATCAAGAAAACCGTTGTATTTCCAAAATGGCCACAAGATAAGGTGTTGAGAGCAGTGGTTATTTGCACATCTCTGAATTCTGGGGTCCCCATACTAGCATGTGAATTACAGGGCATTTCTCAAATAGACGTCTTTTTTACACACTGTCTTACATTTGGAAGGAGAAAATGTAGAGAAAGACATGGGGCAATAACACTTGTTTTGTTATTCTGTGTTCCCCCAAGTCTCCCGTTAAAAATGGTACCTCACTTGCGTGGATAGGCCTAGCGCCCGCGACAGGAAACACTAAATGGACACATCACATTTTCAGAAAGAAAACAGAGCTGTTTTTTACAAAGTGCCTAGCTGTGGATTTTGGCCTCTAGCTCAGCCAGCACCTGGGGAAACCTAGGAAACCTGTGCATTTGTGAAAACTATACACCTAGGAGAATCCAAGATGGGGTGACTTGTGGGGCTATGACCAGGTTCTGTTACCCAGAATCCTTTGAGAACCACAAACTCTGGCCAGAAAAACACTGTTTCCTGTCATTTCAGTGAAAGAAAGCTCTGGAATCTGAGAGGAGTCACAAATTTCCTTCCACCCAGCATTCCCCCCAAGTCTTCTGATAAAAATGGTACCTCACTTGTGTGGGTAGGCCTAGCGCCCGGGACAGGAAATTCCCCAAAACACAACGTGGACACATCACATTTTCAGAAACAAAACCGAGCGTTTTTTACAAAGTGCCTAGCTGTGGATTTTGGGCTCTAGCTCAGCCGGCACCTGGCGAAACCTAGCAAACCTTCACATTCTTGAAAACTAGACACCTAGGGGAATCCAAGATGGATGACTTGTGGGGCTCTGACCAGGTTCTGTTACCCAGAATCCTTTGCAAACCTCAAAATTTGGCCACAAAAACACTTTTTCCTGTCATTTTGGTGACACAAAGTTCTGGAATCTGAGAGGAGCCACACATTTCCTTCTACCCAGCATTCCCTCAAGTCTCCTGATACAATAAAAATGGTACCTCACTTGTGTGGGTAGGCCTAGCGCCCAGGACAGGAAAAGCCCCAAAACACAACGTGGACACATCACATTTTCAGAAAGAAAACAGAGCTGTTTTTTACAAAGTGCCTAGCTGTGGATTTTGGTCTCTAGCTCAGCCGGCACCTGGGGAAACCTAGCAAACCTGTGCATTTTTGAAAACTAGACACCTAGGGGAATCCAAGATGGGTGACTTGTGGGGCTCTGACCAGGTTCTGTTTCCCAGAATCCTTTGCAAACCTCAATCTGGCCAAACAAACCCTTTTTCCTCACATTTCGGTGACAGAAAGTTCTGGAATCTGAGAGGAGCCATAAATTTCCTTCCACCCAGCGTTACCCAAAGTCACCCGATAAAAATGGTACCTCACTTGTGTGGGTAGGCCTAGCGCCCATTACAGGATATGCCCCCAAAACACAACGTGGACACATCACATTTTCCCAAAGAAAACAGACCTGTTTTTTGCAAAGTGCCTAGCTGTGGATTTTGGCCTCTAGCTCAGCCGGCATCTAGGAAAACCTACCAAACCTGTGCATTTTTGAAAACTAGACACCTAGGGGAATCCAAGATGGGGTGACTTGTGGAGCTCTCACCAGGTTCTGTTACCCAGAATCATTTGCAAACCTCACAATTTAGCCAAAAAAAGCACTTTTTCCTCACATTTCGGCAACAGAAAGTTCTTGAATCTGAGAGGAGCCACAAATTTCCTTCCACACAGTGTTCCCCCAAGTCTCCTGATAAAAATGGTACCTCACTTGTGTAGGTGGGCCAAGTGCTTGTGACAGGCAAGAGCCAAAAACATGTCGAAATTGAGGGGGAACCAAAGCGGGTCCAAAAGGGCAGTTTGAGAAAAAAACTATTTTAGGCTGACAAGTGCAGCAGAATTTTCATCAGTATAGATGAGACAATGCTGGGTGGTAGGAATGTTGTGGATTCCTGCAGATTCTGGAAGGTTCCATCACAAAAATGTGTGATTTCCGGCAAAGTTGGAGGTTTGTAGGGCATTGTGGGTTAAAAAATGGTGCAGGGTGTCTGTGAAGCACACCACCCTGGAATCACCAAGATGTTTAGTTTTCAGATGTGTCTAGGTCTTGTGGATTTTTCTACATGGCAGCGTCCCAAAGTCCATAAAGTGCAGCCCTCACCATCCCAAGTGGGACGATTTTGAGAGTTAGTCAAGCTCTCATGGCCCAGATGTAAAACGAAAACCCCAAATAATCAAACGTCCTCTTGCTTGCCGTTGGATAAGATGTTTTACTGTGTGGGGCAGAGCTGAAAGACTGTTACCCCCTTCAGTTGGGGTGGGGGCATAACCAGGCCCATACTGGTTGGTAGCCACCACCCCACTATTTTTTTTTTTTATTCCCTGGCATCTAGTAGACTTTCTGCCCCCCCAGGGTGTGGATCCGGGGTAATTGCCCCATCTGCCCACTGGTGGGCGGAAAAACTTTGTCCCCATTTATTTGGGGTGGGGGTATGGCCAAAAATCTTCCCTGGTCTCTGGTGGGCTTTCTGCCCCCCCATGGGGGCAGATGGGCCTTCCAAAAATAAGCCAATCTGCCCCCATAGGGGGCAGATATGGCCAACAGTAATGGGCCCCCATGGGGAGCGACCCTTGCCCAAGGGGCTGCCCCCAAGCAAAACATACACACACACCAATCCCTGGTGCCTAAGTGGTTTCTGCCCACCCCCCCACGGGCAGATCGGCCTAATAGAAATAGGCTGATCTGCCCCCAAGGGGAAAAGAAATTACCTAAAATAAATTTGCCCCTCCCAAGGGGAGCGACCCTTGCCTAAGGGGTCGCCCCCCCTTACGTGAAATTGGCGCAACCAAAAAAATCCCCAGTGCCTAGTGGTTTTTGCCCCCCTTGGGGGCAGATCGGCCTAATAAAAATAGGCTGATCTACCCCCAAGGGGGGCAGAAATGGCCTAAAATAAATTGTCCCTCCACAGGGGAAAAACCCTTGCCTAAGGGGACGCAAAAAAATAAAGATCCCTGGTGTCCAGTGGTTTCTGCCCCCCTTAGGGGTAGATTGGCGTAGCAAAAATTGGCCGATCTGCCTAAATACAATTTGCCCCTCCAGGGGAGTGACCCTTGCCTAAGGGGTCGCTCCCCATCTGTAAAACAAGAACAAAAAAAATTCCCCGCTGCCTAGTGATTTCTGTCCCCATTGGGGGCAGATCAGCCTAATTATTATAGGATGATCTGCCCCCCAGGGGGGCAGAAATTTCCTAAAATATATTTGCCCCCCAGGGGAGCAACCCTTGCCTAAGGGGTCGCTGCCCTTGCATGAAATTCACGTAAAAAAAAACCTCCCTGGTGTCTAGTGATTTCTGTCCCCTTTGGGGGCAGATTGGCCTCATAAAAATAAGGGCAGAAATGGCCTAAATATAATTTCCCCCCTAGGGGAGCGACCCTTGCCTAAGGGGTCGCTCCCCACATCTAAAAAACAAACAAAAAAAAACAAACAAAAAAAAAGATCCCTGGGGACAGAAAAGGCCTTAAAAAAAATGCCCCCCTGGGGAGCGACCCTTGCCCAAGGGGTCGCTCCCCTTATGCAAATTTCTTATAAAAAATAAATCCCTGGTGTCTAGTGGGCATTTATGCAGCTGGATCGCTTCGCAATCCGGCTGCTGAAATGCTCAGAGAGACTTCAAAGGGAAGGAAATTCCTTTCCTTCCCTTTGAAGCCTCTCAGGCCTCCTCGGCAAGATCGGAAGAAAAATGCTGAGCATTTCTCTTCCGATCGCGCTAGCAGCTGAGCTTCCAGCGCGATGGGAGGAGGCCTCTGTGAGGTCAGCGAGCGATCGCACGCTGACGTCACAGGGGACCTGGGGGGGCTGTCAGGGTGGTAGGCCTTCCCCTTCCATCCCTGCCTTTGGGGGGTGGGAGGGAAGAACACAGAGGGAGCGCTACGCTCCCTCTGGGCTCTGTGCCCAGGATGTAATGGTTACGTCCTGGGCACATGAGCACTGTGCCGCAGGATGTAACCGTTACGTCCGCGGCACAGAAGCGGGTAAAGGCAGCCACCATGTTAACCTATGAGAGAGATAGGCCTTGCAACATTGTAAACGAAATTTGGCAGTATTTCATTGTCAGAAAATATAAAACACATTAGTATATGTCCTACCTTAAACATACACTGCACCCTGCCCATGGGGCTACCCAGGGCCCAACTTAGGAGTGTCTTAAATGTAAGAAAAGGGAAGGTTTAGGCCTGGCAAGTCGGTGCACCTGCCGAGTCGAATTGGCAGTTAAAACTGCACTCGCAGACACTGCAGTGGTAGGTCTGAACCATGTTTACAGAGATACTAATGTTGGAGGCACAACCAGTGCTGCAGGTCCACTAGTAGCATTTGACTTACAGGCCCTTGACACCTTTAGTGCACTTTACCAGGGACTTACTACTAAATCAGATATGCCAATCATGGATAAGCCAATGTTTACATATAATTTATACAGGGAACACTTGCCTTTAGCACTGGTCAGCAGTGGTAAAGTGTCCAGAGCAAACAAAACAGCAAAAACAGAGTCCAGGACACAAAAAACAACCTGGAAAGTAGAGGCTAAATTTTAGGGGAGTCCATGCAAATGATGCCAGGTCTAACAGTGCCACTGTTACAATATTAAGAAAAGAGTTAGAACAATCATATTCAACAGTCAAAATGTATACAGTACCCCTCCAAAGTTCCCCAGGTGATATTGGAGGATGGCTAGTTTATTTGTAACTTCAGGAATTTAATTATCATTTAATGCTTTCAGTCCTCTACGGTAGTCTTTCATTTTGAGAAATTATGTGCATTGGTCCCCTGATGTAGAATGTATTCTGTCCTAGGTCTTTCACTAGGTTCCCACATCCGTGTGACCTTTTCTAGCCTGGTCCTCTCGTTCAGTTCTGTGGACTTAGTTACTTTCCGTTATGCTGTCAATGCTGACTCCAGAAAGGCATCTGACTCTGAGATGCCCGTTCCTGGGGATTCCAGTGAATCTTGAAAATGTCTTCATTGTTCCTGTTTATCATGTATTGTAGATCAACAATTAATAGTAGTCAACATAATCTCTGGTTCTAGCAATCCATAGTGAACTTGTGATTTGCGTAGGTGCGGTCTAAGAGTTAAAAATCTCTCCTGCCAGTCACATCTCAAAAGTGCCCAAGATATACATTTTGCTAAAGTCATTCAAATATGGGCCATGCTTTTTCACTTCTCAGAGGACCTTCTGTGCTTGTTGGTGTCTCTGGAAAAGGGATGAATATCTGCCATAGATGTGCAATTATTGTACATTGTCACTTCATGGGCAAATTGTAATTCCAACAAAGTGTTTAAAGTCATTTTCAAGAGGTTGAAACATGCAGTGTGGTTATTAAAAGTGTGTAATGATGTTCAAACGTCTCTCTAAGACTTGAGATACTAACATTATCATTTCTACCTATGTTTTCTGTTGTTCAAGTAAATGGCTGTCTTGTGAAGTCTTCATAGCAGAGTCTAGCATCCATTTAATTTATTGTTTGAGTTTAATAAAGATGGCACCTGAGAAAAGTAACGGTTGATCAGTTAAGGCATATGAGTTGTTCTAGTTGGATAAACTGAAAAAACAGTACTTATTTTCAAATAGCCAGCCCAGGGACTCCCAGATAGCCCCAAATTCTGCTTCTCCAAAGGCTTGGGGCCTTAAGGAGAGCCTGAGAGAGGAAATAATTGTAATGTTTTTAGGTTAATGGGTTATTGGAGATCTCTTGCTTCATGAAAGTATTGCAACTCTCCTTTGTATAATCTTTTAGACGGAGGTACATGTACAATATTCTAGTGTTACCAAAAAGTTCAATTTGAAATTTCTACATATAAGTAAGCTATGTTAATCACAAGTGCTGTTTTAGTTTTGTATGTGTGTTCATTTATTTCTATCCTTGGGGAAGATAACACATCTACAAAAACACAGATGGCTGTTGCATTATGTGATTTAAAATCCCCTTGTTCATTCATTGGCTCTGAATCAAGAAGTGATCTCGAATTCAGCTGTACCGTTGTGCTCCTCTGCTATCTGTCAATCTGGGAAACTCTGCAGTTCTCGTCTTTCGTAGCAATTACAACTTCCCCTCATGGAATTACTGTGAAGGTGTCATGGGTCCAATAATACATTCTATGATGATAAACTGCATAGAGGACAAGGAAAAATGGTTTATCCCTATCCAACCTGAAATAATAGAGCCATTCTTGGCATAAAAGTTAGTACAATACCTCTGATATCATAAGCATCTCATGTATTTCATAATGTTCAATGGATATGTAAGGCATAAATGATTCATCTGCAAGGATGCGCATGTAAGTGCTTCATTTGAAAATAAAAAAATAATAAGACACTGATATTTGGAGGCTGTGATTTACCTGCCCACTTTCCTAGATATAAAAAAACTAGAAAGAACAACGGGGGCAGGAGCTGGAATATGTGAGTACCTGAAATTGGTCTTTTGGGTTATAAAAATAAGGAATTAGAACATTAAAAAAGGTAGATTACCTGGAGTAATCCAGTGGTAATTTCAACCACTGCAAACAAGTCTTACTCTATTATCTCCATGAAGGAAAATATGAGGACCAAAGCCCAACCTAAGGTCAAGGGTAGCTAGCATGGTATCAACCAGTGGAGGAGCACTAATATGAGCCATTGATCAAAGAAAGCCTGCCCAAAACCAGTGGCAGATGCCAACCCAACAGATATCTAGGGCATGACAGAAGACATTTTTATGGTCTACAAGACAGATGGTACAGAGGGAACAAGTGATAGGAGCAGTCACTGAGGAAGATCTATAATTAACTACCCCATTGACAAAGGCAGAATTATCATAGCCTTACTTGTGACCAAGAACAGCTAATTATACGCTAAGGAGTGGGGCTGCTGTGACTTAAACTTTGGAACCAAAGAAGATTGGTCCCAGGAACAAAAGCAAAAAACAAGACCTAAGGGGCAGCCTACACCTCCGAACTGGAGTCATTAGAATCATGAACAGCTGACTCTTAGCTTGTGGAAGGGGATACACAGAAGGTGAAGATTAGAGACACCAACACCCAGCAAGATTAGGAAAAGCAGTTTCAGCCAAAGAGCGATATTCAACAAGGAAGAATGGGATGCCATAACCAACGGCATGAGCCAAGTGTCATTTCCCACTATTGGTACCCGAGGAATGGCTTGCAAAATTGTGAGTTTCCTAATCTCAAATTGATCAAAATATGTGAGAATAGCTGCAACCAAGTCAGGAATGTTGAGACTCTAAACCAACCGAACAGTGAACCAAGTTTTAGAAGCCTCAGAAAAATACACAATAAGGGCCTTGGACAGTTTGGGTGGGGAGTAGGAGGGAGGAACCATAAACAAAGCTATCATGAATTTTAAAAAAATGAGTGAGGTGACACACATCCAAAAACTGTCATGAGGTCATTTTAGCATTTATGTGGGCCCTCTCACCTAGTTAAATTTCACTTTTATACCCTTTAATATTGTAGCAAAGCTTCATTTTAATTGAACTATTTTTCATTCTTTTATCACTTGCCCTTCCATGCAGAATTTGTTGTTCATTTATTTGCACAACATTTTAATTCTGTGCTCAATCCAAGGCTGTACACAATATTTACTGGGTATTGCCAGTCCAAAGAGTACATTATCTACCCTACACAGATAAATATGTGATGTCACATCAGTGCAGTTTGTAGAATAACAGTTATGTTAATATATAACCTCACACTGTCCACATCATCTCAGAGGGGACATTCCAGCCAACTTGCCATCTCATGCTCCACATCATCGCAGTCTGCTGAAACCCTTTGATTCCTCTTTGTCTATGTGGGAGGACTTCCAGATAATAACAGACCCCTTCTTCACCTCTAAATGCAAATATGGGGGTTGGGCTTCCTTCCCAGGAGAGAAGGGTAGATTAAGCATATCACAACTACTTGCTGTAATGTAGAAACTTGATAGTGTAGATATGGATGTTAAACACACTATTGTGACGATATGGTGGGACTCTTCTTGCGTTTCATTTTCCTGGTCACTGTTGTAATAACGATGTGTTCCGATATCCTCCTGATCACAATTCATGCCTTTTTACATAGAATGCAGTTGTTTCAGTAAAAACTTATTTAACCAAGATCATGCTTCTGTTTTGTCTTTGCATGTATGAGACTTGTATAACTAAGAGAAAAAGGTATGATCTGTTCCACTATGTCCTACTTGAGGAGTCTGAGTGTTATGTGATAGGCTGCCACAAATCACAAATCACTCTTATCTTTGGTATTGGTGAGCTGCTACTAACTAGCCGGAAGGGTTAGGCCGATAGCTGTCACCCGGTATAGGATCAGACACAGCCCCACATGCTAGGTGGTGCTGCTACTCAATTGGATTAACCCCAGATCTTTGTGACTGGTTGCATTGTTCAGCATGCTGCCCATAATCAGTCCTTTTTGCTTTCGTTGCCCGAAGTGGGAAAGGTATGCCCAGACGTCTGATCACTGCACCACTGGATTCAGCCTAGCCTGGCTGATAAAGGTTGATACCCTGAAACTGGTCCCAGGATGCTTATTTCTGCTCCAGGGAGGACTTGGCTGGCCAGTTCGGGCTGGTGGGCAAAAACACAATGATTTAAACCCACATATTTGTGACTGAGGGTGAATGTTTGCATTGTTCAGCATTCCATCCATCATCTGTTCTTTTTGCTTTTGTTATTCAAAATTCAGTAGTCTTGTTATTACAACAGGTGTCTACGACCAAACCAACTGAGTCCAATGAGAATCAAGGCATATATACAAGTACTCGGGCAGAAAATGCCTGCATACTAAAGACATCTGAAAAAAGGACACATTCCGAGTTAAGTTGTGCTAAATTTTAAAGTGCAAAAAGAAACAAAAAATGTTTTAATGGACAATGTTGTCAATTTTTCCCTTTTTACTCATTTTGTGACACTACCCTTGCAGCGATCAAGGAACCGCCAGTCTATCCTGCTTTTGAGGTGTATTTATTTGAATGACTTGGCAGTTAAGCTCCAAGTGAATTGTTTTTCTTCTGTTAAATTAATTTAAAAAAAAACAAAAAAAGCAAATTTAGTTAGACCTTTGAATTTGGCAGACTTCAGACATTTGTCAAATAGGGACAGATGTCCTGTCTATCCTCTTTTGCAATTATTCATATCTATATACTCTAAATACATGTGGAATGGGCATTCACCCTTTTTTGACAGTTGCTTCACATCTGACAAATTCTCAATGTGGGATACCAAAAAGCACTATGTAATAATTGTCAGGAGAAGAAACTAAAGAAGTGTCTGTGTATTAACTTCTGCACATTTACAGGGAACCAAAATTGAATTTGGTAAAAAGAAATCTGGAATTTTCTTGAATAATTGCAAGTTTCTGTTTTGGTTCATTAGTTTTAATTATGATTTTTTTTTCTTTTCTTCACAGTGAAATTCCTTGTGCTTTATAAAAGGGAAAACTGATGGAATTTCTGAAATATTTTCACAGCTTATATTTGGAAGACCAATCATGCTAGTTCAGATGGCATATTGATGTTTCTACTTTCATGGTAAAAAAGAGACCTGATGTTGTGCCTTTTAAAACATGACTTATGTGGATGTATGTCATCATCTGCATTGATAAAACATTGTTTTTGCTGCTGCTGCCTGAGGCAGAAGTATGCAAACTGATCTGCTGCCTGATCAGGTATGCTGGCCATAATTAGGCAGTAGCTTTTCTGAGTGAGCATGTATGATTTGTCTAGGCCTGATATCAACAGCCTGTGATGATGAGACCTGTATTCCTTTTTAATATATCCAAACTGCCTTTTCCACATTGATATTTTGTAAAAACGTGATTGGCAATGAACTTTGATGAGGCAGGCTGGAAATTTCTTTATATATATATATATATATATATATATATATATATATATATATAGAGAGAGAGAGAGAGAGAGAGAGAGAGAGAGAGAGAGAGAGAGAGAGAACGAGAGAGAACGAGAACGAGAACGAACACGAACAATTGGTCTGAAAAGCGGGGCACTCTGACTTCCGGTGCCAGCATAGGGTTGAGACCAGGACCCTCGAAATATAAACCAACATGAATTGCTGTACTCCCAGAGGTAAAGATTAGCATATTCCATTTATTCACAGAGCAGCACTTTAAACACCCCTACGCATTACAAACTTTCGTCTTCCTCAGGTGGTTTTAGTTGTAGGCACACATGGTTCTAATTTACCTGCCTTATATAAACACAGGGGCATTATGGGAGTTATAGTTCAAAGTGACACTTTCAAAGTCCTTCTTTAAATGTTAATTTCTTATTGCTTTAGCTCCCTTAATAACAGTTTAGGAATGTGACTGGATTAGAACTAGAGATGAGGTGTCTACAGCCTACTTTCATGTTTGTACTTAGACTACAATCTTGCATATAGCATTGTCTATACGTTCCCCAAAATCTGTTTCAGAGTGGATTTTTTTAAATTCAGCATGAAAACCAGAAGATTTCATTCAGGTGTCATTGATGTATTTTGTCATTACAGAGCTAACTAACTGATTTTGTATATGTACCTTCAACTGCTGCGTGAGGTTTCGCAGTCTCCGGTTTTGCAAAAATTTACTCTGGGTCATGCTGCCACCCTTCACATGAAAAACCAAGAGACTGTTGTATGGGGTCCCACAGGAATTGTCCCACAGCCCTATTTTCAAACAAGACATGACACCGTTCACCAATATCATCCACTCACAAGAGATCACTGTCATTTCCTACACTGATGACACCTGTTGGACCTGGCCCTTTTACAGGGTCATTCCCCAGACTTTTTGCTTTTTGCCTCCTTATTTTTCTGACCTTTGTTGGCCGACATTTTGACTCTGGGCACTTTTTCACCGCTAACCAGTGCTAAAGTGCATGTGCTCTCGCTTACAAATTTGGTATGATTGGATTATACCTAATTGGCATAGTTAATTTACCTATAAGTCCCTTGTAAAGTGGTATCCCTATACCCAGGGCCTGTATATTAAATGCTACTAGTGGGCCTGCAGCGCTGCTTGTGCCACCCACTGAAGTAGCCTGTCAAACCTCTCTAAGGCCTGCTAGCGCAGAGCAAGTGTGCGCAGTTTCCTGCCACAGGGACCTGGCATCTAAATTTACTTGCCAGGCCCAGAACTCCCCTTTTACTATATTTAAGTCACCCCTAAGGTACGCCCTAGCTAGCCCCTTGGGCAGGGTGCCATGCATGTAGAAGGCAGGACATGTGCCATGTTGCGTGGCCTTTCCTGGTAGTGACAAACAACCTAACTTTGTGTCTCACTGCTGTGAGTGCTGCCCTCTCATAGGATTGCATTGGAAATGCCCTGCCTTATATGTAAGGGGTATTGTCTGATTTATGAGGTGTAGCGTAGGCATGTTTGGTATGGTTGTGACAGTGGTAAGAAATGCTGCTTACTGGTGTAGGTGTATTTCTTATTACTATCACAGAAATGCCACTTCTAGAAAGTGCGCATTTATCTGTGCTTATAACTTTGGTGTTTTGCAGCTTCTCTCCAATCAACGTCTGGGCAGACTGACAGTTGGGGCTTTGTGCATACTTCTCAGACAGCCTGAACACAGTGAGGGTGGAGGTGACACAGAGGTGCATCTACATATTGTAAAGCCTTCCTGGGCTGAGAGAAGGGAGAGGCGGGGCACACCTGCATTTTAAAGACTGTGCCCTGGCCTCACACAATAGGGTCGTTACCCACCCACTGATGTTTGGAGCCTGTACTGAAAGGAGAGAGGGGGCACTCCCAGAACCAGATGTAACTTGCTGGAACCTCTTCTCCCTACCATTGAAAAACACTGTAAGAACTGACTATAAGTACAGGGGAATTTTCCCACAATTTGAACATTCTTGGAACTTGAAACTGGACACAGAACACTGATGAATGGACTCACCAGGAAACCACCTTGGACTGCTGCTGTTGTGCTGACCTGTGACCTGCCTGGTCACTAGGAGGAACTGCCACCATCTGCACCCCTTGTGCTGGCCTGTAGCTGGGCCCACCAGCCCTGTGCTTCTTCTTGTGTTGTTGTTCCCAGGGGCAGGGTGCTGTGGCCCCTGCCACGATCTCTACAGCTTGCCTGAAGTGCTTGGAAAAAGCGCTCTTTCAGAAACTTTCTGCAGAAGATCACCGCAGCAGCCCGGGCTTTAAATGTGCCCTAGCGCTATTTTTGCTCAGAATCATCGCCGCAGCCCGGGTTTATCACAGGGCCATTGCGCTTCCCTAAAGCGCTCTGCCTTAATTTTTAGGACCCCAATTCACCGCCGCGACCGGGGTGCTGCATGTTGTCTGGAGCGCGAGGATCGTGCTGTTGTTGGTGCAGCCGAGCACCCAGAATGAAGGACAAGAGCAATTGTGCTCCAAACAGTGCCCCCAGGGTGAAGCGCACTTCTTAACGCACCCCCGCGGCACTTGCATGCACAATCCTCGGTGCCGGCTTCCCAATCCAGCCCCGGTCAGGCGAAGAAGCGAGTTGCGCACCAAATCGGGTGAGGCCTCTGGCAGAAGCAGGAGGACAGCCTCATCGGAGGCTCCTGCTCCCGTTTTTCCTCCATTCCTGGGCAGCCGCACCGTGGACAAGGGCGGCTGCCTAGCTCTAAGCAGGACACGAGGAGAAAGGGAGTTCCCTTTCCCCCGGTCACTGCGCTAGGGGCGCGAACGCCCCGACTACATTAAATCCTTGGCTTTTGGGCTCCCCCCTCAGAGGGGGCCATTAGAGGCCTGGGGGGCCCCCAAAGATCTCGGGTCCCTGGAGGGGCCCGTCCTAAACACGAGAGAGAGGGTGCTGATCACCCCTCTCCCCCACAGACACCGCGTGGCCCCCGTATTGCACACAGGAGCACCGGGGGCCCCGTGTTCATCCTTAGGCACTGGAAGTGCCTCTTCTACCAAAACCCAGGTACTCTTTAAGAAATTTAGGCTCTAGGAGCCTAATACAGACTTGTATCTGCTTACTATTTCCTACCTGGTGACTGGTTATACATATAAATGCTAATGTTCCTTTTATGAGCATGTCTAGCTGATATGTATTTGTATGACTCGTGATATATTCTCTAATGTTCTTTTTATGGGTTTTCAGGAATTGTTCATTACAAGTGCATATATCTTTTACTATAATTCCTGACTACTGCTTATGTTGCAGAATCCTGAGTACTTACGTGTTCTAATGTGATAACTGCATATTCTTGCCGAGTATTAGTAACTTGTGTAACATTCTGATAACTGCTAAGGTAGCAGGGTATTACTTACGTGTAATGTTAGTCTAATTATGTTTTGTGCAATACAGATTATTTTTACATAGTTCAGTGTTGTGTTTACTTTGTGGTGTACATTTTGCGTCACGTGTGTTGTGCAAACGCTTTACACATTGCCTCCAGGTTAAGCCTGACTGCTTGTGCCAAGCTACCAAGGGGGTGAGCAGGGGTTATCTTGGACGTGTAACTCCCTAGCCCTGACTAGAGTGGGTAGGTTCTGCCTGGCTGAGGTGCATACCCTAGCCAACAAGAAACCCCATTTCTAACAACACCCAACTCATCCTCTCTCTGAGAGACAAGACTAGCACTTCCAGGACCAATTGCAAGAACTGTATCAACATGGAAGCAGACTGGAAGGAAACCAACTGCCTGCAGCTGAACTCCAGCAAGATAGAAGTACTACATTTTGGCAACAAGACTGCCCCGAGGGACCACGCAAGAAATCTAGAGATCATCCTAGATGACAAGCTCAAAATGACAGCGCAAGTCAATGCAGTGTGCACCTACTGCTTCTAAATCCTATGCATGCTATGAAAGATCTTCCAATAGTTGCCTCAGAACACCAGAAGGACTGTTACACAAGCACTCATCGTGAGCAGGCTGGGCTACAGCAACACTCTATACCAAACGTTTCACTGTCTACCCATTCACAAGCATAGCCAATTCAAAATTCTTATGTACACATAGAAATCCCTACACACCACAGAACTAGAGTACCTGAACAGCTGCAAAAACTTCCACCAACCCATCAGACACATATGCTCTGCCTCACTGTCGCTTGCATGCATTCTCCGCATCTGCAAAAGCAAAACTGGAGGTTGTTCATTCTTCTACACTGAACCCAAGACATGGAATGACCTCCCTCAATAAACCAGAGCCTCCTCGTCACTTCTTGAGTTCTGCAAGAAGCTGGAGACCTGTCTCTTCCAGTAAGCACATTGAGCATCTCACATTTACACCTATGCCCAAGTGCCTAGAAACCTTGTTGGGTGATAAGTGTAATATGCAAATCAATCAAACTTAACACTCTGGTTCATATCTCTTCTAATACAAGATATTAGTGAATTGGGATACCTATGTGAGTAGATTCTTTGTGGAAATTCACTCTGTTTATGAACGATACGTTTTCAATATTTCTTGCCTGGTGACTTTTGAGTAGATTATATGAGATTTGAGACCTTCGTATTAAAACTGTTTATTTTCCTTTGAGAATATAAGCTCCCTCTTATTAATTGATCAGAACCCCATACATTTGTGTATCCATCTATTTATCTTGTAATAACAAATGAATACCTTGTTGAATTGTTGTTGTTCAGTTAATCCATGTATGCAGGGCAGGAATTATGCACCAAGGTTAACTAAATTATTTAGCAAAAATGGCAATTATGCAAACTAATTAAACACATTTTTGATAATATATATGGGGTAAAGTACCAACTGCTGTACACTATAAGGATATTGCAAGTCAATGACCATATAGAAGAACAAGCAGAGTTCCTTTATAAGGTTAGGGAACTCCAAGATTAATTGCAATACCTTTATAATGTATGACAGTGGGCCCTTTATTTCCCATAATACAGGGTCACACCACCACCACATTTCCCACAGAACACTTTAATCATTGGAGCATAGCTCTTTCATTTAAGAGAGCATATTTCAAACCATAAAGAGAAAAAATGGAGTCATAGAATCTCTAGTAAAAAATAAAAACCCATAAAGTGTTATGAACATAATAAAATCAGTGTAATGCAAGTAACTCAGAAGAATGCAAAGAAGAATATACACAAAAATTCTAACCTTTCTAGAAGTACATTTGGAGTGTAAAAAGTTAATGTTACCATAAATCTCCCCTTTTAGATAGATTGTCATTCTACAACTAGAAAAACCAAGCAGAAGAAAGAAAAGCAAGTTTGTTTTTCACTGATTAACCAGCTGTGTTAATTATGCTGTGACTTGACCTTCCTTTCACTTCGACTGTTGGCCCTGACATCAAGGCATTGTGATGTCAGAACTCAACTGTAATAAGTTATTTCAGTTGACTTCTGACATGATTTCTTTATAATCGGTGACTGTGTCACAAGTCACCGGTTATGACGGAAATAGAAACAGGCTTTCAATAAAGGGGTTGCAGAATCATGTATTAGGTGATCATCTTGTCATTAATTCACTTTAAGACTGTCTGATTAAAGGTTTTACCTCATAAATACTAGTTTAATATTCAGATACAGTTGCAGTAACTAAAAGATGACCAGTCGACCTTAGCAGAGGGCCTTTCACTGCAAAGTCACAGAGATTGTTGTGATTTTAGTAACTTTCAATCCATTTGAGCTATATCTTTTTTTTAAGTCGGCAGAATATGCAGCAAATGATGGCAAACGTGCCAAATCCAAAATTGATGCAGAAAATGCTATGGCACAAAATTACATAATTCAAGTGGCCTGCACGTATGCAATTAGTCTTTCTACAGTGTTACTTGGTTACATATTTTCTGCATGGACAAAATAACATTCAATGATAACTTCATACAGGAATTTTGACCTACATGAAAGACTAGCAAAATATTTGTCTCTGACTACTTTGAATCTATAGTCCCATGTCACCCCTTCTGTGAATCCTATTGCATTTGTGGGACTTTGAGTAAAGGTGTAAAGACATAAAACTCTTATGAGATACTCTAAATCCCTAAAGTATGTTAAGTAACTCTAATTCTTCATTCAATCCAGTTGAAGTAGATTTTAAAAAAAAAACATTTTCAATGGAGTGTGGCCACTTCCCAATAGTAACTTTACAAGCTTCCCCCTTTCAGGTTCAGTTTAGTCATCTCCAACACAGTCCATCTTAATATTTCTGTGTTCGTGTTGCAGAATATTGTTCACTAAGAAGGGTATTTTCACTCTGTATCTGAATCTGTGTAAATTGAATACTTCTTTGTAGCACCTTTGTATTGGTTTTTCCAATATATAAATTTCACAAAGGCAAATTATGTCTTAAATTAATTTCTTGTGTTGCAAATGGAAAAACTATGGTAATTTGTTTAGACGTATTTGGAGATTAATTCACTGCTAATTAAATTATGAAGCAATTCCACAATGATGATTATTTTTAAAATAGCAAAGTTCTACATTGATGGTAGATCCATTTAGATAGCACGAGGGAATTTCACAATTAAATTCATTTTTAAACTGAACAGTAGTTATTTCAAGATATGTGGCTACATTTCTTGAATACATATCCAATGCCAATTCATACTATTGATATTTTTAGGATTTTTAAGGATTGTTACTGGTCAGTTTGTGAGTTGTCACTCTAACGTTTTTTGGTCCAGATTCTTTTTTTCTGTTGAATAGTTATTCTGGGCATTAATCAGACTTCTTTGCATGCATATTTCAAAATCGTTTTGGCTCTTCTCTTCCTTCAGGTTAACCTATGAGGGCATTCACATTTTTAAAATAGTCATGTTTATTAATTGGACAATATTTCCCAATTCTTAAGAACCGTCCAAATGGCAAATTGTCCTTCAGACTTTTTGGATGAAATTGTGTGGTAAGTACTTCACTATCTGTGATCCAAACATAAAACAATATCTTGTTTTTGTGCCATCATACATTATAATTTGATTTCCTGTGAGTGAGGGTTGAATCAAAAGTTCCACCAGTATACCTTTTGTTCTTCTCCACATGCAGCAGACTTCAGATATGCTTATTTCTTCTATGTTACATTGCTCTTGAAAGGGTTTTTCTGATATTCTGTAGCAAATATAATTATAGCGATTCCAGAGCATAAGAACAGCCATGCAATTAATTTGTAAATGGAATTCACCTTGGAAACTGGTATAATTATCTGAGTGAAACAAGACCAAAACTACAAAGATCTAATAAGTAGAACTCAAGATATAAATTTTTAAAGAATAAACTGCAATATAGTGCTAAAAACTCAATAGCACTAAAGGTTGGCTTGAGGTCGTGCTAGAGTGAGGTAAATCCAGAGTTCAGGCCAACCGCAATAGAGGGCAGGCCTGCTACAGGACTCATGCAGGGCCCACTGAAAAAGCAACTTGGATGGAGCAAGTGCCAGCATCAAAGACTTGATGCGTCGGCTCTGAGTCACACAGTCGGGTACATGAATCATTGAGTCTCACAGTAGGGTAGTATCCTGTAATGGCATCAAACCCCTTTTCATGCAGGCATTGAGCCATGCAGTAGTGGCCTAGGATCAGCACTGCATTGCTGTTGAACCTCCCAGTCTGTTCCCGCTGCATTGGTGAATCGGCACTGTGTCGGTATCAAAGGGCACTGCGTCAGTTCTGAGTGGATCAATGGTCTTGATACATCCATTTTCTAAGAAAAACAGCTTCAGAGTCCTCTCTCATGGCACAGGACTGGACTGGCATCTCTTGGCAGGGCAGAACTCATAGTGTCAAAGTCCAGCAGATGAAGCAGGGTTGTGCAAAGCCTTTGGCCCTGAGACCTCCAGTACAGAAGGCAAGCCAGACAGCTTTTGAAGTCGCATGGTTCTGAGGAGGATGTAGAGAGAAAATTCCAGTCCTACTCACTCCCAGCTAAGCTGCAGTAGGCCAACATAACAATACAGTTGGGCAGTGTAACAGCCCCTCAAAGCAGCACAGCATTCCTTCCTGGCAGAATTTCCTCAGATCCAGAAGTGGACTGATTTTGTGGGGTTTGATGTCCAGTATTTATACCCAATTGAACCTTTAAAATGGAGGAAACTTCAAAGAGAGGCCTTTGAAATGCACAAGGTCACTGTCCCTGTCCCCCCTTCTCTGCCTCCAGACACTTTCCATGCAGTTATTCAGCTTTTTGTGTGGGGACAGACACAGCCCTATTCAGGTGTGTCACCTCCTCCCTCCCATCTTGCCCAGGAAGCCCCATCAGCCTGGAGATGGGCCATGAGGATGTGAATGTCAAACAGCAGGTTCCTTTGTGTGTGACTGTCTAGAGGGAATGCACAAACCTCAAATGTCACCCACCTCAGATTGTGTATTCAGAGACAGAGGCACTGAACGATTAAAGAAAGAAAATGCCAACTCTCTAAAAGTGGCATTTTCAGACTTGCAATTTAAACTCCCACTTCCTCATAAATTGTGATTTTAAATTGTGAGTCTAAAGACCACAAACTCCAAAATTCTACCTTTTTCCAATTGGAAGTTACACCCAAAGGCTGCTTCATGGTAACCCAAGCGTCAACCTATGGGAGAGATAGGCCTTGCAGTGGTGAAAAATAAATGTAACAGTTTTTCATTACCAGGACATGATAAACTAAAAAGTGCATGTCCTACCTTTTAAATACTGCTTACCCTGCCCTTGGCGCTAACTAGGGCATACCTTGACTGTGACTTATATGTAATGAAAAGGAAGGTTTAGGCCTGGCACGTGGGTGCAAAGGCCAGATCAAAATGTCAGTTTGAAACTGCACACACAGGCTCTGCAGTGGCAGAACTAAGAGGTGTTAAAGGGCTGCTGTAGTGAGTGGCATAATCAGTGCTACAGACCCACAAGTAGTGTTTTACTTTACAGGCCCTAGCACATATAGTGCACTTTACTATGGACATACAAGTAGATTAAATATGCCAATTGCGGATAAGCCAATGTCACCATGTTTTAGAGTACAGACCACCTGCACTTTAACACTGGTTTCAGTGGTAAAGTGCACAGAAGCCTAAACCCTGCAAAAATGAAGTCAGGGAAACAGGGGGTCAGAAGACAAAATGTCAAAGGAAACCACACCAATGATGCCGGTTCTAACAGACTTCTTATTCTTTGCATTCTGGAGTGTTTGTGTAAAGGAATTCCATGTTCAGCATGGCCAATAATTGGTCAGAAGCCCTCTACATCAATATATTGACTGTGTATTTATTATGTGTTGGTGTTGCTGAAAGGTTGTTTATGGAATTCATTTTATAATATGCTCCAGAAGTGAACCACAATCTAAAACAATAGGCCACTCAGATGTTTTTGTACCGTTTTTGTTTTCTCTTAACAATGTACAGGGATCTGTGTTTTTTAGATTCTCGAAACTCCCCTGATATGTCCATTTTTCAGCTAGTACCTTTTAATGTTCTGCTTTAATGTTTGGTTACAATTCCAATGTTGGATTGCTGGTCATTCACCTGCCTGGTCAGATATTTGGTGGAGACCTTCAGCTATGTAGTGATCCAAGTTGATGCTACTTCCATTGCCTGCAGAATTATTTGTACGCTTGTACTCCTAAAGTAGTATAATTAGTTGGAGTGGAATTTCTCTTAACAGTAGAGTAAAATATATATATTTTTTGCAACCTTTAACTTCTATCTACATGAATATATTTTCAACATTCATGAATACATTTTTCGTTAGTCAAGTAAAATTGAGTTTCAGTTTGCAAATAATAGCAAAAAATCAAACTTTTTAGTTAGTTCTGGAAGGAACAAATAAGTCCTTTTGACACTGGCCTTTTGTACACCTGCCTTCTTGTTATGAGTTACCCTAACTTGTGTTAGTAATTGCCTTTTTCAGCCTTACAACCCCAATTATAAAGGATTTGGTTTTCCTCCAATTCCCTTTTTCATATTCCCAGGAAAGGTGACTTACACTGACAAGTCTCTCTAGTTTTTCTGTCCCACTCACCAGTCACTTCTCTCTAGTGAGCAGAAAGTGTAAATGGCAAAATCCTCCAATGTCACTAGGTAAGCGTTGCCTTCAAAAATGGATGTGCAGCTTAACTGACAGAACTCTTTTAACCATAATTAAGTTTCAGTTGAGAAGATATATGTTAACATTGACCTGTGTGGTGTTCTGTAGCAATAAAGGAAAAGAAAATGAAAGCATCATAAGGGACTGATTAGAAAATCTATATGACTTGATGTCAGTAACATAGTGATGTACTTGGTACCTTACAGCAATCTTTATTGTTACTTCTCGTGATAGTGAAATGTCAAGTATTTTAGAGCAAATCCATGAATCTTCAAAGTTGTAGTATATAATTATCCTGGATGTAGAGTGACTTTCTTGATTTTTTTCTTACTCAGGAAATTTAATCTAGTATTTTATTATAATTTCTTTGAAGATATTATGACACTCATAAATATCATAATGAGCATTGCTGTCCGCTGCTTGTTACAGTTTATTGCCTTTATTACTGGTAGTAATATTATTGAGAAACATAAACTTCTGGCTGACATGTTTGTGCATTCAGTAGTATGTTTAAATGCAAGGTTCACTGGGCCTATTGAAATAACACAGGATGACTGACAGAACCTGGGTCAACACTGTGCCAGTGCTAGGACTCTGTCACTGACCAAGGTGCAGATCATCCTTAAAAACAATTGGATCTTAAGAAATGGAGGAAAGTTCCTACGTATATAATGAGTAGATATAGCCTGAACAGTTATTACTGGGAATTACTGATAAGGAAAAGATGTTTTAGGGTTTTAAAACATTCTGGAAAGTATTGAGGGGGTGAACAAAATGTACAATTTTTGTTTTTAAAAAATGGGGGTAAATGCTGTTCAGGAACTTAGTGTTTTTTGTCTCTAAAATTACTTTGAAAAGAGATGTGCTGTGCTAATATTGCCATCTACCAAGATAAATAGGAACATGCAGAGTTGTAAGTCTATTTGCAATATATTGTTTACCACAGTTTTTGTATTTTTTTAAGTGTTGGTCTAGATTTCCTATTTTTGAAGTTTACACTTGCAGTTTGTGGAGGAAAGAGGTGTGAAAGCCCTTGAGTGACCTAAGACAAAATAGCATTTGTGAAAAGTGGATAAAATATAAAATTCCACAAGGAATGATTGGTGCTTTTGGTTTTCCCAAGATAAACTAATCCTTGAAATCTAAAAATAATGCAGATAAGGAGATAATATAAAAATGAGTGGCAATGTTTCGCACCTGCTTTTGTGCTGCAGTTGCCAATTTACAAATACAATATGCCATTATGTATTCTGTTTTTTTCCAGAAAAATGTGTAGTAGTTATTGGTTGTCCAAAAACACACAATGCCCACAGCCATCAACTGAGCTGCAATTAATAATGGTTTTCTTTTGAGTAGTGATCGTGCATTAATTTCTGCGGTGCACTCATGAACGGCAAATGGGTACAAAGGAAATCAATACTCTTAATACATGGCGAAGAGTATGTTTTTATGAATAGTGTTTCATCAGTTGTCCGAATTAAGGCCTACCCATAATTCCTTGTGGTTTCTTAAATAATGATTTACATGTACAAGCCACAAATAGAGAGGAATTCAAAATAAGATGAAGGTATTAAGTTATTAAGCATTCTCACAGTTCTCTCCATAAAAACGGTGCCCTATCTGTGTGGGTGGGCCTACCACCCACAATAGGGAAGGCATCCAAATAATATATGCATCACGATTTTTCGGTAAATAAAAAACTTTCTAGAGGTGTGGGAGCCAGGGACCCTTACCTAGAATATCCTGCAAATATCAAACTTTGGCTCAAATCTGTGAGGATGGACAAAGATCCTATGACTAAGGGCTTCCACATTTCTCCTTATAAAAAGAGCACCCTGCTTGTGTGTGTGGGCCTCTTGCCTGCAGCTGAAAACCAGTCACGATGTGGACCAATTGATGTATTTTACTGACCCCTACTTTGACATTCACAGGGCATTACAGGAATTCATGCAAGCCACAAATGCACTGAAAGAAAATATATATCTATTAAGACATGATTGGGCATCATATCACCCATCCAAAAGATACCCTAGCTGGGACCAAAGACAGGTCACTGCTATATATTAAGGTTGCAATGGTGCAAATGCATGCAGTAAACAAGACAGTGGAATGCCGATTTAAAAAACAAAAACAAAAAAAAAAAAAAAACAGTAACACCTAGGTGTGTGAGGACAAGAGAATCACCAGTGTAAATGCAGAAGAAACATATAGGCAGGGGAACAGTAGCCTATTCATGGCTTAACATAAACCCAGTAAAGCAACATAAAAATCATTCTAAACCTACCCAAAACAATAATCTCCAGAGAAGGTGAATAGAATTGTCCAATCCATTTAATCACATAAATAAATCCACACATCTAGATCAAATAAGGGCAGGAAATAAAAAGGATTTAAAAACTCTACACACTATAGTGCTAATGATGGATACATACCGATGGGGAGATAATAACCCAAGGATAGTTTTAATAGGGCAAAATTTAGTTCAACGACCAACAAATAAACTCACTATGGATAGTAACATAGCACCACTTTCAAACGATGTAGGGCCAATTCAAGAATCCAAAAGGAAAATTGGAAACAAAGCAGAACTGTAACAATAAAAGCACTATTGAGTCTGGTATCGAGCATACAAACTAAATGGAATACATCTAAGGTGCCATAATAACCTTATTAATACCACCCGAAGGTGACCTCAAATTAAACAAGCCTATATATATTCTCAGCTTTCTACTGTTTTCTTTGTATTTGTTGCATGCAATCAAACCATTGCAATCTTCATATATAATGATGACCTGTCTTTGGGTCCCAGGTAGGACATCTTTTAGATGGGTGATATGATGTACAAGCATGTCTTAATATATCCCTTCTTTTTGCATAGAATATATTTTATCTGCCATTTTAAGCATATATTTCTGAGTAGGTAGTTTTCAGTGCCTTTATAGCTTGTTTCCCTTTATCAGCCAGCCTGCCTAGAATTGTTTGTTCAGGGGCCTTCTTTTGTTTAGTAAATTCATGCAAGCCACACCTCTCTAGATTCATGTGGTTGTCTAAAGTTTTAGAAATGGCCAAGGTTGGTAGGGTTCCCTCGGCCTAGCTGATCTCCCTGTCAAATCTACTGTATGCCTAAATGAATCAAAATATCCTACCACTTTTTATTGGGAGATATGCGTAATTCAGGATTCAGACTACTGGGGACCAGAAAGTCAGTTTGAATCTATATTGTGGGTCATGTGGCCCAATGTCAAAATAATGCTGGGGTGCACCTGTAATTGGGCGACAGAATTCCTTATTATCAACAAAAAAAAAAGACGTCCTCAGCACACTTGCAAATTCTGACATCTTTCACTGGAGGCAGACTATCCCTGGTATCTAGTTGGCTGTTTATACCTCCCTGAAGTGGACAGCTAGGTAGTAAATTCCCCCTCACACCATTTGGGGAAAAAAAGGTTGTATGTCCCAGATGCCTGATTGGAAAGCTCCCCTCCACAATAAAAAAAGAAAAGAAAAGCGTTGTGGTTACATACCCCAGTCCTAGCACGGCTCTTATGCTGATTAGAATTGCATGCAGCATAAGAGCAGTGCTTGGATTGGTTGGGAAGCTTGGGCTTATTTTTCCCAGCCATGAGGAGTGGGTTGGAGAAAGAAGTTTCACTAGGCTGTGCACGAGTCCCGGAAAATACGGAAGTGTTATTACCAACAGCATAAGGGAAATCTCCGAATTGTCACATAAAGAAACTCTTGTAGCAAATTAGTGAAATCGGCTCATCAGAAATTTCAACTTTAATGGAGCAGTGCTTGTTATGCATCCATTCTTGAATCATGCAGGCGAAAGGAGTGGTGAATAAATTACAAATAATGCAGCAGCGAAATACAAGCAGCGGTAACGTGAACAGTGGTACACGTGATACAATTGCTTTATCAAGCATCACTGAACCGTTTGAACGTTTTAGCAGAACTTGCCTGCAATTTGGCCTCGTCAAACTGAAATAAACTGGGCTAGGATTTGATTTGAGTGCCCACAAGAGTCAGCAATCTTCCTCTTTTTACACCAGGTTAATAATTTAGCAGGAAGCAATGGGGGAGCCACAACAAATCGAAAACTGCCAAAATGTAAGGTTATGCTGCAAAAGTTTTCTTGCAATGCTGTCGATTTTCGAGTGCTCTTTCTATCTGATGTCAGGTGGCACACAGAACCCAGTGAGTGCTTGTGGCCTACACTGTCAGCTTTGCTTTGGATTGCATGCTTGTCAACTCAACCTATTTATGAAGGAAGAGATCCATATCATGTTTGTTTACCTTATGCTGTTAATTCCCTGAACCCAAGCACAGTCAATGGTCACATAAAAACAGTCACAAAATCTTCCTCTTGGATGTTTCCAAATATTTGCTTTATATAGCGCTGTGACTAAGATTGTGGGACTGAGATGGTGGTGGATGTACCGTTCATTCTCAGCGCCTTGGGAGATGGTCAGCCAAGTCAGTTTAGATCATATTGACAAGTGATTAGTGGCTTCCAAGGCTCGTATGCGCCATTCGAAGCCCTCTTCTCATGAAAGAAGCACATCACCCTATTGATGAGAGGCCTGCTGCAGTCGGATAAATCATTTCACATCTGCTGCAGTCGGGAAAATCAGATCATGTCATATGTTCATTATAAAAGGGAGTTTCCCCTTCTAAATATGGAGAGCTGAGCTAGCATAATATTTATTCTATTTTAAAATGCAACATTTCTCAGAGTTTGCATGACTTTAATCAAACTCCACCCGCAGGTGTGCATAAATATTTGTAATATAACAAATGTCTGTATAGTAGCCCGTCTTGTGCTGTTGAGTGTCTGTGGCTTCCAGAGGTCGTAATATCAGTAGGTCAGTTGTTGGCTAGTACACATATTGGTGTGAGAAGCACCCTATTGCTGTGTGTAGGTTTAAAAACAAATAATATGATATAATTGTTCCGGCACTCCCTCGCTGCACTCAATAGAGAGTCTGCTAAATAGCTAAATAGCTACAATGTTTCTCATCCATAAGCAAAGTGCCAGAGCCTAAGTCATGGTTTGGTCCACTCTTCAAAATCTGTAATTTAGCGGTATAATTCACCACAGAAGGCTGGGTCAGTACTTCGACCTCCGGCATACACGTTCCTTTCTGGATGGATGGCAGTGAGAATCGTGGTGGACACAGGGAGGAAAAAGATTCAGTAGTATGTTTAAGAAACATAAACTGGCTTTGGATGTGCATTCTGGCTACAGTCACGAGCTGTGTATTCTGGCAAAACCCTAGGCAATAATTCAATTCGAATAAAGGCTTCTAGGAGGCCTCAGAGGGCTCTACAGTTACACACACTACAAAAAAGGAAGCCCTTTAGAAAGTGATCCGAATATTATTTACAAAGGGTGAGGAAAGCCTCATGGACAGGTTGTGAGTGATGGCACAAACTGCGTCACTGATTTATTTTACATTAGAAGACACAATGGCCTAGAGATATCAACACACACACTGCCTACGTGGAGAGAAAACATTGTGCTCAAAACAACGAGAGCAATCCAAATTACAAGTGAATCGGCACTGTCTTTGTTTTGTATTTGACCACCCTTTTGGAATGAGCACAAGAGAATGGACCGAGAAGGAGTTCCATATTATGCAAGGACCTCACACTCACACAACCTCAGTTAAATAGCAATGTAGTCAGTGCTAATTGCACAATCAAAATATTGCAGCACACCGGTTGCACTGGAACTGAAAACAGGCAGTTTTCAGAACATTGGAACAATCAAATTTGTATTTGGAGCATATACGTACCCCATTCCCAAATATAACTTTATATTCCGAAATATATACATGTGTATACACACACACACAAACACGCACTCACAAACTAGTAGGGCAAGTTAGGAATACAAGTTAGTCGCAAAATGCGCTGGGATTTTTTTTACATTATTAAGCATAACTATTCCTGCCCTCTTGGCAGGGCAAATGTATTGGCGGTGGATGTATTTTCTTTGGGCAACATCAAAAGGGAATGCAGAATGAAAGGATGTGTGAAAGGACTCATATGGCAACTGTATTCCTTGGCGGTAGACCTGGCACATGTCTATGTCTGCCTCTCTGTCAGCTGCATGGCCTATCTTTCCAGAATTTCTCTCTTCACCTTTTGGAACAGATGTCAACAAAAGTTAAGATATGAACATGTTGACCTACATCTACTTTCCTTCATTTCAAGGACTAGCAGGGCATGTGGCAGGGACAGAAATAGGACTGGCCCAGCAGTCCATTCCCATCATCTAACTAGGAATGTGAAACAAATGACAGCCTTAAGCACACACTGCAGGATAGTACCATGTGAAATCTAAATGTCCATTAATGTCACATTACCAATCCAATACATCTGTGTACATCCTCCGCTGCTCTTGCTGTGCCCATGGTGCCATTCAAATTGGAGATGCATATCAGTGGGGTGACAAAGCCTCTCAAGTCTACTTACACTTAAACAAGTGAGTGTCCATGCATGTCTAAGTATGCACAGTTTGAACTACCTGTACACTATAATGTTACTTGCTCATACAAAAGTTAATTCAATGCCTACAATAAGCTTATATTTTGTGAGTGTATGACCATTTCTCATATGTAAGGTGTACAGACGAAACACCATTGCAGCAGTATCATTAGCACCTAGGACTATACTCAATTAATGTTTCCAGTCATCTCCACAATGTTTAACTATGGCTTCTCCAAATAGTAGCTTGTGAGCTACTGGTAGCACAGCAGGACTTTATCTCTGACAAAAGCAATCCCACTGGGTCAGCAGGAACACTTTCACCAACATGATCTCGACCATGCTGGCAGAGATCTCGACTGTCGGTTCTCATCCATGACAGTATCTGTCTATGCAACTTCCTTAGTTTTTAATCTCAATGCTGAATTCATTTATTTACTTTTTAAAACACACATTTATCATGCCCCCATTCAGAAATAATCATTTGCTTGCTTTGCTACCCGATTGACACCTCTGCAGCTGCACTGGAAATGGCAGCCACTAGAGAAAAGGCTGACGAGCCTCGTTCTCACGTGTAGGTTGTGAAACAAGAGGCTGGTAGTGCAGTAGGGTAAACCTGAAACTTGGGAGTTGATGGGTGTTATAATGCTAAAAGCGATTTTATAATGTTGATTACTTAAAAATAAATCAGCAAATGACAATTTATTTTAATAAATCACCCCATGGTTGGTGGTTGTTATTGATACATTACATTCTTTGTGTACAATGGCTGATTGCAATAATAGGGACCTCTCGATGCCCTTAGGGTTCACGTACCTTTGATAAAGACGCAAACTATTATGATCCAAAGTTTCTGGTGCATCTGAAATGCTTAAACTGTGAAATCATTAAGAAGATGCAAGATGATGCTCTAAGTAGATTTCATTTGTAAAGGTATATCAATAAATAGAAAGAAATCAGTGAGGTAGTCAGCAGTATTACATCAAAGTCTGTTATGAATGTCTCTGGTTATACTGAATAAGCAGCTAACTACATCATTATCATATGAAATCTCTTCATTTATGTCATAACTATATTTTCACAAGTACTTCATTTATCTTCTTGGTTTTTCAAATTTGCTTGAAAATGCACCATATGCCCACTCTTTTTTTCTAAATTTTCTAGGGGGAATTCCCCACAACCTCTCTTATGATAATTGGGCTCGCTCGTGCTAGCGCGCCTGGTCCTTAGTAAGTAAACTTACAAGAGGACACGTATAGGTCGATGAACCTTTTAAATCGCATGGAGTATCCTAGTCATACTGTGGCAATTGGACCAATAATCAAATCAATAATCAAGGTAACATTTATATAATAACACATTAAACCATCTACTCATGAATAACCACAACACATAAAGGAGTTAACAATTTTTATTTCCGTATTGATTACAAGTCTAAGTCATCTGTTAGTTCAATCTTTACTCAATCAACTTAATGTATTAATAAAACATCATCACTTGAAGAAAACATATACGACAATGCAATTTCAAAAGCTAAGAATACCAGCATCAATGGCAGAGTTCAGCAGATAAGTTCGTCATTCATTTGTCACCGTCAACGTCACCCTTAACAGCCTACCTAACCAAGATTAGCATTAGCATGTGGGTCTTCATGCGAAAAAACAATTTGGAGAAAACATCAATTTGGAAAAATCTACCTAAGTGAGAATTTCTATAATCAGCGCAGTTGGTACCTAGAAGAAAAGGCATTAAAATTGTCAGTCACATTTCATAGCTACCTAACCAGGATGGATCAGCACCAAGTCAGTCTTCTTCCTCAGGTCATCAATTAGTCAGCTACGGATCAGGATCACAGATTATGAGGCCAATATCAGCACCTCGGACAGCGTCTTTTGACGTCATCAATTTCTCCTCCAAAATCTCTTGCATCATCTGAAATCTGAGCCCCTTGTCATGACTTTTTATTAGGGTCTCCAAGTCCATCCCTCTAAATGCTAATTGGTCAGTCAGTCGGCAGATATGACTTTAACCTATAGTATTTGTTTAACGAATCTAATAATTTTCATATAAATCTGATCACAAGATGTAGATTGGTTCTTCATGGGATGTTCTCATCATATGGCTCATTAGGTATCGAAATTGTTGCATATCCCTCTTCAGTCAGTGGCTCCATTGTTCAAATCCTGGGAAAGTACATTTAGCCTGCTCTACACATAATTGTATCAAATTGTCTTCATCATCTCCTGTCCGCTGGAACATTGCAGAAAATTCTAGCTAAGTAACTTCAACATCGAACAGGTCAGGGTCATTGCGTGCTTCCAGTCCTTTGCAAAGCATTTAGTATTTCAGTTCTTCTAGTGTGCGATGCCCAGGGAAACTAGGCCTTTAGTCCAGCTAACTTAGCACTACAAATTAATGCAAAACATAGGTTATATATCTCATTATGACATATTATTAAATTTCTTCTCATAGATTTTCATTATTTCATACAGTTTTACTTCGATTAGTACACATGGGGCCATATGTATGAAGAAATGGCTTTGTGAATCGCAAATAGCGATTTTTAAGAAATCGATATTTCTGAGTCGCAATAGGCCATGTATCATAATTGCGCTTCGGAATTAGCGATTTCTTAAAAATCGCTATTTGTGGTTCGCGCGGCTGATTTACCGAATCGCAATTTGCATTTTCGCAAATTGCGATTCGGTAATTGAAAATCGCAAATTGCGAGAAATTGTGAGAAAGCACACCTGGAGGAGCCTGATGACATCACAAGCAGGAGGTGAGTCATCCCAGGCAGTTTCAGGTGCCACACCCAAACCAGCATCCAGAGAGAGTCAGCCCAGCCACACTGAGCATCGCTCTGAAGGAGGCAGCACACCAGAACAACCATGGACACCTCAGCCCAAGGAAAGGAGAAGGGAGAAAGAAAGCGTAAGCTCAAATTTAGCTTTGCTTATTCGCCACTGATCCCTAACTTTTATGCCCCACATCTTCCAAATGTCACCAGCTGACGCTGGGGCAGACTGCCTGTGCCCCAGTGAGGTGGCACTCCCCTCTCACCTTAAACTCTCTTCTTGTTGATTGAGTAGGTCCCTGACTGGGAATCGCCATTCATGGCAACCCCTGAACAGGAGTCCAAAAGGAAGGTCATTGGAATGTGGAGATTCTTCTCATTCCATTAATGCCTCTCCTTCTTTGTGATCAGTACTCGGGTGTCTCAATTGTGCCGTCAAGCACTGAACACAGTGAAAGTGAATAGAGACAAATGGCTCCTTCTACTTTGATTTTCTATAGTAATGATGTCGCACGCATTGCATATTGATCGCCATTTATCAGAAGCAAAACCTCGGGCTGCTGGGGAAGTTTTTCCCTTGCATTTATTCGGAGGTGGGGGCAGCAAAAGAGAATTCTCTGGTCTGAGCACCAGAGAGATTTTCTGCCCATAATGCTGGGTATGACCTTCACATTTTCCGTACTACATAGATAGTGTGGAGGATGTGAATGTCGAGTCACCTGCATTTTTGCTATCATTATTATTTGTATTAATAATCGCAGTTCAATCATGTATTTGGTTTAATGTTTTCATTATAGCTTTTGTGTAAAAGCCTCCATCAGATTTTGAGCTTGAAATCCTATAGTCTTGTCATGTTAACAAAAGCAAAAAAAAACGCAGAATGACATGCTCAATTGATTGTTTTCTCCACTGTGGGTATTTTATGTCCATGTTTCGACTTTATTTGTGTTTGACTCAATTGTTTTTATATAGATATGAAATGATTTAGGGAAACAAAACTATGCTTTCGAACAATCTAAATTTCGATTTCTGCCAGAATGTGTACGGTGGAAGAACGGGTTTTGTCGGTTATTTTGCATCCAGTTCTTTAGTAAATAATGTGCCTCTAATTGTGTTCATGGGACTTGACTGTTACTCCTTCGAGGTCTCTCTTTCTTTGTGCTGCGCATGGAGTCACGACTACAGAGCCCCAAGAGTCAAAAAAGCGCTATGCCACTGCTAGCAGATGAAACATCCTGCTGCCACCAAGGACCCAAAGCGTTTAATGGGAATAATAGCAGCTGCATGTGCAGAGATAGTGACGTTATAGATTACATGGTAAATCTCAGGGATAATGAAGAATCCTGGGACCTCTGTGAAGCTACAATAAATCCGTGCCTGTTAGAACTGCAATTACTGCTCTCAGTGGCCTGTTCCTTGGATGTTATATTCCAGATATGTCCCTCTCATTTTATCTATAATAGTGGAATAATGAAAGGCTTGTGGTCATTAGTTTAGTAAGATTATGACGAAACATGGAACTAAATTGTGAGATAAGCAGGATTAGTGTCTGAAATTGGAACATTTAGTGGCACTGATAGAAAAATGAAAACGGCAGCACTGAAAGAATACAACGTTTATATAATTGCAAGCAACATAATTATTAGTCATGTTCACATAATTCGTCATTTGGAGGACATTTAACACGGAATAATCTACTCTATCTTCATTTTCAGTTGGAAAAACGTAACCTGAAATACTTAATACACAAAGGTGTTTAGGGTACGTAGTGTGAGAAATTGGGATGTTGGTTCACTGAAGTGTGAGCCCTGGTCAGGCAGAACTGCAATCCTTATCAGAGTGAGGCCCAAGTCAACCCTCGGATAACCAGTGCTCAACCTTTTGGTAGGTTAGCATAATGCAGTTAGGCTTAACTTCAAGGCAATGTGTAAAGTATTTTTACAACACTGAAAACAGTAATAAAGTGAAAAACCACATGAAAAAGGATCCTGCACCAAGTTAGATAAATATAACGTACTTTAACCCCTTAGCTGCTAGGCGATTCTCCCACCAGTGCTGAGCCCTTTTTTGGCTATTTAGGGTAGTTTACGCTTAAGCCCCCATAACTTTTTGTCCACATAAGCTATCCACACCAAATTTGTGTCCTTTTTCCCAACATTCTGGGAATTGTAAAGGTACCCAAAGTTCGTGGGTTCCCCTGGAGGAGATCAAGAAATTAGTCACTATAAAGCTATTTTTTTTTTGGAGGGGGGATGGCAAAAAGGGCTGCAATAGTAAGCATCTGTTTTTTACCCTGCAAATGGCATCAACAAAGGGTTTGGGGTGCTAAAATCACCATCGCCTCAGCTTTTCAGAAACAGGCAGACTTGAATCAGAAAACCACATTTTTCAACCCAGTTTTGGCATTTTTTGGGACATACTTCATTTTTACTATATTTTGTGCATTCAGCCTCCTTACAGTTAGTGATAGAAATGAGTGGAAGCCAATGTTGGATCCCAGACAGATAAACATTTCTGAAAAGTAGAAAAAAGTCTGAATTCAGCAAGGGGTAATTTGTGTAGATCCTTCAGGGTTTTCCTACAGAAAGTAACAGCTGAAATAAAAACATATTGAAATTGAGTTAAAAAACACAATTTCTGTCAACATTTTCTTCTGTAACTTTGTCTAGCTATGGCAGAATTTTGAAAGCAATCTACGGTTTCGTTCGCTGGACTTTTCTGTTTGTGGGGATATATAGGGTTTGTATATTCATCAAGAACCCTAGGTATCGAGAGCAAATAAATGAGCTGCACCGTGCAATGGGTTTTCATTATATACCGGATATACAGCAATTCATATGGTGAAACAGAAAGAGTGAAAAATAGGCTTTAAGGAAACCTTTGTATTTCCAAAATGGGCACAAGATAGCATATTGAGAAGCAGTGGTTATTTGCACATCTCTGAATTTGGAGGTCCCCATACTAGCATGTGAAATACAGGGCGTTTCTCAAATAGACTTCTTTTTTACACACTATCTTACATTTGGAAGGGGAACATGTAAAGAAAGATAATGGGCAATAAAACTTGTTCTTCTATTCTGTATTCCCCTAAGTATCTCAATACCTCACTTGTGTAGGTAGGACTAGTGCCTGCGACAGGAAATGCCCCAAAACTCAACATGGAAACATCACATTTTTACATTGAAATCTGATATGTTTTTTTGAAAGCGCCTAGCTGTGGATTTTGGCCTCTAGTTTAGCCGGCACCGAGGGAAACCTAGCAAACCTGTACATTTTTTAAAACTAGACATCTAGGGGATTTAAAGATGGGTTGACCTGTGGGGCTTTCACCAGGATCTATTACCCAGAATCCTTTGCAAATCTCAAAATTTGGCAAAAAAAAACAAAACGCTTTTTCCTGACATTTCGGTGATGACAAGTTTTGGAATCTGAGGGGAGCCACAAACTTCCTTCCACCCACCATTCCCCCAAGTATCTCGATACAAATTGTACCTCACTTTTGTAGGTAGGCCTAGTACCCGCAGCAAGAAACGCCCCAAAATACAACCTGAACACATCACATTTGTCTAATGAAAACTGACCTTATTTTTTTGCGAAGTGTCTAGCTGTGGATTTTGGGCTGTAGCTCAGCCGGCACCTAGGAAAACCTAGCAAACCTGTGCATTTTTTAAAACTAGACACCTAGGGGAATTGAAGATGGGTTGACTTCTATGGTTTCACCAGGTTCTATTACCCAGAATCCTTTGCAAACCTCAAAATTTGGCAAAAAAATACTTTTTCCTGACGTTTCAGTGACGAAAAGTTCTGGAATCTGAGGGGAGCCACAAACTTTCTTCCACCCAGCATTCCCCCAAGTCTCCTGATGCAAATGGTACCTCACTTGTGTGGGTAGGCCTAGTACTCGTGACAGGAAACGCTCCAAAATACAACCTAAACACATCACATTTTTCTAATGAAAACTGTCAGTTTTTTTACAAAGTGCTTAGCTGTGGATTTTGGGCTGTAGCTCAGCTGACACTTAGGGAAATCTATGCATTTTTTAAAACTAGTCACCTAGGGAAACCCAAGATGGGGTACTTGTGGGGCTCTCACCAGGTTATGTTACCCAGAATCCTTTGCAAACCCCAAAAACTGGCAAACAAAACACTTTTTCCTCACATTTCAGTGATGGAAAGTTCTGGAATCGGAGAGGAGCCATAAATTTCCTTCCACCCAGCATTCCCCCAAGTCACCAAATAAAAATGGTACCTCACTTGTGTAGGTAGACCTAGTTCCCACGACAAAAAGTTCAGCTAAATTCAAAATGGAGACATCACATTTTTACAGTGAAAACTGACATATTTTTTAGAAGGTGCTTCGCTGTGGATTTTGGGCGGTAGCCCAGTAGGCAATTAGGGAAACCCACCAATACCCACACATTTTTTTAAACTAGACACCTAGGGGAACAAAAGATGGGGTGACTTGTGGGGCTCTCTCAAGATTTTGTTACCCAGAATCCTTTGCAAACCTCACAATTTGGCAATGTGAGAAAACAGGGCTGATTGCAGAGGCCCCCTAACTTTTTGCCCCCATTTTCCACTTTTTGCTGGTGTTTTCCTGACTCTGATGGTGCCCTGGGTCCTGCTAACCAGTCCCAGGGCCTGTGCTCTGTTTAAAATGGAAATGCAAATTAGGCTAATTATAATTGGCTAAGTTAACCTACCTATATGTCCCTAGTATATAGTAGGGCATGTAGGTTTAGGGACCACAGCATAGGTGGTGCACCCATAGGTGCACTGCTGAGGTGCCCAGTGTCATTTTAAAGGCAGGCCTGCCTTGCTGGCTGCTTTTAAATTAAAGTTATATGCAAATTCGACTTTGGAATTAAAAGTAGTTCCAAAGTCTTAAACTACCTTATTTTTACATATAAGTCACCCCTAAGGTGTGCCCTATGTGCCCCTAGGGCTGGGTGCCATGTAACTATAAGCAGGGACTTTATAAAAATAGTTTTATAAGCCCTGGTGAGGTAAAAACAGCCACATTTGTTTTTCCCTCATTGTAGTAAATGGCCTTCATAGGCTAGAATGGGGAGACTTTGTTTTAAATTTTAAAGTCTCCTTAAAAGATGCATACCAAGAATTTGGTATCAAATTAATTGTTGTAATAAATCCCACAACTTCCAGTTGTTGGATTTAATATAACTTGTTCAGGTAAAGAGTTTTAGACTTTACCTAAAAAGTTGCCAATTTCAGCCCTGCATTGTTTTTGCTGCTGTGCTCTGATTGGCCAGCCTGCAGCAGCTTAGCCAAGCTGCCTTGATGAGGCGTGAAGTGGCCTGGCTTCACACAAAGGAATGTGCTTGTGGGAGAGAATCTCCCCTCAGCAGATGGTGAGGCAGGAAGGGGGAGGGCTGCCAAACTGGTCTTCAAAGGCAGAGAAGGACATTTGGAGCAACCAGCAACACCCCCACATCCTGCAACCCCAGACAACTAGGTGCCCCCTTGATTAGATTAGGAGAGGGCAGGAGAGGGGTGTGTTTATGATTTTTAGCCACACCAGTGGGTGGGCTCAGCCAGATGTAACCTCCAAAAATCAGATTTAGCCATGTTGGATTTTTAGAGAATGTTGCCTTCAGGGATGGATTTTTGCCACACTTCCCAGGAAGTGGTCATCACAGGGGGACGACTCTGTACCTGATTGGAGAACCAGGACCCCCCTGCTTTTCACCTAGGAGCAAGGATAAAACTGGCAGACCTGCACCCACACCTCAGATCCCCACCAGATTCCAACAAGGAAGAACTAAAGGAGAAGAAGGACTGCCCTGCTGGACCCCTGGCCTGCACCTGGAACCTGCACTCAGAAGGACTGCACCAGCTGCACACTTGGGCTTCACCACAAGAAGGACTTTGCCTGGCTTCAACTGGTTCAAGGAGGGACTCCCTGTTTGCTACAGGTGAAAAATTGCTAACCAGAGTCCCCTGCACCAACTCCTGAAGAAAGCGAACAGCTGACCACTGCCCAGTGGCCAAAAAGGAGTTTGCGCCAGGTGCATTCTGGGAGTTGTAGTTCGCACCCCCCAAGGACCATCTCAGAACTTCTGGACCCTTGGGGTGAGCTGTGGACCCCAAAAGAACCTTAAAAGAACATCTGGGTGAAGCCCCAGAAGTTTGGAGAAGATTTGAGAATTTTTGTAAAAAAGCTCCATAGAGGGACCGACCCGCCGCGGAAATTCTAGCCGGCTTGCCTCAACCGAGACCCGGCCTGACTTGGTGGTTTTTCCCGGTAAAGAAAAATCTCCGAAAAAGAGACTAAGTCTGAAGGTAAAAAGTTGACCGGGACCTCCCAGCCATCATATCCGAGAGGGGCTCCATGGACGTCGGATCAAGATCCAGGTTTACCCCGGTCGAAGGATTTTCACCTCGAAAAATCGACTAAGTCCGAAGGTAAAAATCTCCACCGAGGAATCCAGCATCGCGTATCCGGAGAAGGGCTCCAGGAGGTCGGATTGGACTGGCAGGTTCGTCCCGCTGAAGAAAATCTTCAAAATAAAGACTAAGTCAGAAGGTAACTTTTTAACCGAGGCCTCCCGCGACCTGTAGCCGAGCAGGGCTCCATCCCGGTCGGCCTGAAACTTTGACTTTGCCCCGGTCGAGGTGCAACCAGATGACCCGATTGGCGCTTTTTGTTTCTAAGCGCTAGAAATATAATATTTCTTTAAAAATTAATATCTCCGGTTCCCCTTATCCGATTTTATTAGTTTTTGTGTCATTTTAATGATAAAAATATAAAATATTTTTATAAATTGGTTTTGGATTTTTAAACTGTTTCCTGTGTTTTATTTAATTACTGTTTTGTGATATTTGAATGCTTTACACACTGTCTCCTAAGTTAAGCCTTGACGCTCGTTGCCAAGCTACCAAGGGTTGAGCTGGGGTTAATTTACTGAGACCTAACTGGACAAAAGTGGAGGTTAGTGGCTTGTTGCCAGGTGTAGGTACCTACCTGCCCACCAATAACCCATTTTCCAACATTTTTGGGGGCAGCGGTGGGATCCTGTACTTGTCTTCAGTATCACGTTACAGTTTTAAGTAAAACAAATTAAAAATCCTTTAAATTGTCTTAGTGCAAAAATTGTTTAAACAAAAAAAATATATATATATATTTTTATTTGGATTAATTTCTATTATTGAATTTTTGTAATTTTTCTAAATTATTGTTTCCAATTTTTGCAAAAAGTTTTTGTTGACACAAAACTAGGGAACCATGGAGCTTGATCTGGCTAGCCTACCCACACTGACAGTAGTCCAGCTTAGGGGGTTGTGTACTGAAAGAGGGTTGCCTGCAACCACTGACCTCAGGAAGCAAGTCCTGATCAAATCCCTGACAGCATGGGCTGAGGCCCAAGAGGTAGACCCAGGGGAAGCTCCAGAGGAGGGAGAAACAGGGGAGGATGCTAGCTCTAACCACTCAGGGGAGGGAGGGCCTCTGAGCCTAAGTGAGGATGAGGAAGACCGGTCCTCAGTTTATACAGTCACTAGGGGCAGACCCAAAGCTAGTGGTGGGAAGGGGGTCCCTTCAGGAGGAGAGAACCCATCCATCAGGGAAAGAGAGCTGGAGGCCCAGCTAGCATACATAGCTTTGGAAGCAGACAAGCTGGCCCTAGAAAAGAAAAAGTGGGCAAAGAAAGAGAAAAGAGATGGTGGCAGCGACAGAGAAGTTGAGGTGTCCATGGGTGGGGGAGTTTGCCCCAGATTACCCAAAGGGGTGGTTCCTGCTTATGTAGAGGGGGATGATATAGACAAATGGTTGGAGGCCTTTGAGAGGGCACTCCAAATGAGAAGGGTTAGGCCTCAATACTGGGGTTCCCTTTTGTGGGAGTTGGTCCCCAACTCAGGGAGGGATAGGCTTCTGACCTTAAGGGGGGAGAAGGCAGATTCGTACCCTAGTATGAAGAGGTGCTTAACCAAGAAGTTTGGTCGGACCCCAGAGCAGTATAGAATGAAGTTCAGGGACACCCAGAAGGTCAGTACCCAGTCTTGGGTTGACTTTGTCGACACCTCACTTAAGGCACTAGAGGGCTGGATTATTGGTAACAAAGTAAATACTTATGAGGGGTTATACAATCTGATCATGAGAGAGCACATCTTGACCAATTGTACCCAAGAAAGGTTACGCCAGCATCTAGTGGACTCTAAGCAGACCAACCCTAGAGAGCTAGGGGAGGCAGCTGATGAGTGGTTCAGAACCAGGGTGGTTGTCAAGTCCCAGGGGGGAGAATCCAAGAAGGGGGGGGTCAGGTCCCCAAAATCCTAAGGAGGGAGGTGGTAAGCCCACCACAGAGACTCCCTCTGTACCCCAGAACCCTAAGAAGGAGGAGAGTAAATCCCACTCCCACTCTGACAAGCAGAGACAGGGAGACCCAGGGTTAAAAAAGCTCTTGGACAGTAGGGCTTGCTTTGACTGTCAGCAGACAGGTCACTTCAGAGGAGATGCAGCCTGTCCAAAGAAGGTGGTTAGCACTGGGCTGTCCAGTGTAGCCATGGAGGAGGACTCCTCAGATGATGAAGTCCTCCTAGCATTGAGCTGGGAGACAAGACCAGATGGTAAGCTGGTGATCCCTGAGGGTGGAAGTAGGCACTTCCACCCCATTCAGGTGAATGGGATCTCTACCACGGGCCTGAGAGACACCTGTGCCAGTCACACTATAGTGAGTGACCGGTTAGTGACCCCAGACATGTATGTCCCAGGAGAGACAAGGAAAGTCAGGATAGCCACAGGGGAGGTCACCTCCAAACCTGTAGCCATAGTGCCCCTAGAGAGGGAGGGTATCCTTGACTGGTTTAGGGTGGCAGTCAGTACTGACCTCCCCCTAGATTGTATCCTGGGCAATGACCTCCCAGAGGTGGGTCTGGTCCCAGATGGGGCGGTCGCCCAGGGCGCCCCCCCAAACCAAAGTCCTGGGGAGTCAGTCCCTACAGTTAGGAGACAGGGGTCCCCAAGAAAAGGAAAGAAGAAAAGGAAGGGTAGGCCACTCTTAAAGAGAGTTCCAGGGAGCCAAAGGCCTTCTGCCCCAGTAGGGGGGGAGCCCAGAGTTGGCACTGGTGAGGCCTCCCCTGACCCCAAGGAAGTCCTGAGTAATCAGGCAGCTGTCCAGATGCAGGGTGTTGCCCCTGCACTGACAGAAGGGAGAGTGGAAGGAGGGTGTCTGCCACAGGAGGTGGTAGCCCCCCACTCTAGACAGCAAGAGGGGTGCCAGGACCCCAAAAGTGCCCCTAAAGCAGCTCTGCCACCTGTCAGGGGAGAGCTTAGGGTGTGGTTCTGGGTACTGACAGCTGTCAGTAGCCTCTGCTGGGTGCTAGCCTTCCTGGCAGCACTGTACTTGGCCTGGGAGGCAGACCCCAGGGCCAATAGCAAAGTAGGCCCCCTGACCCTGTTGGTCATGGTGGGGTTGCTCAAGTGTTGGGTGACCTCTTTGGGTAAGCTAGGTGTTGCCCTAGCAAAGTTAGGAGTAGGGGAGGTGGGCACCTCACTACCCAAGTTGGCAGAGAGAGAGGAGGAAGACCCCCCTAGAGGGAAGTTTCAGTTTGAGATGGGTCATTTCACTGTTGGGATGGCTTCACTACCCAGAGGGAGTGACCATGACAGGAGGATGTAAGGCAGAGTAGGCCCTGCAAAGGGACAGCCAGTTTTCTTCACTGTCTTCCTCGCCTAACAAGCCAGGAGGACTCTCCCAGGGTTGGGCTGAGTCTCCTGGGCGTGTGGGCTGGGGGGGGCTTGTGTGAGAAAACAGGGCTGATAGCAGAGGCCCCCTAACTTTTTGCCCCCATTTTCCACTTTTTGCTGGTGTTTTCCTGACTCTGGTGGTGCCCTAGGTACTGCTAACCAGTCCCAGGGCCTGTGCTCTGTGTAAAATGGATATGCAAATTAGGCTAATTATAATTGGCTAAGTTAACCTACCTATATGTCCCTAGTATATAGTAGGGCATGTAGGTTTAGGGACCACAGCATAGGTGGTGCACCCATAGGTGCACTGCTGAGGTGCCCAGTGTCATTTTAAAGGCAGGCATGCCTTGCTGGCTGCCTTTAAATTAAAGTTATATGCAAATTCGACTTTGGAATTAAAAGTAGTTCCAAAGTCTTAAACTACCTTATTTTTACATATGTCACCCCCTAGGTGTGCCCTATGTGCCCCTAGGGCTGGGTGCCATGTAACTATAAGCAGGGACTTTATAAAAATAGTTTTATAAGCCCTGGTGAGGTAAAAACAACCAAATTCGTTTTTCCCTCATTGTAGTAAATGGCCTTCATAGGCTAGAATGGGGAGACTTTGTTTTAAATTTTAAAGTCTCCTTAAAAGATGCATACCAAGAATTTGGTATCAAATTAATTGTTGTAATAAATCCCACAACTTCCAGTTGTTGGATTTAATATAACTTGTTCAGGTAAAGAGTTTTAGACTTTACCTAAAAAGTTGCCAATTTCAGCCCTGCATTGTTTTTGCTGCTGTGCTCTGATTGGCCAGCCTGCAGCAGCTTAGCCAAGCTGCCTTGATGAGGTGTGAAGTGGCCTGGCTTCACACAAAGGAATGTGCTTGTGGGAGAGAATCTCCCCTCAGCAGATGGTGAGGCAGGAAGGGGGAGGGCTGCCAAACTGGTCTTCAAAGGCAGAAAAGGACATTTGGAGCAACCAGCAACACCCCCACATCCTGCAACCCCAGACAACTAGGTGCCCCCTTGATTAGATTAGGAGAGGGCAGGAGAGGGGTGTGTTTATGATTTTTATCCACACCAGTGGGTGGGCTCAGCCAGATGTAACCTCCAAAAATCAGATTCAGCCATGTTGGATTTTTAGAGAATGTTGCCTTCAGGGATGGATTTTTGCCACACTTCCCAGGAAGTGGTCATCACAGGGGGATGACCCTGTACCTGATTGGAGAACCAGGACCCCCCTGCTTTTCACCCAGGAGCAAGGATAAAACTGGCAGACCTGCACCCACACCTCAGATCCCCACCAGATTCCAACAAGGAAGAACTAAAGGAGAAGAAGGACTGCCCTGCTGGACCCCTGGCCTGCACCTGGAACCTGCACTCAGAAGGACTGCACCAGCTGCACACTTGGGCTTCACCACAAGAAGGACTTTGCCTGGCTTCAACTGGTTCAAGGAGGGACTCCCTGTTTGCTACAGGTGAAAAATTGCTAACCAGAGACCCCTGCACCAACTCCTGAAGAAAGCGACCAGCTGACCACTGCCCAGTGGCCAAAAAGGAGTTTGCGCCAGGTGCATTCTGGGAGTTGTAGTCCGCACCCCCCAAGGACCATCTCAGAACTTCTGGACCCTTGGGGTGAGCTGTGGACCCCACAAGAACCTTAAAAGAACATCTGGGTGAAGCCCCAGAAGTTTGGAGAAGATTTGAGAATTTTTGTAAAAAAGCTCCATAGAGGGACCGACCCGCAGCGGAAATTCTAGCCGGCTTGCCTCAACCGCGACCCGGCCTGACTTGGTGGTTCGTCCCGGTAAAGAAAAATCTCCGAAAAAGAGACTAAGTCCGAAGGTAAAAAGTTGACCGGGACCTCCCAGCCATCGTATCCGAGAAGGGCTCCATGGACGTCGGATCAAGATCCAGGTTTACCCCGGTCGAAGGATTTTCACCTCGAAAAAACGACTAAGTCCGAAGGTAAAAATCTCCACCGAGGAATCCAGCATCGCGTATCCGGAGAAGGGCTCCAGGAGGTCGGATTGGACTGGCAGGTTCGTCCCGCTGAAGAAAATCTTCAAAATAAAGACTAAGTCAGAAGGTAACTTTTTAACCGAGGCCTCCCGCGACCTGTAGCCGAGCAGGGCTCCATCGCGGTCGGCCTAAAACTTTGACTTTGCCCCGGTCGAGGTGCAACCAGATGACCCGATTGGCGCTTTTTGTTTCTAAGCGCTAGAAAAATAATAATTCTTTAAAAATTCATATCTCCGGTTCCCCTTATCTGATTTTATTCGTTTTTGTGTCATTTTAAAGATAAAAATATAAACTATTTTTATAAATTGGTTTTGGATTTTTAAACTGTTTCCTGTGTTTTATTTAATTACTGTTTTGTGATATTTGAATGCTTTACACACTGTCTCCTAAGTTAAGCCTTGACGCTCGTTGCCAAGCTACCAAGGGTTGAGCTGGGGTTAATTTACTGAGACCTAACTGGACCTAAGTGGAGGTTAGTGGCTTGTTGCTAGGTGTAGGTACCTACCTGCCCTTACCAATAACCCATTTTCCAACAGGCAATAAACACTTTTTCCTCACATTTTGGTGATAGAAAGTTCTGGAATCTGAGGGGATCCACAAAATTCCTTCCACCCAACATTCCCCCATGTCTCCAGATAAAAACAGTACCCACTTGTGTGGGTAGGCTTGTGCCCGAGACAGAAATGGATTATACAAGGGTCAATCGTAGTCCTTGCATGAGGGCTACCTTTAACCCTTGAGTGATCTATTCCTGATGCAGGCACTAGGCACACACACACAAAAGTGAGGTTGTGTTTTTATCAGGACAAGTGGGGAAACACTGGGTGGTAGGAATTTTTTGGATCCCTGCAAATTCCTGTAGAATCCGTGACAAAAAAGCAGGGAAAAATAGTGTTTTTAATCATCGTTTCACATTTGCAGGGTATTCTGGGTAAGAAAACTTTGTGAAATCCAAACATGCCCCACTTCCGTGGACTGGCCCAGGTGTCTAGTTTTCAGAAATGTATGGGTTTGGTAGGCTTCCCTATATGGCCGCTGAGCCCAGGACCAAATACTCAGGTGACTGTCTTAGAAAACCAGGCTGTATGTTGTAGGTAATTTTGATGTCTCCAGAATCTGTTTTGGGTACTTCCCTGTCGCGGTCACTTGCCCACACCACACAAGTGAGGCAATGTTGTTCTCTGGAGACTTAGTGGAACGCTGGGTAATAGAACATTTGTGGTTGCCTGCAGATTCCAGGACTTCCCCTCACTGAAATGCAAGGCAAAAGTGTTTTTAAGCAACGTTTGTGATTTCGAGGGGATTGAGAGTCACGCAAGTCCTGCACCCTTGGACTCCCCTGGTACGATTATGTTAAAATTAATCCACCACTCACACTGGTTGGTTTTAGCACCTCCAGAAATTATGGGTTTAAAGCATGAATACTTATAAAAGTATCTGAATATTGAAACCAAGCCTTCTGGAGATGGGACATAAATCCATGTCAAGGCACCAATCATTTTTTGGTCCATTCACATGCCATTCAGACACAACAAACAACCCTTTCATACCGCCGGCCATGGGCCCACTCCAACCAACCACTGCACTCACATTAACTTACCACTGTCAGACAAGGGTCCATCACATTCATAAGCCACATGACAGAATAATTTTGACTACATTTTACTACCTGTCAAGTAACCGCCTCCTTCTTCCTGAACATTACTGAAGGCATGCGTAACAAACCTTTACTAATGACTCCCATGACAGAAATCTGAGGCTCAGGAAGACATGTTTTTAATGTGCCTTTAGTTCACTCACTGTGCTAAATGCAACTCCTTCCAGTTTTGTGGATGCAAGTTGGAGCAAGTATGCCGTGCGAAGCTTATTCCTCGAACTGAGTAAGCATATGTACCTTTGAAACCAAGGCAGACATGCTGGGGAATTCTTGCAATGTTCCCTAAAGAGAAAGTCATAGGCTATGAAAAAGGGTAGTGTTTGACACACAGTAGTCCGTGAGAAAGTAGCATATGTCCAAACCATCATTATGTGCAGTGCTGTGACTGTAATACACTCATCATACAGCAAATTGAACATCAAGTTCTGATGGAGGATGAATATGAAAAGCATGTGAAACACTGACCCATCTGTGTCATTGTCCTTCAGTGCTGGGATGGCATTTATGGGTTTGAATGGTAGGTGTAGATGATGTACTTCTGTACTACCTTTACTATCTGCCTTCTACCTGTGCACTATCCCTGTGAAAGCACACTTACCAAAAGCTTTCCTTACCCATTCATGCCTCTGTCCTTATCAGAGTCCTGACTAATCCTGTATAATTGCCAAGTAAACCTATACTAGTTTGTGGATGTAAGGTGGGGGTGTCCGAGTATACCTCAGGAAGCCTATTCCGCAAGCATATCTACCATTGAAACTAAGGCATACTGGTGAAGAAATCCTAAGGTCTCTAAAGTAAAAAGTCAATCAAAGATCCTGTGAGACTTGCTCACTAACACTTCTACTTTTACTTTGAAAGTGAAGCTACAAATTGAGTTTGAATACTTGAAACAAGTAGAAATGTTGGTGAATATGTCTGACAGGACATTTGTTTGACTTATTACACTTACTCTGGTTCTCGTTGGCACTCATGTGTACCATACATAAGTTCCCTAACAAGCACTTCAAAATGTAGTCATGCTGTTAACATTTTGCCACACAGGGTACTCTGTGAGAATGTGGCATATGTTCTGTCCACTAGTATGTGCAGTTTGGGGACTATAATGCACATTAATTGAACAGAACACATACCGCATTCTGACAGTCAATATAAGTGTCAAGCAGGCCATAAGGAGGTCCAGGATTTCCTGAATTAGATGAAGTAAAATTCTGTGGCTGCTTGCCTAAAGAAGCAGTGGCCCATGGACACTCGGTATCCGTGCACAGCAACTGAAAGGATTACTCAAAGGCAGCTTCACCTCAGTCGATTTCTCAGAACTTTGTTTTAGTATGATACAACGTAAAGCAAGTAGAGACACCAAAGCCTGGTGAGATGGGTACTGGGGACAGTAATACTGACTTTCCTGCTGCTTTCCATGCTTCGAGCACACTTTACAGCGACAACATGGACAATCCTTTTTGGGTGTTCTAGGAATGCCATCAGCAAAGGGTTGCTCCTGCAACCTTGCCACATACTCCAGAACATATGAGGTGGAGGCTTCTGCTTCTGTAACAGAAGTGAGGCTTTCAATTGCAGACAGCTGGAAGTCAAGGAAAGTCATGAAACTTCCTGTGGTTGTCTTACAATAAATAAACAACATACGCATTTTATGTTGCCATCTGGATAAAGTGGGTAAACAGTTTCTTGTACCAAGTGCGAGTTTTATGACACACATTTTATGGTTTAAGAACCTGGTTGTTCTTGTCCACTTCACCCAAGTACTTAATGTAATCAAGTATACAGATGGGCTTGTGGACTTCAGCTGTCTGACCCCAAACCGTGATAGGGGGGAGGTGCTCTCATCATGAATTGTAGTGAGCACGTATACATCATGTCTTTTCAAGAACTTGACTGCGAGCAGTTCATTGGAGTGCCACGCAGTACTCTGGGATTTCTGGAGATTCTTTAAAACCAGCTCCTGCAGGAATCCTTTGTGGTTACAATAAACTGGACCACAGGCCATAGTGCCCCTAACACGGGAGGGCAACCTACAGGGTTTAGGGTAGAGTACTTCCCTGTATACACCCTCAAGCTGTACACATAGCCAGAAGAGCTCTCACACAGCATGTACAGCTTTATGCCATAGCGAGCTCTTTTGCTCATAATGTACTGTCTGGACAGCAGCCTTCCTTTGTACAGGTTCAAGGACTCATCGACTGATATATGCTTTCCAGGAATATAGATCTCTGGAAACCTGGCAGACAAATGTTCCACAACAGGCCAAATTTTTAACAACCTGTCATGGTCTGGATGGTCCCGGTACAATGCAGCAGAATTGTGACTGAAATTCAGCATGCATTGCAGTAGCAAAAAATGATCTCTGCTCATGTATGGTGCAAAGATAGGGGTTACCCAAACTGTGCAAGTCATCCACTAGGACTGCAAGGTGGGTTTTTGCACTAACCCCATTTTGAGCATAAGGCCCAAAAATATCTTCAACTATGCCAGAAAATTGAGAGCCCACTGGTATGCCCTTGAACAGGGCCCCAGAGTGCCTCCATGCTCCCTCAGGAATTGGTCTGCACGCACATTTGTTTGCTGCACAATTTTCTGAAGGAAGTCAACATTCAAAAATAGATGGATATAGTCGACTGGCAAAAAGTTGGACGTATCGACTTTAGATTCAGCGTCACCAGTAAAAGGTGGAATTTGGGGCTGAACTAAATTGGGGGGCTGCTAAGAGAGCACATTCTCTTTGATTGCCGCCACACACACCTGCTCTCTGGGTTGGGCTAACCCACTGTTGTCCCGCTGCACAGACTGTGCTTGCAAAGGGACAGCATGACTGTCCTCATCATCTACCTCAGAATCACTAGAAGAGGTGTTGTCAGATGGGACTCTGCCGACTGAACAATCAGTCTCAGATTCTGCCCCATTGGCCTCTCCTTCAGATGCTATATCAGTCTCTAATCCTGCCTCAGAGCTATCCTCTATATCCTGAGTTAGGGCTTGAGCAGCAGTCATCCAACGAGATGTCATCTCTGCTACTGGCTAAACTGTCCCTCTAAAACACTAGCCTACGTAGACAGTCACAAAATTGCTGGTGGGTGTGATGTGTCCAACAGTAAATGTTGTCAATTTACCTTCACTTCTTTTGATTCAACAGATTCTCTGAAGATACTGAAAAAAAGCAAAAAATACAATATTACTTCACCTCACCACATACCCATCATCACAGCCTTTAGCGTTGGTGGCACCCAGTGCGGCAGTCACTTTTGGTGCTCTGCCTCCCATGACCTCCTCTTCAAATTCCCTGACTACCACACATCAAAAGTGCCCATCATATTTCCATAGCTCCCCTCCACATATATTTCATTTATTTCTAAGTGCAGTTGGCTTCACTAATCCACTTAGCTAAATACATGTACATCCTTTGCAGTAGGCATATAAACCATCTGCGCTATTTTATGCCACTAGACAAAAGACAGATCTATTTCTATATATAGAGACTCAATCTCTCTCTCTCTCTCTCTCTCTCTCTCTCTCTCTCTCTCTCCATATATATATATATATATATATATATATATATACAGGGAGTGCAGAATTATTAGGCAAATTAGTATTTTGACCACATCATCCTCTTTATGCATGTTGTCTTACTCCAAGCTGTATAGGCTCGAAAGCCTATTACCAATTAAGCATATTAGGTGATGTGCATCTCTGTAATGAGAAGGGGTGTGGTCTAATGACATCAACACCCTATATCAGGTGTGCATAATTATTAGGCAACTTCCTTTCCTTTGGCAAAATGGGTCAAAAGAAGGACTTGACAGGCTCAGAAAAGTCAAAAATAGTGAGATATCTTGCAGAGGGATGCAGCACTCTTAAAATTGCAAAGCTTCTGAAGCGTGATCATCGAACAATCAAACGTTTCATTCAAAATAGTCAACAGGGTCGCAAGAAGCGTGTGGAAAAACCAAGGCGCAAAATAACTGCCCATGAACTGAGAAAAGTCAAGCGTGCAGCTGCCACGATGCCACTTGCCACCAGTTTGGCCATATTTCAGAGCTGCAACATCACTGGAGTGCCCAAAAGCACAAGGTGTGCAATACTCAGAGACATGGCCAAGGTAAGAAAGGCTGAAAGACGACCACCACTGAACAAGACACACAAGCTGAAACGTCAAGACTGGGCCAATAAATATCTCAAGATTGATTTTTCTAAGGTTTTATGGACTGATGAAATGAGAGTGAGTCTTGATGGGCCAGATGGATGGGCCCGTGGCTGGATTGGTAAAGGGCAGAGAGCTCCAGTCCGACTCAGACGCCAGCAAGGTGGAGATGGAGTACTGGTTTGGGCTGGTATCATCAAAGATGAGCTTGTGGGGCCTTTTCGGGTTGAGGATGGAGTCAAGCTCAACTCCCAGTCCTACTGCCAGTTCCTGGAAGACACCTTCTTCAAGCAGTGGTACAGGAAGAAGTCTGCATCCTTCAAGAAAAACATGATTTTCGTGCAGGACAATGCTCCATCACACGCGTCCAAGTACTCCACAGCGTGGCTGGCAAGAAAGGGTATAAAAGAAGGAAATCTAATGACATGGCCTCCTTGTTCACCTGATCTGAACCCCATTGAGAACCTGTGGTCCATCATCAAATGTGAGATTTACAAGGAGGGAAAACAGTACACCTCTCTGAACAGTGTCTGGGAGGCTGTGGTTGCTGCTGCACGCAATGTTGATGGTGAACAGATCAAAACACTGACAGAATCCATGGATGGCAGGCTTTTGAGTGTCCTTGCAAAGAAAGGTGGCTATATTGGTCACTGATTTGTTTTTGTTTTGTTTTTGAATGTCAGAAATGTATATTTGTGAATGTTGAGATGTTATATTGGTTTCACTGGTAATAATAAATAATTGAAATGGGTATATATTTTTTTTTTGTTAAGTTGCCTAATAATTATGCACAGTAATAGTCACCTGCACACACAGATATCCCCCTAACATAGCTAAAACTAAAAACAAACTAAAAACTACTTCCAAAAATATTCAGCTTTGATATTAATGAGTTTTTTGGGTTCATTGAGAACATGGTTGTTGTTCAATAATAAAATTAATCCTCAAAAATACAACTTGCCTAATAATTCTGCACTCCCTGTATATATATATATATATATATATATTGGACTTTTTTGCTTATACAGGGTCATCCCCAATCTGTTTGCCTCCTACCTCTTATTTTTTCTGACCTGTTGCTGTTGGCTTTTGAAATCTAAGCACTTTACCACTGCTAACCAGTGCTAAAGTGCATATGCTCTCTGTGTAAGTTGTATCGTTGATTGGTTTATCCATGATTGGCATATCTGATTTACTAGTAAGTCCCTAGTAAAGGGCACTAGAGGTGCCCAGTGCCTGTAAATCAAATGCTACTAGTGGGCCTGCAGCACTGGTTGTGCCACCCACATACGTAGCTCTGTAATCATGTCTCAGACCTGCCACTGTAGTGTCTGTGTGTGCAGTTTTAACTGTAAATTCGACTTGGCAAGTGTACCCACTTGCCAGGCTTAAACCTTCCCTTTTCTTACATATAAGAGACCCTTGAGGTAGGCCTTAGGTAGCCCAAATGGCAGGGTTCAGTGTATGGTTAAGGTAGGACATATAGTAATGTGTTTTATATGTCCTGACAGTGAACTGACAGGGGTCTCTGAGCTCACAATTTAAAAATACATCTTTTAGTAAAGTTGATTTTAAGATTGTGTGTTTGAAAATGCCACTTTTAGAAAGTGAGCATTTTCTTGCTTTTACCATTTCTGTGACACTGCCTGTTTGTGGATTCCCTGTCTGGGTCAGTTTGACAGTTGGGCTGGTTGCACCTCACACTAGACACTGTCCTGACCGTGAACTATGGATACATTCATTTTTCAATGCTGCAAGGCCTGTCCCTCTCAAAGTTTAACATGGGGGCTACCTTTAAATCTGATTAAAGTGTAGATTCCCTTTGGGAGCGGATGGACATGTGGAGTTTGGGGTCTCTGAGCTCACAAATTAAAAATACATCTTTTAGTAAAGTTGATTTTAAGATTGTGTGTTTGAAAATGCCACTTTTAGAAAGTGAGCATTTTCTTGCTTATACCATTTCTGTGACTCTACCTGTTTGTGGATTGCCTGTCTGGGTCAGTTTGACAGTTGGGCTGGTTGCACCTCACACTAGACAGTGACACAAATGGAGCTGGGGTGTAGTCTGTATTCCCTGATGAGCCATCTGTGGTAGGAGGGAGGGGAGGAGTGGTCACTCACACCTGAAAGGGCTGTGCCTGCTCTCACACAAAGCAGTCTCCAACCCCCTGCTGAGTGTCTGGGGCCTGGCCTGGGCAAGGCAGGATATCACATTCATGAGAGACTTTGCTTTGAAGTAGGCCTACTTCAAAGGAGAGAATAGGTATAAGAAGGGCACTCAAAACCACAGACTTTAGAACACTTCTGGAAACCAAGAGGAACCTCTGCCTGGAAAAGAGCTGAAGAGCAGAAGAAGAAGAGCTGCCCTGCCTGTGACTGTGCTTTGTGGAGCTATCCTGCAGTTGCTGTTTCTGCCAGAGTAAGAGGGCAAAGACTGGACTTTGTGTGCCTTCTATCTTGTGAAGATCTCCAAGGGCTTGATTTAGAGCTCGCCTCCTGTTGTTTGAAGTCTCAGGGACAGCAAAGACTTCTCTTTGCCAGCACCTGGGGTCTCTGGAGAGACTCCTACTCTGCCCTGTGGTGTCCATCCAGTTCCTGGGACCCTGAAAGGAGAAGCTGGCAGCCTAAGAGGAAGAAATCCACTCACAGAACGCCGTGCGGGGAAAAGAATAACGTAACTCCGATCTGCAGATGAAAAATTGATGCTCCGCCAGCATCGCGGCTGAAAATCGACGCTTGCCTGCAACGCGACTGAAGAATCGATGCATGGTGCTGGAGAAACGACGCGCAGCATCACTGACAGAGGTTGGGGAGATTGCAACCCAAACTGCGTTGTTTTCAGATCATCGTGTGGCTGGAGTTCCGATGCAAACACTGCTGGGCGTGTAAAAACAACGCAAGGCCTGCCTGGACCCAAAAGTGCTGTCTAGATCAATGCATCGGTCTCCTGCAGAGAGAAGAAATGATGCGCCCGACCCGATGAAAGGAGAAACAACGCAAGGTCTCGCTCGTGAGTGAAATTTACTCATTGCAAGGCCTTTTTGACGCACACTCACCTGTGCAGGGTTATTTTTGACGCACCCAAGCTACATTTTCACGCTAACAGTGTTAGTGAGTGTTTAAAACTACGTGAAGACTCTTTGCATTTTAATTGATAACTTGACTTGAGAATTGTGGATTTTTGTCATTTTGGTCTTGTTTTGTTTAGATAAATATTTACTATCTTTCTAAACCTGTGTTGTGTCATTTTGTAGTGATTTTACTAAGTTACTGTGTGTGTTGGCACAAATACTTTACACCTAGCACTCTGAATTAAGCCTACTGCTCGTGCCAAGCTACCAAGGAGGTAAGCAGGGGTTAGCTGAGGGTGATTCTCTTTTACCCTGACTAGAGTGAGGGCCCTTGCTTGGACAGGGGGTAACCTGACTGCCAACCAAATACCCCATTTCTAACAATGTATGTGTAAGTGTATAGATAGATAGATATATATATATATATCATCAAAAACAAGCTTTATTTGGTCAACATAACCATCAAAGCATCTGTAAAACAATTTAAACTCATAAAAAAATGTATGACATAGACCAGGATAAAAGAGACATACAATTGTTATAATAAAATATCGACTATCCCACTTCATAACTGTAACATACTTATATACTTGATATTTTTTAAACGGTTCTTTAAGAGAACAAGTTCATATATGCCAAGCAGCCACAAGGAACTTGCTAACCGCAAGGATTAAAAAATTAGAAGTATCACTTTTTAAAATCCTTAAAGCAGTGCGACAATGGTTTAAACCCAAATTTTGGCAAGTTGTACAAATCCATTTTGATCAGAGAATGGAGTATGCAGGACAAAAAAACATGAAATATTCAACAGATTCAATACTGCCACAGCAGGCAGGGCATAAATCAGAAGTTGAAGGTGATCCCCAGCTACTTGTTAGAGACAACAACGGTAAGCACCCAAAACGAAAACGAGTATACAAACCCTTACCCAGCAAGTCAAGTATAAAATATAAATAGGGTTCGTACTGAGGATACCACTTAAAATCGATAAATAAATTGGAGAACCGACCATATGATTTGCAACGCATACAGTTGTTTATTACATGGGACCAATAAGCTGTTTTTAGAGTAGATTTATGATTTTTCACCAAATTTTGTGGGTTCTCCCAATAACTACCCAACCCCAAAATACGGAACCAATTTGACAAATGTCTAAACCAAGGAATGGAAACTACATTCAAACTTTTTAACAGATCAAGAAGGGAGTCCCTATATAAGGCAAGTTCAGGGGTAGTCCAAATCCTTATCCAGAAAAGTAGGTGTCTTAGAGCTATCAGATCAGCTATGTGATTTAACCCGAGATCCAGAAACACTGGAATTAGGGGTGTGCTACGAGGGCACACAATTAAAGCCCTGGGAAAATTATATTCACCCACAGATAGTCTTTTACTATTACAGAACCCCAACATCTCAGCACCATAAGCGACCGCACCCTGCGCTTTTGATAAATAAATTTTAATGGCTGGGGATACAGCTTTGGATGCAGAGCTTTTATAGAAATGCCCCACACCTTTGCTGATCTGGTCCTCCCAGGGTAGATTATTTGATATCCTTACACCCAAATAGTCTATTGATCTAACTTTCCTTAAGGGAATCCCATCCAAAATAATAGTACATCTCCTACATGGTCCAGGACTGAACACCATTAATTTGGTTTTACTGACATTTAGTTCCAGGCCATAATCTACACACAATGATTTAAACCTATCAACAAGAATCTGAAGGCTCATTGGGGTCTTGAAAATAAGAAGAGAATTGTCAGCAAAACGTAGGATAGGGATTTTCTGCGCATTCAGTGAGGGAGCATCATTCTGACAAGAAAACAAAGTTTGTACCACCTCGTTAATAAATAAAGTAAATAGAGTAGGGGCCAAAGCACAACCCTGGTGAATCCCCCTCTGGATGGGAATATGTTCTGTCAACTCTCCCTGATTGCCCCATCTCACCTGAGCATAAGTATTTTCATGGAACTGTTGTAAAAGATTGATTAAATTAGTAGGAGTACCCATTCTATGTAATACTTCCCATAGTTTTTCTCTCGGACCATATCGAAAGCAGATCGAAGGTCCACAAAAACAATGTATAAATATTGCTTGACAAGGATTACATATTTCCAATATAAAAGCATCAGCCAAAAAAACCTGGTCTATCGTACTGGTTTTTTGTTCGAAAACCCGCCTGTAATGGGGATAGCAGCTGAGAATCTTGTACCCATTTTAGTAGCCTCTCCAAAAGTTGTTTACCAAAGATTTTCTGTAAATTATCAATAGGCCAATAGGTCTATAATTGACTGGGGAATTTACATCACCCTTTTTATAAATAGGAATTATTTCAGCCCCTTTCCAAGTACTGGGGATTGGACCCCTTGCGGCAATTTTATTCAAAATCAGATTTATATACCTGGACCAAATTATTGTTTCTGATTTATGTAAATCTCTCGGTATCTTATCCGGATCAGGCGCTTTACTAGATTTTAAAGAATGAATTGCTGCTGTAGTTTACTCTAGAGTAAAGATAATAGGATCTTCGAAGGTACAAATATCCACTACTGGTGAATCTAAAGAGTAGCTCATCCTAGCCAACAGTGTGGAAACTAAATCATGGGTTAAGAAATTACAAGGAGTGACATGAAATTTAGGAAAATAATCTACACAGCTCTCGGGTTGTATATGATTACTTATATTGGTCTTGCCCCCTCTTTGTCTTTTCAAGAGTAATTTCCAAAATGTCATATTATCGTTAAGTTTAGTTGCAATGGCAAATTCTGCCAAATTGAGTCTTCCCATTTTTTCTTTGCTTGTATTATAATCTCTTTATAAGTACGTCTGGCCGATTGGATCACTCCTTGACAGCCAGTCATAATAGCTATTTTTAAATCAGACTTGGCCTTTATGCAGTCCTTATTAAACCATTCATTGTTATCTAGATTAACATCAAAAAGCTTAATGTAGATATAAAAAAAAGAACTCTGCAATTTCTTCAACATAACTTCATGGATACTAAAAATGGGAATGTTATTGACTTTATAATCCTCATAAACTGCCATTACATCAACAAACAATTGGTAAGTCTCACTAATCAGGAAGGGGTAGACAGCACTTTTGGCCAACAGACCCGAGTATAATTGTTGTCCAGCAGTGGAGTTGGAACCTGTTAGAAATGGGGTTTCTGGTTGGCAGTCAGGTTACCTCCTGTCCAAGCAAAAGCCCTCACTCTAGTCAGGGTAAGTCACACACTATCCAAGATTATCCTGTGCCCACCCTCTGGTAGCTTGGCACGAGCAGTCAGGCTTAACTTAGAAGGCAATGTGTAAAGTATTTGTGCAATAAATCATACAATACCACCATATAGCACCACAAAACTACACCACACAGTGTTTAGAAAAATATATAATATTTATCAGGATAATTGTAGGTCAAAAAGAATAAAGTTGCAATGGAAAATGGTAGAAATATCACAGGGAAGTGATATAAAGTGTCTTGAGTCTTTTAGAATGCAATACAGTGTCTTTCAAGCACAAAGTACCTGGTTTCTGGTGGAAAATCTCCTCAGAGGGCCACAGGAGAAGAGATGCGTGGAAAAAGGGGTGTGTGCGTCGATTTCTCCTCAGCACACACAGACTTGCGTCGGTCTTTTCCACGCGGGGAAGTCGGGCGTCGTTTTCCGGCGCGCAGACAGTCTCTTTTTGTGGATCGCGGGGATTACCAGATGTCCCGGGTCTGTGCGTGGATTCTCCTGCTTGTTTTCCGGCTGCGCGTCGTCCTGCGGGGCTGCGCGTCGAAGTTTCGATCTCACGGTAGGCGTCGCGTCGATTTCTCCTTGGAAGTCGGGCGGCGTTGTCCTTGCGAGGCCGTGCGTCGAAAGTTTGGTCTCACGGCAGGCGTCGCGTCGATTTCTCCTTGGAAGTCGGGCGGCGTTGTCCTTGCGAGGCCGTGCGTCAAAGTTTCACACTCACGGGGGGCGTCGCGTCGATTTCTCCTGGAAAGTCGAGCGGCTTTGTCCTTGCGAGGTTGTGCGTCGAAGTCTCGATCGTCCCGAGGGCGTCGCGTCGATCAGCGTCGGTGTGCGGCGTTTTTCTCGCCGCGAAACAAGCTGTGCGTCGAAATTTTCGGCGCACGGAGCGTCCAAGTGAAAGGAAGAAGTCTTTTTGGTCCTGAGACTTCAAGGAACAGGAGGCAAGCTCTAACCAAGCCCTTGGAGAGCACTTTCACAGCCAGACAAGAGTTCAGCAAGGCAGCAGGGCAACAGCAAGACAGCAGTCCTTTGTAGAAAGCAGACAGGTGAGTCCTTTGAGCAGCCAGGCAGTTCTTCTTGGCAGGATGTAGTTTCTGGTTCCGGTTTCTTCTCCAGCAAGTGTCTGATGAGGTAGGGCAGAGGCCCTGTTTTATACCCAAATGTGCCTTTGAAGTGGGGGAGACTTCAAAGAGAGGCTAAGAAGTGCACCAGGTCCCCTTTCAGTTCAATCCTGTCTGCCAGGGTCCCAGTAGGGGGTGTGGCAGTCCTTTGTGTGAGGGCAGGCCCTCCACCCTCCCAGCCCAGGAAGACCCATTCAAAATGCAGATGTATGCAAGTGAGGCTGAGTACCCTGTGTTTGGGGTGTGTCTGAGTGAATGCACAAGGAGCTGTCAACTAAACCTAGCCAGACGTGGATTGTAAGGCACAGAAGGATTTAAGTGCAAAGAAATGCTCACTTTCTAAAAGTGGCATTTCTAGAATAGTAATATTAAATCCGACTTCACCAGTCAGTAGGATTTTGTACTACCATTCTGGCCATACTAAATATGACCTCCCTGCTCCTTTCAGATCAGCAGCTGCCATTTCAACAGTGTATGAGGGCAGCCCCAATGTTAGCCTATGAAGGGAGCAGGTCTCCCAGTAGTGCAAAAACGAATTTAGGAGTTTTACACTACCAGGACATATAACTACACAGGTACATGTCCTGCCTTTTACCTACACAGCACCCTGCTCTAGGGGATACCCAGGGCACACATTAAGGGTGACTTATATGCAGAAAAAGGGGAGTTCTAGGCTTGGCAAGTACTTTTAAATGCCAAGTCGAGGTGGCAGTGAAACTGCACACCCAGGCCTAGCAATGGTAGGCCTGAGACAAGGAAAAGGGGCTACTTAAGTGGGTGGCACAATCCGTGCTGCAGGTCCACTAGTAGCATTTAATCTATATGCCCTAGGCACCTGGAGTGCACATGACTGGGGACTTATAAGTAGATTAAATAGTTCAATCAGGTATGATCCAAAGTTACCATGTTTACAGAGAGAGAGCATATACACCTTATCACTGGTTAGCAGTGGTAAAGTGCGCAGAGTCTAAAAACCAGCAAAACAGTATCCAAAACGAGGAGGGAGGCAGGCAAAAAGTTAGGGGTGACTACCCTAAGGCTGTCAGGTCTAACAGAACCATGGTACACTGAACATTCAGTGACCTCCTGAATACATCACAGCACAAAGTAAGAAGCAGGGGGTTGTGATCACTCTCATAACGAGGTTCCACCTTCATGTCTTTCAGAGCGGGCCACAACCTAACGTCCACCAGAAAATAATCAATTACACTAGTGGACATACCTTGTTTAAATGTAGGTGCAGTATTTAAGTCGGAAGGCGTACAACCATTACAGGCCCTGAGTATATATTTTTAAACATAAGGATGCCAGCTGACACAAGAGCGAATACATTGGCGGTTATTCGTTAGCTGTGGAATGCCCCAGAGTTCATCTTCTTAATCCGTTAGCCCACTGTTCAAATATGAAGGTTCAAAGGTACAATTCAGGTCTCCTGCTATCACTAGGTTAGTCGAGGGATGCAGAGTATCCCGAAATTCAGACAACTGCATTAAGGTCTGGGACTCAGATTTCCGAGGAACAGACCGAGCACAAACATTAATTAAAGTAATCTTAAAATCTCGATTAAATGTAAATTGTACTCCCATTAAATCAGGTTAATCTATTTGTAATACCAAATGATCACAATATATATATATATATATATATATAGAGAGAGAGAGAGAGAGAGAGAGATATATAGAGAGAGTCTTTACATCACTTCTTTTTTTATACGAGAACCCCAACATGTGTTTTTGTTTTCCTTAATTATGCCCCCACGGGGGGGCACCCACTTACACAGCACAGGGGCTGACCCCCACCCCAAACAAGCTCCCTGGTGCCTAGGGCCATTTTCTGGCCATGGAGCGCAGCTGCACTGCGATCCATAGACAGGAAACGGTGAGAGGAAGCCATTGATGCAAAGGGGAGACTCTTCTCCTTTCCATCTGTGCCTCCCTGGCATCTGCTCCTCTGCTGCTCTGGTGGGGAAAAATGTGATGTTAGCGTGCCTCAAGGCATGCTGACATCACAGATGGGCAGGGGTCTCCCGGGATGGAAAAAAAAATCCTTTGAGGATTTTTAAAACCCCTCCCTGGCATTTGCCACTGGTTGTGTCCCAGGGGTGAATAAATGAAACAAGACAAAAACAATGAAAATCCAATCAGTAGAACCCAAAGGTATTCAGATTTAAAGATTTGAGTGAAGATGGTGCCAAACGGCACAAAACTTCAACTGTGGATAGCTGGTCAGGCCGCACAAGGACATAATCCATGTTCAGGCCAATCACGATTGAGCTCAGGCTGACTAAAGGACCTATTTAGGCCCGCTGGGCAAAGTACCCTAAATCCTGTTTTGCAAGCATTACGGGGAACTACTCAAAGATGCATCAAGCAGCTAGAGAGATTCTTGAACCTGTGTCATCATGGAGGATCCCATCAATGGGGCTTGCGATGTGAAGTCCAGCATCGAGGAGGCAGCGTGCAGTCTGGGCAATGCGCTGGTTCCGACGAGCTATGAGGGGACAATGGGGAGTCCAGCATCATTGTTGAGGCTGCTGTTGAAGAGAGATGCGAGGGCCTGTGCTAACGATGCATCACACAGTGGTAGGGATGCCAGACATTGCGATGGGTCCACTCCAAGCAGTAGCAGTGATGCATCACTTCTGCTTGAGTTTGCTCCATGCAGCAGAGGAGATGTCAGTTCTGCTGGATCCACAGAGGCAGGCAGAGCACCTTAAGTCGAGATCCAAGGGATCTCGACTTGGGTGACACCCCTTGGCAGAGTAGACTCACAGATGGTAGAGTCCAGGTGCATGTGCAAGGTTGATAGAAGCCTGTTGTGTCTGAGGCTTCAGTTTAGGAGGATAGCTAGTTAGCCCTTGAAGTCACTCTGGACCTGTCTATCTCACCCAGGCATAAGGACAGCAGGTCAGTGCAGCAGGGGAGCAGTTCCTTCAGAGCAGAGTCCGAGCAGCCGGGCAGTCCTATCAGCAGCACAGTAGACCTTCTTCCTGGAAGTATACTGACAGGTGCAGAAATGTAATGAAGAGGTGGGGGTTATTCTAACTTTGGAGGAGGTGTTAATCCGTCCCAAAAGTGACGGAAAAGTGACGGATTTACCACCAGCCGTATTACGAGTCCATTATATCCTATGGAACTCGTAATACGGCTGGTGGTATATCCGTCACTTTACCGTCACTTTTGGGACGGATTAACACTCCTCCAAAGTTAGAATAACCCCCTTGGTGTCTGAGGTCTCTTTATACCCAGTGGTGCATTTGTAGTAGGAAGACAAACACAAAAGTGGGGAGAAGCTTCTAGATGCATGCTTTTGAAGTGCTCAGGTGTACTGCCTTCCAGGCCATGGCTCCAGTCTAACAACAGGGGTTATGTAGCCTTTGTGTAGAGATAGGACACAGCCTATTCAATTGTAAGTAGGGCTGGGCCCAGCTCCTCTATCCTGTGCTGCCAATGATGGACCATCCATTCAGACCTAAGTTGCCCATTATGTGTGTGCGCGTGTGGTTGTCCAAGAGGAACACACTAATACCATCTGTCACACACACCCATTCATGTGACTGGCAACTTTCTAAAAGTAAGTTTTTAGAAATGAGGTCTCTAGTTGGCAGAGGTATACACCTTTGTCCAAGTACCACAATCCTAGTCAGGGTCACACACAATCCAAATTATCCTAGCCCACCCTCTGGTAGCTTGGCACAGAGCATTCAGGTTAAACTTAGAAGGCAATGTGTTAAGTATTTGTGCAATAAATCATACAGTAACACAGTGAAAATGCCACACAAAAACACCCCACAGGTTTAGAAAAAAAGATAATATTTATCTGAATATAATAGGGTAAAAACCACAAACATCCAGTAAGCACAAATTGAAATATCACTTTTAAAAGGTTTAAAAGAATCTCAATCCTTAGAAATAAACAGTTGTCTCTTTGTTGCACACAGTGCCTGGTATGAGTAAAAAATAACAACGCACAGAGACCGCAGATGAGGAGATGAGTGGGAAAAAAAGGTGTTGCGTTGTATTTTTCAACACACACAGACAATGCGTTGTTTCGCTCCACACTGCATCATTTTTCAGTGTGCAGACATGGTTCCTCACTGTGATGCGAGAATATTTTGACACCCAGGGACGATGCATTGAAAATCCTTGAGGTGCTGGAAGAATAAACAGGTGCTGCATAGATCTGGTAGGCGTTGTGATAAATTTGCTGTTGCAAGGCAGGCCCTGTGTCAAATTTCCCACTGGGAAGGAGGGCTGCATTGTTCCGGTCGGTTGTGCAGCAATCTCTCAGTCACAATGCAGGCTTAGTGTTATTTTCTGCAGGCGTTGCATAGATTTTTGACATGCAAGGAATTTCTTGAAGATGTGAAGTCTTTGTTGGCCCTGAGACTTCAGAAACAGGAACAAGCTCAATCCAGGGCAACAGCAGGGCAGCAGTACCTTCCAGCAAAGTAGTCCAGGTGAGTCCTTTGGGCAGCCAGGCAACTCCTCTGACAGAGTGCAGTGTAGGTCCAGAAGTGTCTGAGTTGGTGGGGTCAAAGACCCAGTTTAAATACCCAAAACTGCCTCTGAAGTGGGGGAAACTTCGAAGAGTGGTTTTGCAGTGCACAGGTTCCCCATTCGGCCCAGTCCTGTCTGCCAGGGTCCCAGTGGGGGGTTTATTAGTGCATTGTGTTAGGGCAGGCCACTGGCCTTTGAAATGTAAGTGTCAGGCCGTCTACCCTTCCAGCCCAGGAAGACCCATTCAATATGCAGATGAATGCAGATGTGACTGAGGCCCTCATTATGATAATGGCGGTTCATGCACCTACCACCGTGGCGACGGGCACGAAAAGACCGCCGCAGTGGCTAACATCCATCTGTCATAATATGACCACAGTCAGATTTCCACCACAAGAAGGGTGGAAATCCTGCAGTGTCCATGCTGGCGAATGGTGTTAAGGTGGCGCTGATACCACCAGCAGCGCCAAGCCAGTAGACTCCACCAGCCATATTATGAAAACTAATATGGCCTGACGGTGTTCTGCTGGCGGGTGCTGCTGGTGGTAGCAGCGCCCTGTTCTGTGCCCTGCCGGAAGACCCCCTGCATACAGGTAGGTCGGGTTTCCTACAGGGGAGGGCTGTGTTGAATGTGAGCATGAATGTGTGAGTGTGTGCGCATGTATGCGAATGTGTGTAGTGTTTGCATGTGTGTCCATGTGTGAGAATGCGTGTATGAATGCAAATGTGAATGTGTGTCTGCGTTCTAGTATGAATGTGTGTACGGATGCATGAGTGAATGAATGGATGCATGCATGTATGAATGCGTGTATGCCTGTGTGAGTGAGTGAGTGTGAATGCATGGTGTGTGCCTACGAGTGTGCATGTATTGGGGGATTAGAAGGGCAGGAGCATGGATGGATGGGGGTAGAGGGCATCTGGGGAGCGTTTAATGGGGTGGATGGGTCTCCTACCAGTGATAGGGAAGGAATTCCCTGTCACTGGTTGGGCCTACCGCCATGGTTTTTGTCGTGTTATGAACGCCACAAAAACCATGGCAGTAGGCAGGGTTAAGATGCCGCCGGCGGTACAGTAGTGGCTGCTGGGTTGGAGATTGTTATCCAATGTAATTGTGGTACATTGGCGGGTTGGCTCCCGCCAACCTACCAATGTCATAATGTGGCGGTATGTACCGCCAGCCTGTTGGCAGTACTACCGCCACATTTACACTGACTGACAGGGTCATAATGAACCCCTGAGTGTCCCTTGTTTTTGGTTGTCTGGGTGAAATGCACAAGAGGTCTGTCAAACAGCACAGACCAGATGTGCGTTGAAGACTGGATAGGCACAGATGGTTTTCTAAAAGTGGCATTTCTAAAATAGTAATATTAAATCCAACCTCACCAATAAGTAGGATTCTCTATTACCATTCTGGGATACTAAATATGACCTGGTTACCCCTTTCATATCAAAATCTACTAATCAAAAAGTCTGAGGGCAGTCCTAATGCTAATCTCTGAAAGGAGCAGGCCTGACAGTAGTGGAAAACACATTTAGGGGGTTTTCACTTTCAGGGCATATAAAACACACATGTACATGCCCTGCCTTTTACTTACGTAGCAACCTGTCCTATTGGTTACTTAGGGCCTACCTTACCAGTGACTTTTATGTAGAAAAGGGTGTGTTTAAGACTTGTCAAGTACATTTAAATGCAAAATCTAAGTGGCAGTGAAACTGCACACACAGGCCTTGCAATGGACGACCTGAGACATGGTGAAGGGGCTACTTATGTAAGTGGCACAATCAATGCTGCAGGTCCACTAGTAGCATTTAATTTACAGGCCCTGAGTACACGTGTTACAACTTTACTAGGAACTTATAAGTAAATTAAATATGCAAGTGTTACCATGATTAAGTAGAGAGCGCAATCACTTTATCACTGGGTAGAGTCCTAAGATGGAAAAAAAAATGAATTCAGCAAAAACATATGAGAAGGAAGGCCAAATGTCTGGGGTGCCCCTGAAGAAAGGGCCAAGTCCAAAAATTAGTTTTTGAGAAACTAATCCCTCTTTGGCAGTCACATTCTGTGATGATGAATTCACCAAAAATATTAAACATTGAAGGCTATCTCAAGAACAAACAAAGATGCAAGGTTATTTTTTATTTGTCCATTCGTCTCTCTAGTCTGGGCATATAAGAGACACATTCTTTTTGTTACTGAACCTTCTATTAGTCTCTATGCAGCAACTCTGTGTTATTGTGATATATAAAGTGCAGTGTTTACCACAGTTATTAAACTGTCCAAACGTGTATTCTAACAAGCCTAGTAATTATTAACCAGCCTTTCTATCAAACGATGCACAGCATCTACCCTCTGATTTGTAATAAAATATTGGCTTAAACATAAAGAAACTATGCACTGAGAGTCCTCATTTGCCCAATGTCACACATGCTCAAGTGGAAAAGCTGAGATTTCCAACTAAGGATCACATTTTGAGGGATGTTGAATGGAATCTCACCCAAAAATGTAGCATGTCATGTCCATTAACCTCTGTATTCACCACCTCATCGAGTGTGTGGATGACGGTGATGTTACCCATTGTGGCAGTCCCTCACAGAACTCTACTGGCACACCCAGCACCAACAAGAAAGGTACTAGAGGGGCAACCTAATTAAAGAAGGGCTTTGTGATATTACCACCAAGAAGCCTTCCTATTTCCAGTGCTATTTAAGCCATAGTGGCCCCAAATGGAAAAATCTTCATATGTCTCCCCCCTCATACACATCTGGAAGATGGTAACACTCTATTCCATGGCCTCTGAGACTCAGCACTGAACTCCCCTTCTCCCACCCATAGAAGGGCATCTTACATGCTGAAGCACATAGCATCCAGGACCTAAAGAAACATCACCACACCCTCCCAATCCTGATGGAACTCCACATAATGGCTCACACCATCTTCAAAACCAGCTTCATCATTAACAAAGCTGTAATGATGAGCACACCTACATATTTGTCTGTTGAGCTCACCATTGTCTATGGTTTTTGGCACATCTTAGGCAAGAACAACACTTTAATTAAAAAAGTCAGTGCAAAAAAGACTAAAAAATGGGGCAACAGACTTTCTTCTTCTTTGCATCCAGGATCTGGAATTAAAATCTGTATTTCCATGAGGAGAACACCAATCCTATTCCAATTTAAGAAATAGCTGTGGATGCACCTCTTCAGTCGCTCATTGACTGTATCTTTGATCCCGCACTACTCTTCTGGTTAGGCTTATGCTATAAAGATTCCACATACATATAAACAAAAATATTTTTTTTATAGAGCATGCTGCAAAGTGCATTACTTATGAGTCCTTCTTTGTCATATAATGAGACTGAGGCCCAGATATAGAGATCATCCGGTTCATTGGCTGGGGGAGCCAGGCTTGCAGCCTGTGCCTGTGTTTCAAAGTCTGCAGTGTACCCGTTAAATCTAAAGATTGACTGGCAACTAACTGATTTTGTGAACCTCCAATTCCAGTCCACTACAAATTTTCATTCAGTGGATCCTTTTGGAAATTCAGATGATGATGGCTGAAAGAAAGAAATTTACTATTTTGAACTTGCATGTCTATAAACATATTGTGGGAAAACATGGAGTCCAACATTGTCCCTAGAAGTTGCTGCTTAGGAGGTGGATAGTGTTCTTGGGGACCCACAAAGCAAGCCACTCCACCCAGGCAGGTGCTGTCACAAACTTTACCTGCCTCTGAGGAACATTCTAATTATTAATAATTGTATACATTAGTTGGCCATTAATCTCCAACAATTAATTATACTCTGCACATAAACCTATTTTTGGTGATTCGTCACTGATTCTGCACATTACTTCAATGGTTGTTTGACATACCACAACCCAGATCTAACCTAGTAATTTAAGTAGTTCTCAAATGTGTAATGCCCATTGACATACAATTAAATACAAATGTAAAAAGATGCACATGAATTACAGAGACTAATATTGCTTAAGAGAGCAATAGCTTCAAATTTTCTTTCGGATTTTTTGGGGAAAGTCACTGCAGTTGTAATGAATAATGTCCCAAATGAGATTAAGCAAGATGGGTGGAACTTCCATAGTTTCTGTTATTCAATATGTGAAGCCTGTGTGTTCCTTGGAAAAGAAAAATAATCTTGGACTGTGCATAATATTACCCTTCTCCTTGGGTGATAAATCATTTCATCCTTTCATGCTAGAGGTTTAATTTATAGAGGTCTTCTTCTGGACCATGCCTTCAGATTTGGAGGGAAGATAGGCACTTTCACAAACTTGTGTTAATTATTAGAGTCTAAGTATATCTTGACATGGGCGTAGGAAGTGTGGGGAACGAGGGATGTGTCCCCCCCAGATGTTGGAGTGGGTGGGGCATGGGGGACAAGAGTGGGGGGGACGAGGGGACAGAAGAATGTTCCCTTCTCTTCTGTAATTTGCAGGGCCATTAGCGCATGAAAGCGCTACCTATACTGGCCCTGCACTTGACCTGTGACCTGCCTCCAGGATACATGCCCTCCTCCCTTTTGTTGTGCTGCAGCACACAAGGGATTATTTCTCACCTTGCCGCCACAGCTGCCTGCAGTCTGCACTTCTGGGAACAAAGGGTTACGAGAGGCCCTTTGTTGATTGCTGTCTGCATCCCGTCCCTCCTGAGCCTACCTTTCCCTTCCCTTGAAAATCGAACCCTAAAGACAGCAGCAAGATTTGAGAAGATAAGGAGGTTTGGATAATTAAATAAAGTATTGCCAAGTAACTCCCTTTCTTTTTAAATCCAGTGGTGTGTTGCAGAGTATCTCCCTTTCTAAAAACAGTGTTGTTTAGTTACTGTGAGATATGAGCAGGGCAGGCTTTAGCGTGCAGGTGGCACCCTGTGCACCAATGTTTGTTAGGGCCCCCCTTTCTATGGCCTCTCCCTAACTTTCTTCTCTCCTCTGTCTCCAGCTTGCCTGCCCCAGTGCTAATTCTTTTCCCCTAAGTTGACATCCTGCCCCCCCAACATTTCGGTCCCCTGTCTCTCCCTCAGCCTTCCTGGTATTTGTGAAAGCCCGCTCTAAAGGTCAAGGGCTGTCTGTAAATCTCATTTCCTGCCAACGGCCTGTGGATGCGAAGCCAGCACTGTGGCAGCTCACAGGCTTTACAGGACTTCACAGGCTGTGGTGGTACAGAGCCTGGCACTGCCGGATAGACAGTGGAGAGACTAGCACACAGCATGGGTCCCAGGAAGAACGAGATGGCCTGAGAGATGGACAGGGCTAGGTAAGGCAGCAGAGCCGGCTCTAGGGCGATGCAACCGGTGCTGCTGCACTGGGTGCTGACTTAGGATGGGGGTGCTGTGTTTGCAGGTATATTGTGACTTTAAAAGCACCTGCTGGGTGTTCCTTGTCACCAACAGTTTTCAGGCAACAATAAAAATCTCAAGATAATTCCTGTGATTAATGGTCTTCCTGGAGAGACATTGAAGATTTGTCTAGTCGGAGTTTTGACTTATCATAACGTACAGGGTTACTATGCCTGCTACGAAGAACGTCTACATGCAGATCACAATTCTATATAATGTGAATAGGTCAGTGGGTAACTGCTTTTGTCAGATGCAGGAAAGTAACCTCTTTTTGACATGCTTACCCCCACCTTTTGCCTGTTGTCAGTATGTTTTGACTGTGTTCACTGGGATCCTGCTAACCAGGACCCCAGTGCTCTCTCCCATTAAATTTGGTTGCTTGGACCACACACACACCACATTTGGCGTACTGGCGCCCCTTATAAGTCCCTAGTATATGGTACCCAGGTACCCAGGGCATTGGGGAATCAAGGGTTCCCCATGGGCTGCAGCATGTATTATGTTTTATGCGACCGATAGGAGCCCATGTAAACTGTGTCTGAAGGCCTGCCATTGCAGCCTGCGTGAAAAGGTGCTTGCACCCTTTCACTTCAGGTCACTGCACCAGGTCACTGTAAGTGTCACCCCTATGGTAGGCCCTCATAGCCCAGAATGCAGGGTGACAGTACCTGTGTGTGAGGACAGCTCTGCAGGAGCAGAGGTGCCCCCATGAACTCCAGCTCTATTTTCCTGGACCTCGTGAGTGCGGGGACGCCATTTTACGCGTGTACTGGACATAGGTCACCACCTATGTCCAGATACATAATGGCAACTCCGAACCTGGACATGTTTGGTAACAAACATGTCAGAATCATACCCCAATCCTATTGTCAGTATTGATTGTCTGCTTCCATGCACTTTGGGGCTCCTTAGAGGATCCCCAGCATTGCTCCTATCAGCTTTCTAGGGTTTTCCGGGCAGCCAACTCTGCTGCTACCCCTCAGACAGATTTCTGCCCTCCTTCTGCTGCTTCAGCAGCTCATGCCCAGGAAGGCAGAACAAAGGATTTCCTTTGGAAGAGGGAGGCAACACCCTCTCGCTTTGGGAATAGGTGTTACAAGGCTTGGGACGGGTAGCCTCGCCAAGCTACTGGTATGCTCTGAAGGGCATATTTGGTGCCCTACTTGCATAAACCAGTCTGTGCCAGTTCAGGGACCTCAACCCCTACTCTGGTGTGAAACAGGACAATGGAAATGGGCGTAACCACTCCCCTGCCCATCACCACCCCAGGGGTGATGCCTGGAGCTCCTCCAGGTGGCCACTTGATTCTGCCATCTTGAATCCAAGGTGGGCAGAGGCCTCTGTGAGCATCTGAGTGGCCAGGTCAGGCAGGTGATGTCACAGCCCACTCCTAGGTGGTCACCCTGATAGGTGACCAATCTCCCTTTCTGGGCTATTTAGGGTTTCCCTCTTGGGTGGGTCCTCAGATTCAATGTGCAAGATTCCAACAGGACTCCTCTGCAACATTTACTTTGACTGGCCACTGGAACTGCAACTGGACTTCACAGGAACATACAATCTGCAGCTCCAGCAATGACTTTGTCCTGCAACATTGTTTCTCCGGCTCCTTCCAGCAACTGCAACATTTGTCCAGCTATGCTTCCTCCGAGGGCAGCAAGTCTTCAGTCTGCATGAGAAGAAAGAAGGAAAATTCCTTGGAGTGAAGGAGTCACTTACCTGCATTCGCAGGCACCAACTGCAACAACGACCGGCTGCGTGGATCTCCTCTCCTCCTGAGCTGTGTGGATCCTGCATCAGGGGTGGTAGTCTGGAGTGGTCTCCTTTGTCCTCTCTACCAGCTGTCCAGCTTTGGAGAAGGTAGGTCCTTGCCTTCTCATGCAGGACAGTGCCCCATGCACCACGTCTCTCGCAGCTACCAAGGCCTGTTGTTATCTCCTCCAAGGAATCTTCAGGCTCTATGTAGCTCCAGCCCCCAGCACTCTTCTCTGTGAAGCACAGCCCTCAACGTGCTTTGCCTGCGACGTGGGACCTCTCTTCAGGTGTGCTGCGTGGGCCTCTCTGCAGCTCCTGGGCTCCTTGCCTGTAGGTCTTCTGTGGGGGCTGCCTCTCCTTCTCCAGACTCTCTGACTTGCTGAGGGTTCCCTGGGACTCCCCTCCATGGGGTGAGTCCCCCTGGACCTTGCTGGTCCCTGGCTGCTCCACTTTTGTCCTACTGCGACATTTGCCTTTGCCAAGGCTTGCTGGTGAGTTTTCCAAACCAATGTTGACTGCATCACCTAGGAACTCTTCATCTGCTCCAGTCCCGCATTGCTGACCGTCTTCGTCTCCCCGTCGACCAACTCCTGCATCCACAGATGGGTGAGTAGTGGCTCCTGCCACGACCAGACACTCCTACGTAAACTGGATTTGGTCCCCTTCTTTTCCAGGTCTTTCTCTTCCAGGATCCTCCTCTAGGTTCTTGCAGTCTTGCCTGTGTTTTGCAATATCCTTCTCTGAAGTCCTTTTGGCGGATTGGGGAAAAAACAATAAGTTACCTCTTTTCTCCTGGTCGCTGGGGGGCATTCTGGTACTTACCTTTGGGGTTTCCTAGTTCCTGCAGCTCCCCTCAACTGATTCCACTTCCTTGTGTGGGGACCCGGCTTTCGCATTCCACTTTTTAAGTATATGGTCTGGTCCCCTCTAGGACTTCAGTATTGCCTATTGCTTTTCACTGTTTTCTATTGCTTTTTATGCCAATTTCTGATTGCTACTGTACATATAATAGTGTGCTACGTACATCCTATGGGAGTATTGCCTATCTAGTGTTTTAGTGTTTGTGTACCTGTAATAACCTTTATTTTTATAACACATGTTTCATTCATGTGTGTAAGTGCTGTGTGACTACAGTGGTATTGCATGATCTTTGCATGTGTCCTAGATAATTCTTGGGTGCTCATCGACAGCTACAGACACTGTCTACACTTCACTAACAAGGGGATACCTGGACCTGGTATAAGGTGATAATACCATAGGTACTCCCCACACACCCGGCCAGCTTCCTACATCAGAAAGCTCTTTTTTTGTCCCCTGCAATTTATAAATTAAAACTGAATATAGAACAGTGAGCAATGAACTCATCAAAGAGCTGCATGCAAACATCAAGGTATAGATTAGAGCGTTATGATTTCCCCCCACTTTTTCTTTAACTTAATGTTGCAAAACAAGTTAATTTGAGAGCAAATCAATTCTTAATATTAAAGAGAGCCCCCAAACATGGTGTTATGTTTTAAATTCTGAGTTTGTGCTTCTCCGGATAAAGCACTCTTAAACTATACCTGCTACCAGTATGGATGACCTATGACACCTACACCTTGTAGTCCTCTGTCTTATGTAACATTTCATATACACTGATTTACACATATAGGATGATTGTCTCTGCATAATGTCTGTGTGATGTAAAGTGCTTTGACACCCTAGACTGGTATGAGGGCTGAATGATGGAACAACATATGCGTATATCATGCATGCCTTAACATCGTGGTCTCAACAACGACCGTGTCTTTACTACTCATGCCTTTACAACAAATTTCTCTGTAAAAGAATGTTTGGTAAAGTAACATGCGTGGTAAATTCTCCCCGCCCTGCCCCCTTACACCTGATACTATACTCCACCCTGCCCAATCACTTAAAACTCCTCCTGCCCTGAGCCCTAAACACCCCAGCCCTGAGCCCTAAAAGTAACCCTGCCCTGTCCTAAAAACTACCCTGCCCCCACTCTGAACCCTAAAACCTACCTTGAACTGCCCTGAAAACTACCTTGACGCCCCTGCCCCCGAACCCTAAAATCTACCCCGCTCTGTCCTAAATACTACATGACCCCCACCCTGTACCCTAAACCCTACCCCACCCTGTCCTAAAAACTACCCCGACCCTACTCTGTCCTAAAAATGACCCCAACCTCCCACCCTAAACCCGGCCACACCCCTACTTACCACTCTCTCCTCTGCTTCTCCCTGTTACACCTGGACAGCTAGACCGCTCTCTATGATGTAACCACGCATATGCGTGGTAAATACATGTGTGGTAAAGGTATCCATGCTAGCTCCATATTTGTGGTAATGTCAGCGTGGTCAATGCATTGCATTGCATTGATTGCGTTGTAAGGGATATTTCCCGGTATGAGTGGTGCTATAAAACTAATGAACTGCATCTGAGAGAGAGTGGTGATGGATAGTAGTGAGGGAATCCGTGGCGCAGGTGGTCACTGGGGGGCACCAACAAACAATGTCGCACAGGGCGCTACCAGCACTAATGCCGGCCCTGTCAGACAGCACAGCAGTTCACAGGAAGGCAGCAGCACACAGACTGCCACTTGACAGTCAGACAAGGACCTAGCAGCAATCATAGGCCTTACTGGCCTGACAGGCAGGCGGGGGGCAGAGACTGACACAGCCTGACTAGAAAGAATGCTCCCAACAGGCAGCACAGTGCATGGCAGGCAGCACAGGAATCGACAGGAAGCACTGCGCCCAGCAGGCAGTACAGGCCTCTTAGGACTTCACACAGGCAAACAGCAGCACAGTGCTTGTTGCTGCCTAATAGGCAGCCAAGGGCCCAGCAGACAGGGAATTGCAAGCCACACAGGACTCGACTGGAAACGACCACCCCCTCCATTGCCCCCCCCACTGCAACCCTTCTGGGTGCAAACTTTGTGCAGGGGGCCCACATCAAGGTGGTCCCTGTCCCCCCCAGAAATTGTGTGTCTCCTACACCCCTGTATCTTGATATGAAAGTAAATAGGCTCATTAAGTCTAATGTGGATTACTTTCCCATTTACCATTGTGTTGGTGTAATCTGCATGACTGAAAAAGTAAATTTGGTTAGACTGAGTATTGATGTGATGCCTAATTTACCTATAAGGCTTAATGTTCTCACCTTAGAGGTGGGAGGTGCAATGCTTGATAAAACAATTCTCAAATAGGTGTGAGGGTGGGGGGACAAACATGGTGATCATTTTGTATTATCTGGTAAGCATGAAGTTCAACTGTTTGCGTTAGAAAGCTTTCCAACCTACCTTTTTCAGATGTTGCAACACAGGCACGCTATGGGCTGTCACTGTGATCCTAGAAACCCTTTGTTGACCACACTGAAGTTGATTAATTCTCTATCTGTATGGCTGCACCAGTGTTACACATTATTGGCCTTGAGTCTGAAATGTTCTGCCCCAGTTGGATTTGGTCATGCATGCCCACATTTGTGCTCATGGTTAGTGTCAGATTTACTTAAGCCTATTGCTGTTACTTTAGGACCATGATGTCTTATACTACTGCAACCATTCCTTTTGCATTTTTAATTGGTGCTGCATATTTACTCCCTTCAAACTGTGCATTCGAGAAAGTCATAGGCGTGTCCTTACTTCAAGTGAACTATGGGAGTTGTAGTGAATACCCTTGTACAAGAGTGCCATAATTTGTGCTAATTAACCCAACAGAGTACATCTATGTCCACACTGAGATAACATGTTTTAAAAAATATGCTGAAATGCTTTTTTGCACCACTGTGGTACAGGGTTCAGGATGCATTTAGCGATATAAGTCTCAAATTCATCCATATTCTTCTCACCATCCAACAAGACACCCATGAAAGTTATGGCATTTGGGAAACCAGAATTAAATAATTTGGAAAAAAGATGCTGCATTAAATGGAATTTTTCTAAAGAGGTGCTCCTCGCATATAAGATGTTAGAAGAAGACAATACTTTATTCATTAAACCCACAGACAAGGAAGGATCTATTGTTCTCAGGACATGGAGGATATCCTCTTTGGCATGATCACCCCCTTTTCTATGGACTGATGCTGTTGTTTTTTTTGACAATAGCACTAGGGCACTGGTAACTATACCCCAGTACATGACTTCTACAGATGAACCAAATTGGTGAACTCCTTCCTCTCATCCTTAACTTTTCTATAAGACCACAGAATATAGTGCGGGATACAGCCACTGCATGAAAATCTAAATCTCTCCTATAAACCGCAGCACTTAATTCTGCCATCTATTAGTGTGACAAAGGAAAACATGGCTTCAGATGAACCTTTGGAGCCTGACTGTGGTAATTTAAATCTGCAGTGTGAGTAAGTAAAAAACATATCCTTTTAGAAGGTAAAATCCTTTTAAATAAGTCAGCCTTAAGTAAGGACAGTAGCCCCATGGCTGGGTGCATGATATTTCAATGTGGCATATGCAGAAAATTAATAGACCCACATTACGACGGTGGTGGTCTTTTCTGAAGACCACAGTGTTATGACTGCCATGGATATCCGCACTGCCGGCAGTCAGATATCTTGTGGCATTCACTACAGTAGTTGGAAGCACTGAGGTGGTTCCAATGCCAGTACCGCCACACCAGAAAAAAGGCTGCCACAGAAGGAAGACCAATATTTCTGTGTGGTGGTCTTTTTACTGGCATGGCGGTGCAGGCAGTGGGAGCGCGGGATCCTGTCCCCTCACAGAGGATCACCTCACCGGACGAGGTAAGTTTCTACTGCAAGGGGAGGGGGGTGGGAGGTGTGAATGGGTGGGTGTGAGTGTGTGTATGCCTGTCATGAATGTGGGGGGGGCTGAGGGGGAGTGTTTGTGCATGTGTGTCTATGTGTAAATGTGGTGATGCATGTGTGTATGCATGTGGATAGGGGTGGGGGTTTGTGCATGGGTGAATGAGTAAGGGGGTGTGAGTGCATGCATGTAGGTGCGTGTATGTGGATATGTTGTGTGTGTGTGCGCGTGATGAGGTACGATTGAGGTAGCGTGTGGTTGTGTGAAGATGAGTGAGGGGGAGTGAGGTTGTGTATGTATGTAGTTGTGGAGAGGGGGTGGGGATCTAGAGTGTATGCGTGTGTATGTGATATGTATGGGCATGTATGCGTGTCTATGGGGTGAATGTTGTAAGTGCGTGAGTGGGGGGGTGTCTGTGTGTGATTGTGTGGGTGCATGTGTGTGTGTGTGGATGTGTTTGTGGGGGTATCCTGGCAACAAAAACCCAAGTTTCTGTAGTCAGGATATCTTTCCAACAGCATTTTCGTGGCTGTGTGACCCCCAGGTTTCCCTAATCCGAATATCCTCAGCAGTTATTCGACTCCCACCGGCTGCAGGTGGATACTTCCAGCCCGGCAGGCCGTGGAAAAGCAGTGAAACGGGCGGGCATGTGGCGGTTTGGCAGTGGGCAAACCGCCGCGGTCACAATCCGGTGGTGTGCACCGCTGGTCCCGCAGCAGTGAGACCTAATAATGAGGGCCATAGTCCTACTCCCCTCCAGTGACAAAGCCCTAAAAGTAATTTTCACTGTGGCAGGCCTAGCTCCTCTATGTAGAAAACTAGAGTACAGAATAAAATACGAAAAATGCATATCATGAAAGGGACATACAATACGATTAATTAAAGTACTATTGTTTAATATATATTAAAAAACAAATTTAATGGTGAAGTCTCCTTTTTTAAAAATATTAAAGAAAAGTAACTTTTAGAAAGTTAGTACATGCCTGAACTGTCAGGAGTCTAATTAGCATAAGGCTCTTCTAGCTCTCTGCCAGTGCTCACAAATGAATAGGGATGAAATGCCTCCCAGGAGCAAACCATTTGCTGACTTCAATAGGTAGAGATGATTCAGATGAACTCCACCGAATATGCAGAGCAGGGGCAGTGGACTTCTTTCTTGACACCTCAGATTTAAATACAGTTCAAAAGGTAAGTTGAGCCACATGTGACACAGGGGCATACTTAAAAGGGAGAGAACAGGATGCCAAGACCATTCTTGGGGATCTGCTGTATGATTCCTACAGCACCCTGTGTTTTTCCTATCAGATTTCGGTCTATGGGTTTACTGTGGGTACAGTGCCTGTCTCAAAGTGTGTTTTTGTGTTAGATGGAGTATTACCATAGTGTGTGTGTGTACACACACACACACACACCGCTCCCCCCACCCCAACCTCAAAGCCCAAGTGGAGTGTGGGCAAAGACTATAGCTAGCTTAGATTTTCCCTGATACATTGCATTTTGGGCCTCTTCACAGAAACTACTGCAAGTCATTGTCTGGAATGTTTACTCCACTGGTCAGAGTGAAATAGGGGTGTTTTATGGTGCCCCACACCCACAGACTGGTGATCCCTACAATGCTGGCCTCAACTTTTACTCCAGAGCTCCAAGGGTATTGATTGTGAAAAAGCGCCGCAGGTAGTTCCATGGTGTCTGACTGAATTTCAGGTTTGTCCCATGCAGGGAATAGTTTTCATAGAGAAAAATTGTGATCTCTTTTCAGATTAAGACTTAGTAACATTTTCAAACTTCCCTTCTTCAGCACCCCAGCAAAATAATGTACTCGTGTAGCTGACCTGGTAAATTGCTGTCAAACTCAAATCACACCTAGGTCCCACTCTGCTATTACCTTTGACTACATTTTATGCTTTTCACTTTTTGATACAATTTTTATCTTTAAAAAAGCAGATCTTCTGTACCCCTTATTTGATTTTTGTAATTTTGTCTATAAAATGTATCTCCATTTTTGTGCATTGTGGTAGGTTTTAAATGTGTTGTGTTTTTGACTTTTTAACTGTTTTCTTACTTTATAAAAGATTTACAAATGTTCTTTAATTCAAGTCTGCCTGCTCTGTGCCTTAGCTAAAAGAGTATGAACTATGTATTAAATTACTGAAACCCTTGACTAAACCTAACGAGTTTGAGATTTATGGCAGACTACCTTTATCCCCAATTAGTATTTCACTTTCTTACAAGTGCCTTGAGAGTTTGAAGCAGTACTCCACCACTTTTAAGGGAAGGTCAAGAGGAAAGGTGGCTAGTGAAAAAATGTAAATATTTTCACAATGGATATCCATGAACACCAGTAAAGTATACCCCCCTTAAAGTTCACAAGCGTGTACGAAAACCAACTGAGACCCATGGTTTTTGGTACTACCACCTTCATTTGGAACAAACTGCAATTTTTGTTCATGACAACTTTTACAAAAAACAGTTCGTTCACTTTTCAAAGACAATATAAACAACATTATCCATAGGAGTGGGCGGAACTCGTGGAGTTATTTTCCACGGAGTAATTTAAAAACTATGTGGAGTTCTGCGGAATTCTGCACACTTAGACTGTGGTGATTACATCTACACCAGCCGCATCGCTGCTTAATCGCTTCACTGCAATCACAGAGGCTGAACCTGCGTAATGCCCCTGGCTGGACACTTGAGTTCCAAGAAAGACTCTGATTACAAATTACATCTGCACTGCAGTCTGTGAGCACTGCAGCTTAATCGTTTCTTCGGAATCGCAGTTGCTGAATACTCAGAAGTTGCCTTTGGGGAGCAGACTGTCACATCGATGTGTTTTTTGCACAATTTCATATCTATTTATACACAGAAAACATTTTCAATAAGCCATTTGCGGAAACTTGTCTCAGCTTTGAAATCCCGCTGAAGCTCCAAAATTGAATAAATCACCCTGAAACAAAGTCAAAACAGCATTCTGTGGCAATGCAGCATGCGGGCAAATGTATGTCGACATTGTGAGCTTTGGTACGAAAAATGGAAATTAAGCTCTTTCTCCCCAAAATTAATAACACGTGTCAGGCAGCTGCCTCGGTTGAAATCACTTGTTCTTTAAACTTTCACAACTGAGAAATAGTGAAAGGACCGTGCATCCTCTGCCACATGCACAGACAAAAGCGGGAAAGTAACACAACAAAAAGAGAATTTTTATAACTCTAATTTTGGCCAACTTTTAGACTCAACAATAATTCACTTTCCCGATACAAGACTGCGAGTAGAGCACATTTCTTTTAAAGCTTACACCTTATTTTACATGCTCTCTTCTGTAATTTAAATGTGTTTCTCGTGCTTTATTACCCTTATGAAGTGCTGGCATTGTTGGAGACGGCTTCAAATCACTTTGACGACCATAAGAATGTAAAATAACAATCTGTGGTAATGTGTTGTTAAATCGCTTTGCTAACATTTATATTAGGAACGCTAACAATTACGAGTGGTTAGGACATCCCTTGCTGTAACAGAAAGGTCTACTCTGCACACTTTGAAGCAAGCTGTTGCCATCCTTGTGTTCCATGACCTGACCATGCTGTGTCCTTTCCCGTATTGCGTTTAATAGCAGCCCTCGCCTTATCCAGGAGGTACTGCTCCCTCCCCTGGCACCGGAGACCGGCTGTCAGCTGTTCCCTTCACCACCACACAAGACAGCGGGAGTGCCTGGCTGCAGTGTACACAGCCTGGAGAATCTGGAGACGGGGCGTTGGCGTGTGGCATGTGCTGATTCTTTGTAGTGCATTCTATTCTGGGGCAGCTGGTTTCTTCTGAAATGAGTGAGCCCTCTTTTCCGTGGAGCCCTACCCCAGTATATTAATAAAGTCACTGCTCAACCGTCAGCCCATCTCACACTGGGATCGTTGTTTTTTTGGTCTTATTGCTGCGAGCTGACACACTTCTGCCCATTGCTGAAGACTTGTGACACATTAGTTAACATGTCCCCATACTGGGCAAGCTTATAGCACTGCACAGCACTCCATATTGGTGCTTCATAGAAAGTACCTTAGGGGATCGGTGCCGGGTAAATTCCACCACACAGAGTGCGCTGGAGTGTTTGCTGAACTTTGCGCTCCACGTCTCAAAACTTCACAAACTCCACTGGCAGAGTAGAGATTACCGCCTACCACTAATCATGGAAGCAGTGAGACTTAACCCCTTAGCTGCTACCCTCCCCCCCTTCACCCAGTGCTGAGCCCTTTTTTGGCTATTTGGGGTAGTTCGTGCTTGGACCCCCATAACGTTTTGTGCACATAAGCTATCCATGCCAAATTTGCATCCTTTTTTCTAACATACTAGGGATTGTAAAGGCATCCAGAGTTTGTGGATCCCCATGGAGGAGACCAAGAAATTAGCCAAAATAAAGCTAACATTTGTGAGTTTTGGGAAAAATGGGAAAAAAGTGCTGCAGAAGAAGCATCTGTTTTTCCCCTGCAAATGGCATTAACAAGCAAAGGGTTTGCGGTGCTAAAATCACTGTCTTCCCAGTTTCCAGGAACAGGCAGACTTGAATCAGAAAACCTAAATTTTCAACACAGTTTTGGCATTTTACTTGGACATACCCCATTTTCACTATTATTTGTGGTTTCAGCCTCCTTCCAGTTAGTGACAGAAATGGGGATGAAACCAAGGGTAGATCCCGGACAGTTTAATATTTCTGAGAAGTAGACAAAATTCTGAATTCAGCAAGGGGTCATTTGGGTAGATCTTTAAAGATTTTCCTACAGAAAATAACAGCTAAAATAAAAAAAAAAATTGAAATTGAGTTGAAAAACTAGCCCTTTCTGATGATGTTTTCTTCCATAATTTTTTTATTTGCTGGCTGTGGAGATATATATGTTTTGTATGTTCATCAAGAAAACAAGCTACTCACAGCCATTACATGAGCTGCACCTTGCAATGGGCTTTTAGTGTATACCGGGTATAGCGCATTTCATTTGGTAAAATATAAAGAGTGAAAAATAGGTATCAAGGAAACCTTTTCTGAAATGAGCACAAGATAAGGAGTTCAGAAACAGTGGTTATTTGCACATTCCTGAAAGGGGGGTCCCCATTCTAACGTGAATTACAGGACATTTCTCAAAATGACTTCTTTCTTACGCACTTACATTTGAAAGGCAAAAATGTAGAGAAATAAAATTGGCAATAACTCTTGTTCTTCTACTCTGTGTTCCCCCAGGTCTCCCGATTAAAAATAGTACCTCACTTGTGTGGCTAGGCATAGTGACTGGGTTAGACCTGACAGCCTTAGGGTGGTCACCCCTAACTTTTTGCCTGCCTCCCTCCACTTTTTGGACACTGTTTTTGCTGGCTTTTAGACTCTGCACACTTTACCACTGCTAACCAGTGCTAAAGTGCATATGCTCTCTCCCTTTAAACATGGTAACCTTGGATCATACATGATAGGACTATTTAATTTACTTATAAGTCCCTAGTAAGGTGCACTATATGTGCCTAGGGCCTGTAGATTAAATGCTACTAGTGGGCCTGCAGCACTGCTTGTGCCACCCACTTAAGTAGCCCCTTAACCTTGTCTCAGGCCTGCCATTGCAAGGCCTGTGTGTGCAGTTTCACTTTCACCTCGACTTGGCATTTAAAAGTACTTGCCAAGCCTAAACCTCCCCTTTCTCCACATATAAGTCACCCCTAATGTGCGCCCTAGGTAACCCTTAGAGCAGGGTGCTGTGTGGGTGAAAGGCAGGACATGTACCTGTGTAGTTCACAGGTCCTGGTAGTGTAAAACTCTTAAATTCGTTTTGCACTACTGTGAGGCCTACTCCCTTCATAGGCTAACATTGGGGCTGCTCTCATACAGTATTGAAGAGGTAGCTGCTGATCTGAAAGGAGTAGGAAGGTCATATTTAGTATGGCCAGAATGGTAATACCAAATCCTGCTGACTGGTGAAGTTGGATTTAATATTACTATTCTAGAAATGCCACTTTTAGAAAGTGAGCATTTCTTTGCACTTAAATCTTTCTGTGCCTTACAATCCACGTCTAGCTGGGCTTAGTTGACAGCTCCTTGTGCATTCACTCAGACACACCCCAAAACAGGGTACTCAGCCTCACTTGCATACATCTGCATTTTGAATGGGTCTTCCTGGGCTGGGAGGATGGAGGGCCTGCTCTCACACAAAGGACTGCCCCACCCCCTACTGGGACCCTGGCAGACAGGATTGAACTGAAAGGGGACCTGGTGCACTTCTTAGCCACTCTTTGAAGTCTCCCCCACTTCAAAGGCACATTTGGGTATAAAACAGGGCCCCTGCCCTACCTCATCAGACACTTGCTGGAGAAGAAACCTGAACCAGAACCTGCACCCTGCCAAGAAGAACTGCCTGGCTGCTTAAAGGACTCACCTGACTGCTTTCTACAAAGGACTGCTGCCTTGCTGTTGCCCTGCTGCCTTGCTGAACTCTTGTCCGCTGTAAAAGTGCTCTCCAAGGGCTTGGATAGAGCTTGCCTCCTGTTCCCTGAAGTCTCAGGACCAAAAATACTTCTCTTTTTCATTTGGACTCTTCGTGCGCCAAAATTTTCGACGCACAGCTTGTTCAGCGGCGAGAAAAACGCCGGACACCGATGCTGATTGACGCGACGCCTTCGGGATGACCGGAACTTTGATGCACGGCCTCGGAAGGACAACGCCGCCCGACTTCCAGAGGAGAAATCGACGCAACGCCTGCCGTGAGAGCGAAACTTCGACACACAGCCCCGCGGAACAACACGCAGCCGGAAAACAAGCAGGAGAATCAACACACAGACCCGGGACATTTGGTAATCCCCACGACTCACAGAAAGAGACTGTCCGCGCGCCGGAAAACGACGCATGACTTCCCCGCGTTAAAAATAACGACGCAAATCCGTGTGCTGGGGAGAAATCGACGCACACACCATTTTTCCACGTATCTCTTCCTCTGCGGCCCTTTGTGGAGATTTTCCACTCCAAACCAGGTACTTTGTGCTTGAAAGAGACTTTGTTTGCTTTTTAAAGATTTAAGACACTTTATATCACTTTCCAGTGATATCTCTACAATTTCACATTGCATCTTTATTTGTTTTTGACCTACAATTATCCTGATAAATATTATATATTTTTCTAAACACAGTGTGGTGTATTTTTGTGGTGCTATATGGTGTTATTGTATGATTTATTGCACAAATACTTTACACATTGCCTTCTAAGTTAAGCCTGACTACTCGTGCCAAGCTACCAGAGGGTGGGCACAGGATAATCTTGGATTGTGTGTGACTTATCCTGACTAGAGTGAGGGTTCTTGCTTGGACAGAGGGTAACCTGACTGACAACCAAAAAACCCATTTCTAACAGCTTGTGACAAGAAACGTCTCAAAACGCAACATGGACACATCACATTTTTCCATTGAAAAATGCTGTGTTTTTTGCTAAGTGCCTAGCTGTGGATTTTGGACTGTAGCTCAGCCGGCACCCAAATAAACCTACCAAACCTATACATTTATGAAAAGTAGACACCTAGGGGAATCCAGGATGGTGTGACTTGTGGGGCTCTAACTGGGTTCTGTCAACCAGAATCCCTTGCAAACCTCAAAATTGGGCAAAAAAAACACAATTACTGCACATTTAGGCGATGGAAAGTTCTGTAATCTGAGGGAAGCCACAAACTTTCTTTCACCCAGCATTTCCCCAAGTCTCCTAATAAAAACGGTACCTCACTTGTGTAGGTAGGCCTAGTGCCTGCAGCAGGAAATGTCCCAAAACAAAATGTGGACACATCAAATTTTTCTAGTGAAAACGGACGAGTTTTTTAAAAGTGCCTAGCTGTGTATTTTGGCCGCTAGCTCAGCCAGCACCAGGGAAACCTACCAAAAATACACATTCATGGAAAGTAGATACCTGGGGGAATCCAGAATGGGATGACTTGTGGGGCTCTCACCAGGTTCTGTAACCCAGAATCCTTTGCAAACCTCAAAATTTGGCTGAAAAAACACAATTACTGCACATTTTGGCAATGGAAAATTCTGTAATCTGAGGGAAGCCACAAACTTTCTTTTACCCAGCATTTCCCCAAGTCTCATGATTAAAATGGTACCTCACTTGTGTGGGTAGGCCTAGTGCCTGCGACAGGAACTGCCCCAAAACACAATGTGGGCACATCACATTTTTCAAATGAAAACGGATGTGTATTTTGTAAAGTGCCTAGCTGTGTATTTTGGCCTCTAGCTCAACCGACACCTAGGGAAACCTACCAAACCTATACACTTATGGAAAGTAGACACCTAGGAGAATCCAGGATTGTGTGACTTGTGGGGCTCTAACTGGGTTCTGTCAACCAGAATCCCTTGCAAACCTCAAAATTGGGCTAAAAAACACAATTACTGAACATTTTGGCGATGGAAAGTTCTGTAATCTGAGGGAAGCCACAAACTTTCTTTCACCCAGTATTTCCCCAAGTCTCCTAATAAAAATGGTACCTCACTTGTGTAGATAGGCCTAGTGCCTGCAACAGGAAATGTCCCAAAACGCAACGTGGACACATCACATTTTTCTACTGAAAACAGACGAGTTTTTTTAAAGTGCCTAGCTGTGTATTTGGCCTCTAGCTCAGCCAGCACCAGGTAAACCTACCAAAAATACACATTTATGGAAAGTAGATGCTTAGGGGAATCCAGAATGGGATGCCTTGTGGGGCTCTCACCAGGTTCTGTAACCCAGAATCCTTTGCAAACCTCAAAATTTGGCTAAAAAAACACAATTACTGCACACTTTGGCAGTGGAAAGTTCTGTAATCTGAGGGAAGCCACAAACTTTCTTTTACCCAGCATTTCCCCAAGTCTCCTGATTAAAATGGTACCTCACTTGTGTGGGTAGGTCTAGTGCGTGTGACAGGAACTGCCCCAAAACACAATGTGGGCACATCACATTTTTCAAATGAAAACTGATGTGTATTTTGTAAAGTGCCTAGCTGTGTATTTTGGCTTCTAGCTCAACCGGCACCTAGGGAAACCTACCAAACCTATACATTGATGGAAAGTAGACACCTAGGAGAATCAAGGATGGTGTGACTTGTGGGGCTCTAACTGGGTTCTGTCAACCAGAATCCCTTGCAAACCTCAAAATTGGGCTAAAAAAACACATTTAATTCACACTTCGGCAATGGGAAGTTCTAGAATCTGAGTGGAGCTACAAACACCCTTCCATCCTGCATTTCCACAAGTCTCCTGATAAAAATGGTACCTCACTTGTGTGGGTAGGTCTAGTGCCTGTGACAGGAATGGATCACACAACGGTCAATGTTAGTCCTTACATGAGGGCAACTGTTGACCCTGGGGTGATCCATTCCTGACGCAGGCACTAGGTACAGATACTCAAGTGGGGTAGTGTTTTTATCAGGACAGGTGGGGAAACAGTGGGTTGTAGTAGTTTAGTGGATCCCAGTATACTCCTGTAGTTTGCGTGACAGAAATGCAAGAACAAATAGAGTTAGTTTTTATTCAACATTTCACCTTTGCAGGGTATTCTGGGTAAGAAATCTTTGGGCAATCCACACAAGCCGGACCTTCGTGGACTCTCTCAGGTGTCTAGTTTCCACAAATCTCGGGATTTTTTAGGTTTCCCTATATGGCTGCCAAGCCCAGGACCAAAAACGCAGGTGCCTGCCTTACAAAACTAGGTTGCTTTGTGATAGATAATTTTGATGTCTCCACAATACAATTTGGGCGGTGGAATTTGGGGCTGAACTAAATTGGGGAGCTCCCAAGAGAACAATCTCTCTGTGCTTGCTGCCGCATGCACCTGGTCTCTGGGTTGGGCTGACTCGCTACGGTCCTACTGCACAGACTGTACCTGCGAAGGGACAGCAGGACTGTCCTCATCATCTCCCTCAGAATCACTGGAAGAGGAGTTGTCGGATGGGACTACTCCAACTTAAAAATCACTCCCATAGTCTGCTTCATTGTCCTATCCCTCAGATGCTCTCAGTATCTGCTGTCTCAGCCTCTGATCCTATGTCAGAGCTGTCCTCCATAACCCGAGTAAGAGCTAGAGCAGCAATCTCTGCTACTGGTTAAACTGTCCCTCTTAAACACTAGCCTACGTAAACAGTCACAAAATTGCTGGTGGGTGTGTGCGTGATGCGTGCAACAGTAAAGGTCAGTCACCTTACCTTCACTTCTTCCCTCAGTCAGCACGTTCTCTCAAGACACTCCAAAAAACAAAAAAGAGACACTATTACTTCACCTTGTCACATACCCATTGTCACAGTCTTTAGCGCCTGTGGCACCCTGTCCGACAATCATTATTGGTGCTCCCACTCACATGACCTCCTCCTCAGATTTCCTCACTACCACCCAGCAAAAGTGCCCTTCATCTCTCCATAGGCCCCCTCGCACATAGATTTAATTTGTATTATAGTGCAGGTAGTGGCTGGCTTTACGAAAACACTCAGCTATTTACATAAAATACAGATTTGATCTTTGCAGCAGGGATATATAAACCTTCTGTGCTACCTTATGGCATCAAAACTGGCACTAGACAAAAGCCAGATCCTTTTCTAGCAGAAACATAATCACAAGAGTTAGCGTGACTTTTTTTTATTGCTGCTTAAAAGATACAGTTGAACCGCGTCATTTGGGGTATGTGCTGTGTGAAAACTGGTGTTTTTTTTAAAAAAATATATATATATATATATATATATATATATATATATATATATATATATGTATATATATATATATATATGTATATATATATATATATATGTATACATATAAAAACAAGACCCTTTTAGGGTTAGGGTGACGCATAAATTATGCAAAATACATGCGGGAACTCTGGGTAGTTCCCAAAATTATGTGGAGAGCAGCTCCAATAAGAAGCACTCTACAACACCAGCGACACTCTAGAGTTGCTCGCCTCAAATGTCTGTTTATCTAGCAAAGTCTTTAAGCATAGGATCAGCATAGTGCTATCCATGCCGAGCTAGATAGGGACAATGTCTTTTGCCATTTGTAAAGCAAAATCTTTATGCATAGGATTGACACAGTGTCACCCTCGCAGAGCTGTGAAATGACAAAAGCCATTTACCACTCAAGGCACAGTATTACAGCTTTGGACTGGTCAAATACCATCCAATCGTAACACAACCAGAGAGTTTAGGGAGATTGGAACCAAGTATTTAGTAGGACTCAACCCATATTAGCTCCCTGCATATAAAGCCAATAAACACAAAGGGGTATGGGGTTCACTAATGATACAGATCTATAACCACGGGAGATTTTTAGATTGGTGACCCAGTGAGTCTTTACTCTCACTTTGGTGTCCCACCCTTGTTTTTAATACACCAGCAGACACCACTATTAAAGTGTAGATTACACACCAGTAACTGCCTAGGTGTTTTTATATCTTCCCCTAGCTTAGCTGGATCCCACTAACTCCAGAAAATAATAATTTACACACTCCCTCCCGTCCCTTTAACGGTGAGGTTGAGTCCGCCCAGGTGGCACTGTCCTACCTGGGTGGGGCTAGGTGGTCAAATGATGAAGCATGACACTATATAGTGTGTGATCCCACCTAGTCTGTAAAGGAAATACCCCCTCCCCCTATCCATCACCATCCCACAGTACTCACACTCCACGTTTTGACACCCAGTGAGGTCTAGGAACCCGTGGATAATCTCCTGTGGTTATAGCTCCGTATCATTAGTGAACCCCATACCCTTTTGTGTTTATCAAATACCATCCAAGCCAACTTGGAATGTGTAAAGCAACCCCTAACACATGTTTCAGTCTCATTAAAGCTGTTCAGAGGGGTTTAGCTTTGTCTAGAGACAAGGGAGCACCCAGTATAAATCAAAACAAGACCCTTTTAGGGTTAGAGTGATGCATAAATTATGCAAAATACAAACGAGAACTCTGGGTAGTTCCCAAATTTAGGTGGAGAGCAGCTCCAACAAGAAGCACTCTAGAACACCAACGACATTCTAGATTTGCTCACCTCAAATGTCTGTTTATCCAGCAAAGCTTTTAAGCATAGGATCAGCATAGTGCTATCCACGCCGAGCTAGATAAGGGACATTGGGCTTGATTACAACTTTGGAGGAGGTGTTAATCTGTCCCTAAAGTGACGATATACCACCAGCCGTATTACGAGTCCATTATATCCTATGGAACTCGTAATACGTCTGGTGGTATATCCGGCACATTTGGGACGGATTAACACCTCCTCCAAAGTTGTAATCAGGCCCAAAGTCTTTTGCCGTTTGTACAGCAAAATCTTTAAGCATAGGATTGACACAGTGTCACCTTCGCTGAGCTGTGAAATGACAAAAGCCATTTACCACTCCAGGCACAGTATTACAGCTTTGGACTGGTCAAGTACATATATATATATAAACATTTGTTTTTTTATATGTGGTGTTATTTCTCTGGGGCTGGTCGCAATCCTCAGGGAAATGACACATGCATTGACACAAGTGATTTCTCTCTCTCTCTCTCTCTCTCTCTCTCAGTCTCAGCACAATCCCAGGTCAGGCCAGGAAACCATTTCAGGAAGGCCTCGTTTGAAATGGGAGAATCTTGCCTTCCTGAAAGGTGGGGAGGCCCTTTCTGTCCCGTTTTCCCGACTGGGGCAGAAATCGGCCTTACCTTCACATCCTGCTCAGGTGGGGAAAACAAACTGTGATGTCAGCGCACATCGCGGCACGCTGGCGTCACAGCGGGGTGGGTGGGGTTGGTGGGGGGGGAGACAGGGAAGCTCCTCAGTGTCTCCTGAGGGAGTCTGAAATTAAAATAAATCCTCTGGTGCAAAGCACCGAAGGATTTTTAAAACCTCTCCCTGGCATCGGCCACTGGTCCGCACCGAGGAGGTGAATGAACAGGAACAGCTTTTGGCAACTGTAGATGTGGAAATGCTATCCCTAAAAATTTGAGAAGAAATTTTAATGGAAGTAACAGAATGTTTCCTAGAAAAAAGACCAATGACAGTCACCCTAGATTTGGCAATAAATAATTTGTCCAATGTGAAATTCCAATTTGAAAGCCAATTTTACTTTCAATTCAAGGGCAGAGCTATGGGGTGTCCTTTGAGCCACCAATATTATTTACGGTACAATATGGTGTTCCATTTAAAAAACATATTTTATTTGGAGGAGCTACCTAGGCAACATACTGCCTATCTGGAATGGGACTTGAGAAGAAACTCACAAAGATTCGTCTGGCTGTACAACGTTCTCCTGACAAAGTTGTCTCTACATTTCAGCAAATATATGGGTCAATATATGGGTCAATTCCTTAGGCAAAACAGATTTAAAAATTGAATGGAATACATTTCTGCACTACACTATTAGCCTAAAAGATGATCCTCTCCTTGGGGTAAAGTCTGAGGACCATGAGAAAACGAAAAAAATCCGACATACACAAGTCAAGTTATGAAATTTTAAAGATTAAACTAAAAAAATAGTGCTTAGAAACACTAAATGCTTCGATGAGGTGTTAACGTGGCGTCGTGACGGAGTCGTTCCCAACAAGCCGACACCAGTAGCGCCGGACACGGAGTCACGTAGACCCCCAAGTACAGTATCTTTGGTGAAGAGTGAAAACATGTCGATGCGCGAAGTCAGGGATCACGGCACTTGTGCAAAACATTGAATCCGCACACTTCGAGCGGCGTCGGTCACGACGTGGTGCGGCGACTTCCACGGATCACGGACTTCAGTGGGGCTGCAGTGGCACCGGGCCTACGAAGGTCGTCGCGTTCCAGCGAAGATCACAAAGTCAGTTGCAGGCGGCATCACCGGATTCAGCAGCGGCGTCGGTTGGAGTCGTATGAAGTCGATTTTCCTTGGATTTCCACCAGCTTTCCTTTCAAGGGCCCAGGGACTGGATAGAGCACCACATGTAAGAGCAGGAGTCTCTCCAGAGACTCCAGGTGCTGACAGAAAGAAGTCTTTGCTGTCCCTGAGACTTCAAACAACCGGAGGCAAGCTCTAAATCAAGCCCTTGGAGTTTTCTTCACAAGGAGGAAGGCACACAAAGTCCAGTCTTTGCCCTCTTACTCTGGCAGAAGCAGAAACTGCAGGATAGCTCCACAAAGCACAGTCACAGGCAGGGCAGCACTTCTCAGCTCTTCAGCTCTTCTCCAGGCAGGGGTTCCTCTTGATGTCCAGAAGTGATCTAAAGTCTGTGGTTTTGGGTGCTCTTCTTATACCCAATTTCTCCTTTGAAGTAGGCCTACTTCAAAGTAAAGTCTCTTTTGAATGTGAAATCCTGCCTTGCCCATGCCAGGCCCCAGACACTCACCAGGGGGTCTGAGACTGCATTGTGTGAGGACAGGCACAGCCATTTCAAGTGTAAGTGACCACTCCTCCCCTCCCTCCTAGCACAGATGGCTCATGAAGAAATGTAGACTACACCCCAGTTCCCTTTGTGTCACTGTCTAGTGTGAGGTGCAACCAGCCCAACTGTCAAACTCACCCAGACAGGGAATCCACAAACAGGCAGAGTCACAGAAATGGTATAAGCAGGAAAATGCCCACTTTCTAAAAGTGGCATTTTCAAACACACAAGCTCAAAATCAACTTTACTAAAAGATGTATTTTTAAATTGTGAGCTCAGAGACCCCAAACTCCACATGTCCATCTGCTCCCAAAGGGAATCTACACTTTAATCAGATTTAAAGGTAGCCCCCATGTTAACCTTTGAGAGGGACAGGCCTTGCAACAGTGAAAAACGAATTTAGCAATATTTCACTGTCAGGACATATAAAACACATTACTATATGTCCTACCTTAACCATACATTGCACCCTGCCCTTGGGGCTACCTAGGGCCTACCTTAGGGGTGCTTTACATGTTACAAAAGGGAAGGTTTAGGCCTAGCAAGTGGGTACACTTGCCAAGTCGAATTTACAGGTAAAACTGCACACACTGCAGTGGCAGGTCTGAGACATGATTACATAGCTACTTATATGGGTGGCACAACAACTGCTGCAGGTCCACTAGTAGCATTTGATTTACAGGCACTGGTACCTCTAGTGCACATTACTAGGACTTACTAGTAAATCAAATATGCCAATCATGGATAAACCAATCACATATAATTTACACCGAGAGCATATGCACTTTAGCACTGGTTAGCAGTGGTAAAGTGCTCAGAGTTCAAACGCCAACAGCAACAGGTCAGAAAAAATTAGGAGGCAGGAGGCAAAAAGATTGGGGATGACCCTGCATAAGCAAAAAAGCCCAACAACTCATATGGTTTGTTTGTTGATTGATGCTTCAAGTATACTGGGTGTGTTCTGAGGGAATCATTACTTGTCCCCAGAAGAACAATGGCCAAAGCAACTAATGTGCATCACAACATTAAGTCCAGGAACTAGCAAAATCAGAAATATCTGAAAATTGGAAGCACATTTTACAAGAGACCTTTTGCCATTAAAAGAAGTAAAAATCTACAACACAGTGGAGTTCAATTCCTCATCACTTTGAAAATGAGACCACAGTCCATCAGAAATGTGAAATCTACATCTAATACTTGGTTAGTGGAAGTGCGGTGACTCTTTCAATCAAGTGAATTATCAGAAAGCATTTATCTGTACATAAAGAATGTCTACAAAGAATTTACAAATTTTAATATCAAAAATGTAATTCACATCATTTGTCCATGTGAAAAGACATACATAGTAAAAACATCCAGTAGATATGAACTAGAATTACTCATCAGAAGTCAGACTAGGTGCAAAGTACAATCTTCACTGTTAATCAAAGTACAATCTGCTCAATTAATCAGTTTTCAAGCATTGGGGAATGGAGAATTGAATTTTAAATGAGTATCCTGAATTTAGTAACACAGTAAGGAGTTTGGAGGAACCTGGACACATGACTACTAACACAGGAGGTGCATGTGATACTTAGTGTGAATATTGGAATTTGGGCTTATGGGTTGTCCAAGTTGAACTGCATTATTTAGAATCTCCTCTTTTTGACTGAAGAGTTAACTAAATAATATTCCTTTCTTACTAACCACTTGATCTGGAACACCTCAAAGCTCACAATCAAGAAGTGCCAGATGTGTATGTTAAAGTATCCTTCAAGAAAATCTCTGCCACATCTACAAATCACATTTTCACCAGTCATTCAATATTTTGACGCACCACTCACCAAAATAAAATTGTAAAACTGAGGTGAGTGATATGTTATCCATGATAATCAATGTTGTTAAAGAAAACCAGATTTATAAACAGTCAACATATACAAATGAATCTTCTTAATTATCGTACGACTCATGAAATGCAACAGCTCATTATTTACTCATCACCCTAGTTAGGTTGATTTTTCCCTTGTACCTAAAGTCGCCAGGCTCTGTCCCCATCCCCCACAGTGTTACCTCCATCCCTCACCAACCTCACCATATTTCTTTCCTCTCTCTCTCTCTCTCCCTTTCTCTCCCTTCTCTCTCTCTCTCTCTCTCTCTCTCTCTCTCTCTCTCTCTCTCTATCTCTCTCTTTCTCTCTCTTTCTCTCTCTTTCTCTCTTTCTCTCTCGTTCTCTCTTTCTCTCTTTCTCTCTCTTTCTCTCTTTCTCTCTTTCTCTCTCTTTCTCTCTTTCTCTCTCTTTCTCTCTTTCTCTCTCTTTCTCTCTCTTTTTCTGGTCTTGCTTCCCACTGATGTTGGCCTTGCCAATGCCAGACACTTTTCTAATGCCAGGGCATTTGAAAAGACAAAAGTAGCAACTGGCCACCTCAGAAGCCCATTTCTGTCCTTTCTAGATGGTCACCATGCTGTGTGATGCAAGGTGGCATGACCTAATATATGGCTGTGTTGAACAGATAAAAAGTATTTTCATTTTTCCAAGATCACAGTCACATTATTTCAGGTCACACATGTGTATATATGTAATGTAAGTTGAACTACTGTTAGGGCTTCAAATGAATAATAAAAAGTCACTGAAATTATCTACCCATTCCATGATTCTTTGCAAAACAGCTATGCAAACCATTACTCTCAAATCAAATGCAATGCTCATGAGCTCACTCTGGATGTAAACTTTCATTAACATGGTCAATGAGATAACTATGAAAATTATATTTGTTTGAGTGCCTAATCAACAATATAATGCTTTAAGAAGTTTAGGCATTAGCTATTGGTATGATAAAGTGGTTAACTGATCCACTGATACCTAGAGCTCCACTCAACCTACTCAGGGGGACCACTAATGTTTGGAAAGTTAAATATTAGCAGATTAACCATGTCATGTTCATATAAATAAAAAAGAAACATTCTCAACAAAGTTTAGAATGCTTTATAAATGTGATGGAATTTTAAACTGAAAGCTTAAAATCAAGTCTGAAACCTCATCCTGATTTGTGTGAGTAGAACAAGTACATCAAAATGAATCTAGAATGGATGACTGGTGTCCTCAATTAAAGCAACACTGGTATGTTCTGAAAAAAGATTTGTAGCATGAGCAAGAAAGACAAAGATATATGCTAGAATCTAGTCTCTGAAAAGTGCCAACCTTCCCCTTAAAATTTGTATTTTTACCTTGGTTTTTGCAAATTATATAAAATATTTCAATTGTTTGTACTTATACAATATATACTTGTTTTTCCATTTGTGTAATGATTTGAATCACAGAGGAGGAGAGGGGAATCCTGGCTTCCTCTAGTGATTCAGTAGGGATCTACATAAGTCAAAAGGTGAAGAACCTCTTGTATAAATATTGGTTCCTGTGTGAGCCCCGAGTGGGCCTCTTTGTCACCATAGTGTTTTTCTACTTGGACCTGATCTGCTCGCCAGAGGTGGAAAGGGGGTGAACAAGGGTCCACATGCCATCTCTTCAAACCTAGCAGTGTCACTCAAGGTTGGTGAACTCTGGCTCTGAGCCCTCAAATCCTACTGAAAATGTCCCCTCTTTTAAATGTTATTTAAAAAAAATTGGCGGTACTTCTGAAATTCCCTCACCCACCGACAAGCAAGGCAAATGTTTATCCTCAAGTGTTTTTTTTTCTTTTAAAAGGTCACCAAGCCACAGTCTCAAGTTGTTTAATGATAGTTGCAACAGAAAATGTCTGTTGTATCTTGCTATTTATAACCTTTGGTCCCAGACACTGCTCAGGGGGATGTATAGAAAGAGTGAGAAACTGAGATGGAGAGGTGAATATTAAAAATAAAACACAAAGCATTGAAAATTTTAAAGTTCAACTTGCATTTATTGCAAAATAGCAAGCAGCACAGCAAGTGATTAAACAACATTATTTCAACTGACCAGGGCGTTCACTGGGTATGGTGCATAATACTAAAAAGCATAACATTTACTAGTAGGTATGTTTTCTACCAGTGCAAGTCTATGATTCCTACTGACGTGACAAATGTGTTCCTTTCAACAAGAAGCGCAGGTTTCAGGATACTCTACCTGAAGAAGCAGAAGACGTACTTGAGGAGATTATGTCAATTGAATGCAATATTAGTATCATTCTCTTAAAATCCCTCTTTATGTGGCAAGTTTCAAAGAAAGGTTGTACTTATTGTGCAAGTGCAAATCTGCAACCTTAAATAACATGGCTTCCAGGCCTACTTGAAACTTCAGAATTAGCAAGCATAGTTGAAGCTACTGTATGTTTCAAACCAAAGAAAAACACCCTTATTGGATTATAAACTGTTGATACATTCTTTAGCATATATAAAAAACAACAGTACTGTGATACATAGGAAAGTAAGTATGACTCAGTAAGGAAACATGATTTGATTTTCACACTGAGAGAGGCAGCAAGACCAACACATACCAGAACATCATAAGGGCATTGAACAAAATAGGAGGAAGTGGAAGAAATGCAGTATCAGCAGTTAGTTAAAAAGGTAGTTAAAAAGCTGGACATGCTGGTGGGGCAATGGGAAGCAAGGACAGAGCTGGAAAAGAATATATGATAAGGGAAGAAGCACAAAAGGAACACAGTAACATGGAGAGCATGAGAAGGGTGATAAATACACTTCTGTGAGAGTGAGCAACCACAAAAAAAGACAGTTCATTGGATGGAGTCAAATAGAATCATAAGGAGGCTATGCATTAGCGGAGGGATAAACACAAGATGGCCATGGTGTAAGAAGCAAGGAAATCAGACTATAAAGTTAGCCAATGGCATAGCATTACCAATAGGCATTGACATAGGCAATAGATTCCAAAGCAATATATATATGTTTTTATAGATAGATAGATAGATAGATAGATAGATAGATATAGCTGTGTGAATACACAATATGCATATATTCATCCAAGGGTTGCATTCTTCATGGTGTCGGAAGATGCAAGAATGACCTCACTCCAAATTCTGTTCAAACGTATATTTTTATATATATTTACACATATATTTATTTGTGGCAACTTGTTTCAATGAAAACTGTCATAGCCTAACCCAACGCTCTATTGACTTTAAAACCAGTAAGTTGAAGCATAATTATGAAAGGGAACTTTAAGTTTGATTCAGCTCTCCGAATCGTAGGTGTACAATCTCACTTTCCCAATCAGTAATTATTTTTTTTGCCTCCTCATCTGTTAAGTAATTTAATTTACATAATAAATATCAGTTTGGGATCATGTGACTTTGTATTTCATCTATCAATAAAGGAATAGACATACAGGAAGTACTCCCATATGCTTGCATATGTTATTGTATGACAACAGTTAATATAATCAGTAATACAAAACATGAAAAGAACATAGGCCCTCATTACGACCTCAGCAGTCTTTTTCAAAGACCGCAGGGGAACCGCCGTGCTGAAGACCGCCAGTGGAGGTGGTTTGCCGTGCGGCGTATTATGACTGCTGGCAGCCCTCTGTCATTTTTTGGATGGAGAGCCACCAGCAGCCACACTGGCGGTTGGCAGGGAAGTGGAGGTTGCTCCACCTCCACCGCCTGTCCTCAGAACACCGCCGACCGAATCACGTTCCATGATTTGGTGTGGCGGTGTTCTGGTGACGGGGAGCTGGCGGCGGAGCAGCCCCCATGGATCCCGTCCCCTCCGGAGGATCAACGGACAAGGTAAGTTGATCGTCTGTTAGGGGAGGGGGTGGAGGTGTTGTGTGTTGTGTGCGTGCATGGGGGTGTGCATGTGAGTATGTAGAGGGGGTGTTGTGTGTATGGGAAATGTATGGGTACATGTCTGTGTGCACGTCTGTTGTATGTGTGCCGGTATGTGTTGTTGCAGTGTATGTGTGAATGTTGGGGTGTGCGTCTGTGCATGTTGGGTGTGGGGAGGGTGTGTGTGTCTGTGGATGTTGGGGGAAGGGGTGGGGAGGTGGGTCCTGCCACCTTTGGGGGTGGCAGAGGGGTGGGGCGTGTGGGGGGAGGACTCGGGGTTGGGGGAGGGGGGGGAAGACCCCATCAGTGCTAGGGAAGGAATGCCCTGGCACTGATAGTGCCTACCGCCATAGATTTCGTGACGGTTCCAAACCACCCGAAATCCATGGCGGTATGCAGGGTCGTGATACCGCCGGCAGTCTGGTGACTGCCGCCGGGCTGGAGACCGAAGTCTCCAGCCCATCGGTCGTCACCACCCTGGCGGTCAGAGTGGAGAAGTGGCGGATGACCATGGCGGTTATAATTCCATTTTTTTTCTGCTGGCCTGTTGACGGTATTACCGCCACTTTTCCCCCGTCCGCCAGGCTTGTAATGAGGGCCATAATGTGCCTTAATTTTGCCATTACAATGATTATATGTCCTGTTACACTCCTTTATAAAGTCACAATCACAAATTAGATGAGCTTTTAATGGCTCCCAGTAATGCATATTCATCTATCGAAGCTAAGGATGTCTTGGCCAAACGGCCATATTACCACCGACCTGATAACAATAGGTTATCCAGAGTACTGTCCATGTAGTTCCATCAATATCACCCATGCACACTTAATTAAATTCATTATACTTTTTGTGTCCTAATCACCATTGTGAGCAACATCTACATTTTCACCTATTGGTTTAACAATTTGTAACAGTTTCAATTTTTTAATGAAGAGAAACAGGTCTATTTGAGTATGATCGTAATCTAAATTTGCTGTACGGCAAAATGATAGTCCAATTTCTACCAACTGAAAGTTCATCAGTTGTAAATTCATGTAATGAAATATTGATAACTATTGAAACTTCTAAATTTTTCTAGAATATAAGGAGAACAGAAGTCAAATGGTAACTCACCTGGAAATTGATTATTGCTTGGACAGTTTCTTTGAGGGTGATTTTATTAAGCTGGATCTGTGACCTCTATGTTGAGCACTGAGGATTTAAATATTGCATAGATTTCATCAATTTTATTTTGTAGAAATTAGGGCAATGGGAATCGTGTAACAAATTGTCACCCAGATCTATTGATGGACTAATATGCTGAACATATTTTATGGAGCATATCGCCTGGCATATGTTATTACACATTGAGATAAAAACAGACTTTCCCAAATCAGCTGGCCTGTTTTCATTATACTATGCTGCCTCTTTCTCTTATGAAATGAGTTTTCAAATCTGCAGTTGTCTCTGACTTGAGCAAGGGACATGCCTGGACTATTGGGACACTTCTGCTAAAACCTAACTTTAGTTTTTATGCCCCTGGAACAGGTATGATGATGTAGAGCTGATGGTGGTTGCTAACTAGTGAAGTTGTGTCTATTGTTATTGTTTTTATTCCACCTTACTTTTATCCCTTGCTCTCTTCCCTGATAGAAGTGTCTCAATTATATTTTTCACTGATCCCCTCTGTTTACATTTGTTGGAAAATTACCCAGCTGACATTCATGTAATTTTTTATCATTTTTTTCTAATTAATCATCTCATGTTGACAGCATATTTAAAAAAAATATTTCATGGACATGGGCATAGCTATGATACACAAAAAGTTAATATGCAAATGAGTGTATGAACTACTAATATCCTACTATATGCTTCTGAAAGTTTTTTTCCCACTTATTGACTACCAGGCACCATAATATTCCAAGTGCCCTCGGGCACTGTAATATCAAAGAAGGGGCTGCAGACAATTGTACAACACTTTCTGTAATGCAGCCTGCCCTGTCCAGAGCCTTGAGTAGTTCATGAATCATTTGCATTTGTGATAAGAGACTCCAGGGTTATAGAAGGCATACCGATAATGAACATCAAATATAGGAAAAGTATGGTACATACAATGCGATGCTTCTAATGTATGGTCCAGAATACTCCATAACTATTTTAGTCAATATTTTGATAATGCATCCTGTTATGAAATCATTTTCCTTCTCAACTCCTTCTTCCTCAAAGTGTTTACTAGACTGATATTTCCCTCATTCTCTCTGCAGGCATGCCCTCATTCTCTCAAACCTATCATCCCTTGCCAAAGCTGTTTTCTGTTTTGGTGAAACCTGGTCATCATGCCACCTCTATAATCCCGGCTTTATTTGTGCCCTTTTTCTTTTTTCCATTAGAGAGCTTAGTTTTTGCTCCCAATTTTCAGCTATAGTGTTTTGGGTAAAGGAAACAAGTGGTGTTGGGGACCATGTTGGTTTCCTGTGACTGCAGCATCCATATACCAGCAGACACATGAATGCAGGATCCGGTGGTGATGGACGCCCTTCTCTACCCCTGGCTAAAGATAATCTTGCACACTTTTTCTCCAGTCACTCATTCCCAGGATTCAGACAACTATACAGCAAAATCAGGGAGAAATCATTGTGGTTCTTTCTCCTTGTCCAAGAATCACCTGCTTTTCTATTTTATAGGTTCTTGAAATGGGGAGGAATTATGTTTTCCTATTTCTCCTATTCTTCTAATTTATCCTTCTCTTTCTGGTCATGTATTGATGTCTAATCTCTCAGTATGGAGTTTGGGGCCCTCATTACGAGTGTGTTGGTCTGAAGACCGCCGCCGGGTTACCAGTGAAGACCACTGTGTTATGATTGCAGCAGTTTGGCCAAAGCCAAACTGCCACAATGCTGCCAATACCACCAGGGCAGTTGGACTGCCAGGCCGGATGGACCGATAGGCCAGATATGAGCTCCTCCAACCCGGAGCAGCTGTAAGACCTCCGGCGGTATTATGAGTATGCACACCACCAGGCTTTTGTGGCGGTCGCACCACCACCAAAACCCTGTTGGTAACAGCACATGTACCCCCACTCATCTGTACACCTTCATACATGCACCCCCACTCATCAACACACTTCGTGACATACACCCCTCTCATCAACACACTCCTTGACATACACCCCCAAGCATCAACACATTATCTGACAAACACCACCACTCACTTGCGTGCACCAATGCAAACACCCCTACTCGCATGCATCCCAATACACACACCTAATCCCTTGCTCCCTGACACCCCCCTCCCCTCTGCTTCCATTCAGACACACACACCCTCTATGCACATATACATCACTCACGCACTCCCATACTGCTACACGAACACACCACACACATGCACACAACACCCCCCCCCTTTTGGACGGTCCACTAACCTGTCAGGGGTGAGGTGGTCATCCGGGAGGGGATGGGTATTGGCATTTCCAGTGTCGCACCTCACGGCAGAAATCCTTGGGTGCCCCCGACGACACCGGTCTTTCCAAAAAAACACCAAAGTCATAATGAGAGCCTGAGTCTTGACCACTCATGAAGGAGTGTACTTCTCTCCCATTGTGCTTGTCTGTTTGGGCTAGTTGAGATTAGAGTCTTATACATATCACTGGGCCTGTTTTGACGGATAATTTGTTGAAATAAATGCTTCTGCTCTAAATTGTCCATCTGAAATTATCAGTTTTGGCAAGATGGTTTTGACTAAAACCTGTCAATGGCCACCTTGTAGCATCAATTATCTTCTATTAAGGCATTTAAATGTGTAAGGGGAGGGTTTCTTGTGTTGAAAATATGAACTCTGAACTTTATATAGCTTCATGGTGTTAGCACAAAACTAAGTTCTTTGTACTTCTTGGGGTCTTCTTTTGGTTTTACCCTGTTTACATAACCCTCATTTATAACTGTATAACCTTGAAGGTTTTCTTCCTGGTGGTGGCTTGAATTGGTGGATTAGGTTCTTTGCTTTGCTTCCATGCACATCTGAATATTTTTGAGGATATGATTGTGCTGAGTATTGATCCTTTTTGCTCCAGAAATTAATTCTGCTTTTTATTAGGAACAGCAGTTTTTCTTCCTATTTTGAGTTCTCTTTGCACTTCAGATCATGACTAATAAGTGTACTTTCTGGTTAACGCAGGGGTATTTTATCTGGACTAATGATTTTCAATGACTAACTTTACATACATTTGGTGCTGCTATTAGAGGTTGTAAACTTTCAAAGGCTACACTTAGCCAATCAATTAAATCAATCATCACTCTAACTTTCTTTAACTCTGGTAGGGATCTTCCAGGGTCAATTCAAGCTCATTTCACTGGAGACATGGCTGCCTCATTGAAAGAATGGGCAGGTGTTTCTATTACATGCAGTTGTGAAGATGCTCTATGGGCTACTCCTTCTACTTGTATGACTCACAGCAGAGTAAATGTACCACAGGGTTCTAAATTATGTTTTAGAAAAGAAATTCTAAGACAGCTGACTTATGAGAATGTTTCTTTGGCCATTGCTTTTCAATCTGATGGCAATTAGTTCTGTCTTCACATACAGATTCATTTTTATGCATCTAGTGGTGTTTTCACTGGTATATTTCTTGTTTGGATTCATCAGACCGTGATCAAAGCATATTGTTTATGTATAGCCCCAGAATAATAAGGAAAGGCACAATAAAGGAGATGAGCATGTAATGCTTTGATCACTTACTGTTAATTTTCCTTCTTCATTTCAGTACTTGAGACCCTCCCATGCTCCCCCCTTCTAAGCATACATCAGCCATCTGGTAAGAGACGTGGTTAGTCAAAAAGTATTGTGGAAGAACAGTTGGATTAGTTAAGGAGGAGTGACGGTTATGCTTCACAGAAAAAGGAAAATATTTTTGGGAAGAGTTGATCATTTTCAGGAAATGATGAAAAGCTTGTTCAATTAAGTACTTGGACGAGGAAGGGAAAATCTGAAAAAGGAAAATTACTAGTAAGTAATTTAACCATTGGTCTAAATTGATATGTTTCTCTCATCAAGTCAGTCTGTGTTGTCTAAGCTGTGTACTTCATCAATTGTAAAACCTCTGGGCCAGATCGCAAAACTATTTCGATTGGTTCTATTAATGTAGTTCTTTCTTTAAACATAATTTAAATATGTATTATGAAAACACAATTCTGAAGTTGGGAATGTGTCACAAGAATATTTGTGCACATTTGCTTTGTGACATTTTGACATGTTTTTGTTCAGTTGTTTTTTGTTCTGATGTCTTTTTGTTTGCTGAGTTATCGGATTATGGTTTTTTTTGTTCTACTGTTGCTGTGCTGTTCTGTTTTGTTGTGATATGCCATGTTCTGTTGCTCAGTGTATGTTATTTCCTTTTATTTAGTTGTTTGCTTTCCATATGTCAATAAAGTCTGCTATATTTACAGCCAAAAGCAGCACGTGTGATAGGTAACTATGTTTTAAAATATCGCTGCTCTATCTCTTAGCCTGCCGCAGGGCTCACTTAGTGGGACTGCCCCCGTATTTGTACAATGCATGAAAAAACTGAGAACAGGCACACAGATAAAAGTAAAACACAAAGTACTTCCTGCCACTAATAAATGCCAAACAGGCGGCTGCAGTAAATGCTGCAGTAAATGCTTTAGGGCTGTGTCTTTGCTAGATTAGGGCTGCTTCCCTGCTTGTTTGCTTGTTGGAAATGACCATCAATCAATCATAGCATTTGTAAAGCACAGCACTGTCACCTTTAAGCTTATCTGTACCCTGAGGGTGCTGTGTCTCTATCCAAAAGCCACGTCTTGAGTCTCCTTCTGAAGTCTGCCAGAGAGAGAGCTGTTCAGAGGTGGAGGGGTAGGCTGTTTCAGGATGTGGCTGCTGTGTAGAAGTAGTGGCCTCTGCTGTAGCTGCAATGGATGCAGGGTGTGTGCGAGGTTTAGCAAGGCAGAGTGTAGTGGTCTTATTGGGACATAGAAGCTCAGTCATTGGTTGATGTAGGACGGCTTAAGGTTGTGGAGAGATTTGTATGTGAGTGTAAGGATTTTGGATTGGCATCTCTTCTGGACGGGGAGCTAGTGGAGGTTCCTAAGGTGTGAGGTGATGATTGAGCACTTGGGGAGGTTGGGTATGGTTTTCCCCCAGATGTTTACCTTCTTTTGTTGAACCATTTTAGTTGGCCATAGGACTGCACACTTCACCCCTGCTAACCAGTAGCAACGTGCTTGTGCTTTTGCTTTCAAACATGGTAAAGGTGGCATGAATCTAACTGGCACATTTAATCTAAGTAAACATCCCTAGTATATGGCAACTACCAGTTCCCAGGGCCAGTATTTTTATTTATCTATTTTTTGTCACCTTGAGTATTCTACTTTGTTTTATTACATATAATTGTGGTTTTAATTATAAAATTCTCTTTCACTATGGCCCTGATTATGACCTTGGCGGACGGCGGAGGCCGTCCGCCAAGGTACCGCCGCCAAATGACCGCACCGCGGTCAGAAGACCGCGGCGGCCATTCAGACATTTCCTCTGGGCCGGCGGGCGCTCTCCAAAAGAGCGCCCGCCGGCCCAGAGGAAATGCCCCTGCAACGAGGACGCCGGCTCAGAATTTAGCCGGCGTAGTTGCAGGGGTGCGACGGGTGCAGTTGCACCCGTCGCGTATTTCAGTGTCTGCAAAGCAGACACTGAAATACTTTGCGGGGCCCTCTTACGGGGGCCCCTGCAGTGCCCATGCCATTGTCATGGGCACTGCGGGGGCCCCCAGGGGCCCCGCGGCACCCCCTACCGCCATCCTGTTCATGGCGGGTTTCCCGCCATGAACAGGATGGCGGTAGGGGGTGTCAGAATCCCCACGGCGGCGGAGCGCGCTCCGCCGCCATGGAGGATTCCCCCGAGCAGCGGAAAGTTGGCGGGAGACCGCCGACTTTCCGCTTCTGACCGCGGCTGAACCGTCGCGGTCAGAATGCTCGTGGGAGCACCGCCAGCCTGTTGGCGGTGCTCCCGTGGTCGGTGGCCCTGGCGGCCACCGGCCGCCAGGGTCAGAATGACCCCCTATATGTCTGGAGGAGGCACTTAAGGATTTGGCTGAAATGCATTGAAATCTTGTTGGAGGAGTTTTATTTATGCAATGTAAAACAACCTATACATAATTGCACCGTACATCAGCACCACATCTAGTTCTACCATTCCAGGTATGATGTCTAGTCGATGCTAGCTCTACAATTCGCATCTTTTTACATAATGCTACAATACAGAGCGTATGGCCGAACAATACAGTAGTGGCTGTATAATAGTCTATCACAAGCTGCGTAATACTTGAATATAGTAGAAGTGAGCAAGTCTATCCATATCAGCCACAGTGTACAGTATATTAAATCTTAACAATTAAACAATGATACTGCAATGCGTGTTACCAGATAAAAACATGAAGAGAGAGCAGCTGTCACCTTCTAATTGACCAACAGCAGTATTCAGAACGGAAAGGCTCTTACGGGGGCCAGCGGAATCGAACCAGCATTAAAACAGGTACCTCGAACAAGGAAAGAGGGAGGGGGAAGCCCCACGAAGTAGAAAGTAGAGTCAAAGGGAAAGGTGCATATCATCATCCACCCACTCATCATCCACCCCAATCGGGCATGTCGGTATCTGCTCTTAACTATTGGTTTGTCTGCTAAGGAATCCTCCCCTTCCACCACGGGCTCTCCATGCTGCCCCTCGATCATACAACACAAGACCTCCAGATCTTGCTCAGCATGTTCATCCATATGTATCATACGGAGTCGGCATTCCTCAGCAGTTGCCCACTCAATTAGGTCAGATTGTCACGTATCAAGCGTTGGGGGGACCGGGTTTGCCCACTGGATCGCAATGCGCCTCTTGGCCAAAACATGCCCCAGCTGCGCAAATCTATATGCCATTTTGCGCCCTTTTTTAGGAGTGGAAAGAAGTCCCAGCAAGCAGTGAGTCTTTGTTACCTTCACGCTCACAGCCATTTCATCCCTCAATATCTGCACTATCTGGCGGCAAAAGTGTATAATGGAGCTACATGCCCATGTTACATGTTCAAAAGTGGCTGGGGACATGCTGCAGTGAGCACATCTGTCAGGTGGTGATGGGAATAGTATATGAAAGTGTTGCGGTGTCAGATATGCCCAATGTAGATAGTAAAAGTGCATCAGTTTAAATCCAGCATTGCTAGTCCCATCCTGCACTAGTGAGCAGGTCTTATTCCATTCTCCATCAGTAAGTGGAGTTCCGAGGCCTGCATCCCATCGAGCTCTTGCCCCATTTATGTTTATCTGCCTATCCCTTTTTAGAGTCTTGTAGGTTTGGGAGAGTAGACTATGATCGCAGTGGCCTACAGGAGCCCTGGTCAGCTGCACCATTCCTTGGTTTCGGTATCATAACTATCAATGCCTCCCTCATGTGTGTTGGCAAGGTGCCTTCTCTACATGCCTCGTGGAATGTTTCAACAATCAGGGAAGAACTGTTGCAGAATATGTTCGGTAAAACTCAACTGGTATCCCATCAGGACTGGGCGTTTTACCATGTGTCATGGCCCCAAGGCTTCCTGTAATTCCTCCAGCGACACATCCCACTTTAGCTCCTCAGTTCGAGCCTCAGCAAGCCGTGGAAGTCACAGCCCCTCTAGGTACCCACGCATTTGACATCTATTCTTTTTAGGTGATCTCGCAAAAGTAGATTCACACATGCTTGCCCCAAAAACCTTTCCCCGGACAGTCTGAAGAGAGACAGTAATAATGGTATATGGCATTTGTACCTGAGTAGCCAAGATAGCGGTCCCCCTCATGATACAGCCGCTGTCTAAAGTCCTTATGGACATAACTATCCAGCCTATTCCAAATGGCCCCTATTCTTCCATGCACCACACGGCAGTCAGCTTCAGATGCGTCCGTGCTGTCGACTTGGCGCTGGAGGGCAGCCAAGATGTCCTCCTGCTGCTTGAGCTCCCAGTCCAGTTTTTTCCTAATAACATATGAGTTACCAAGGCTTTTGCCTCTTATGGCGACCTTCAGGGCCTCTGATTGTATGCCGCGTGTCTGGGTCGTGGTCCAGCTCACGCTAAAATATCCATTCAGCGCTGCCTGTATGTCTCCCTTATATTCAGGGTCCCCGAGTATCTCAGGCCGCATTTGCCATGGGGGATCACTGGCTTGGGTGCGTGTGTCTTGCATTCTAATAACAGAGGGGCATGATCGGATAGGAATCTAACCTGATAGGCAGCTCGACGGACATCAAGCATGCCGTCATTTGCTATCAGAAATCTATCCAATCTGCTATGAGCCCCATGTGTGGGTGTGTAGCAAGGAAATGTTTTGGATGTGGGGTGTAGTTCCCTCCTTATATCCACGAAGTGCAGGCTAATCATGACCTTGCGGAGCTTGGCAGTCATATGAGGCTTAGTGCCCAGTTTTGGCGGGTTCCTATCTAAAGTGCAACACACAATTAAAATCACCCACCCAGATGATGGGCATCCCCATGTAGAGTACTAATTCTTTTTGGAGCTTTTGAAAGAACTCTGCATCATTGATTTGGGGGCATATATATTTAAAACGCAGAGTTTGCACCCGGCTAATTCTCCATGTAAGAATAAATAGCAGTCTTGCACGTCCGCCATTAGACTTTTTAGTTGGAATGGGATCCCAGGAGTAACCCGGACAGACACCCCCAACATAGGATGAATATGTTGCCGAATATAACTGTCCCCACCACTTTTTCTGTAGTTTTTGCACTTCATTATCCATCAAGTGCATCTCCTGTAGGAGGGCAATGTGGGCACCTATTTGTCTAAGGTAGGTGAGCACTCTATAGCACTTTACAAAAGAGTTCAGCCCCCTCACGTTCCATGTAACAATTCGCATTAGGGTACTCATCATTATCCATGCCAACTGACACGCCACCTCACCCCATGTATACCCCCCCATCTGTATCCGCACCAGCCTCGCATTCCGGTCTGGCAAACTCTTGACAGTGTAACTCCATGTCTTCTCTTCTTCACAATGCATACAGTTTGCCAAGTGTATAAAACAGAACTCTAACTCCAATCGTGAGCTACATTCCACACCCTCAGCCCTCCCCATGTAAACATCTCCCACAACTAGTGTCTGCCCAATCTGTGTGTGCACCCCGCTATCCACTCCAGAGTCCAGAGGAGAGGGAGAGCGAATCACTGCCCCCACTCGATAGCAAGACACTATTCAAGATGGTGCAACCAACGCACAAGTAGTTCTCAAATGTCCCTCACACTACCATCCAAACCACGCACACACTGTACCTGAATAACTTAGTTTAGTACTGCCAAAAATCATAAACAACAACAAGACATGCGCCACTTTGAGAAAGAAAAGATAGGAAAGCAAGTTTAGTCATGGCCAAAGGGGGAGAGCGTGCATGTTAGATCACACCCTCCCGGTGCCTTGTTGACATCCGAGTCTCCACCTCCCCCGCACTGGTAGGCGGCGTGATAGAAAAGAGGGGGGTGAGTAAGAGGGAGGAGAGCAGGAAGTGGGAGGTCAATATATCCAAGCCAGGTATGAGCTCCAGAATTCCATCTGTGTCTCTTCAACATCTCTCGTGTGTCTGCAATGTCTCAGTCTGGAGTCAGGCCATCCTCGCCGCATGGTGATCTGGAACGCATGGATGCCACTGAGGGGACGGATTTCACTAACAGTCTGGCCTCCTCACACTCCTGTCTTCTCCGTTCCATACTCAGGGTACCATCTGGTGCACTATCACTCTGTGAACATGGCTTGTGCGGCGACGCCTGTTATTCCTGCTCGCAGTGGCCTTCAAATCACCTTCCCCCTGTTTCCCTCTGTGGATCCCTCTGTGTGGGGTTTCCAGGGGTCCCTCACCATCTCTCAGTTCCAACCAATCCCAGACTGTTTCAGGAGTCTGGAAAAATGCGAGCGGCCTGCGTGGAGGAACTTCAACTTGGCTTGGTATAGTAACATATAGGTGCAACCAAATTCTTTTAACTTTTGTTTTAAACCTATATACGATTGTCTTTGGAGCTATACCACCCTAATGTAGTCAGGAAAGAAAGGTATAGTGTGATTCTTGTAGTTAGGGTCACCGTGTTTGCACACTTCCTGTAAGATAATGTCTTGGCCTCTGTAGTTGAGGATCTTGGCAATAATCATTATAGGGGGAGCCCCCGGCAGTGGAGGGGGGGCTAAGGCTCTGTGTGCTCGCTCAGCCATGAACACCGACGATAGGGGGGCGGTGGGCAATGTCTTTTTGATACAGTCCATGCTCCTTGACCCAGGGAGGAAAAAAGGGCCTCCTTCTTTCTCTCTCACCAAATCCTCCTTACGATTAAATATAAAGGAGGAAAAATTGAGAGACCACAAGGAAGAAATAATCATCAGACAAAATGTTATGCATTCACCAATAGCGCATCCAACCAGGCTTTAAAAGGTAGCCAGAATTTCTTTGACCTAGTGATACCCATTACCATATCCATTTTAAATACATATTCCACTTGGTCCAACCATTCTTTATAAGAGCGAATAATACTACCCACCCATTTCCTACAGATTTCTCTTCTAGCTAATAAAACTGCATAAAATACCCACTTCTGCACATCCGCCCTTAAATTTATTAACTACTCCGATCTGCCAAAAATAACGAATAGTGGGGTAATCTCAATCTCAGCCACCAACACTTCCGAAATCGATGGCTCACTGCGTCCCAAAAAAGTTGAATCGCCGAACACTCGCAAAAACATATGAACGTCCGACGCCTTTTCCATCCCACACTTTCCACATTTGATCACCTCACCTTTTGCCATCTTAGACAATCTGTATGGAGAGAAAAAAGCTCTGTGTAGTGTAAATATATGATTTCGTCTAAACGGAGCAGGTTTTACCACTTGATTTAGAGTGCGCATAGACACCTCCCAAGCCTCCCCTAGCTGTAACTCCGAAAAAACATCATCCCAAAGTTGTTTAGGCAGATTAAATTTACCATCCCCAGCCTCTACCAACTCCCAATACCACAATGCCACAACTTCTTTTGGGAGAGGATCTACCAAGATTTTACCCTCCATCTGGGACTGCCAACCACATCTCTTATTATCCTTAGCTATCCACCCTTTCAATTGGAGATATTTTAGCCTCGACAAAGCCCCACCTGTCTTCTGCGACATTTCCTCCCAAGACAACAAGTCTCCTTCCTTTACTAGCTCTCCCCAGTGTTTAAAACCTGCCTTTTTAATTGGGGTGGCCAAAACATCCTTCAAACATTCTGGCGTGCCTGGAGAGTCCCAAATAGGTGACCATTTGCTATAGTAATCAATCCTGACACTGAACCATAATTGGGCAGCATCCCTCAGAAGTTTTAGCTTGATTTTTTTAAAGAATTTGGGATCCCCAAATTTGAACAAATAATAGTTTAACCCCTCCTACTTGAGCTAAAACAATCTTAACACCTTCAATGCGGGCGACGGCCACTGGCCGACGCCCACACTACCTCCCTGGTGCGGGTCACGACCAGTGGCCGACACCAGGGAAAGTGTAAATGAATCCTCGGGTGCAATTATTTATTTATTTTTTTCTTGCCCCGGGAGACAAGGAAGCTTCCGTGTCTCCCCCCACCCCCCACCCGCCCCTTTGTGACGTCAGCGCGCCGCGAGGCACGCTGACGTTACAAAGTTGTTTTCCCCATTGAAGCAGGAAGCAGCCTTGCGGCCGCTTCCTGCTTCGATGGGGAAAACGGCCTTCCCCACATTCTGGAAGGCCTTGTAAAAAAGGGGAGAGTCTCCCCTTTCTTACGAGGCCTTCCTGAAAGTGTTTCCGGGCCCCCGGTCGCGCCCCCCCCAGGAGAATTTTCAAAAAATAAAAATAATGAAAAACAAAAAAGGACAGGGGGTCGCCCGTGAGCAGGGCGACCCCCTGTGGGGGCAATATTTTTTTTAGATGTTGTAGGGTTTCCCTGGGGGCCATTTTGGCCCCCAAGGAAACCATACAACAACTAAAAAAAGATAGATCTATATATAGATCTATATATATAGATATATCTATGTAGATATATCTATGTACATGGATATATCTATAGATATATCTATGTAGATAGATATATAAATAGAGATAGATCTATACATATCAATCAATCAATCAAAGAGATTTCTAAAGCGCGCTACTCACCTATGAGGGTCTCAAGGTGCTGGGGTGGGGGGTGGGGGGAGGGAAAGGGGCTGGGAGGTTCACTGTTCGAAAAGTCAGGTTTTGAGGCCCTTCCTGAAAAGAAGTAGGTTTGGGGTCTTGCGAAGGTGGGTTGGGAGGGCGTTCCAGGTTTTGGGTGCAAGGTAGGAGAAGGATCTGCCCCCCGGTGGTGGTGTGTTTGATGCGGGGGACAGAGGCGAGAGAGAGGTCAACTGAGCGGAGGTTTCGTGTGGGGGTGTGGAAGGTGACTCTCGTTGAGGTAGGCAGGGCCTGTGTTGTGGAGTAATTTGTGTGCGAGGATGAGGATCTTGAAGGTGATCCTTTTGTCAATGGGGAGCCAGTGGAGGGATTTGAGGTGTGGAGAGATGTGTTCGTGTCGGGGGAGGTCGAGGATAAGTCGTGCTGCTGAGTTCTGGATGCGTGTAGTTTGCGCTTGAGTTTTAGAGTGGTGCCGGCGTAGAGGATGTTTCCGTAATCAAGTCTGCTGCTGATGAGTGCGTGGGTGACAGTTTTTCTGGTCACTGTGGGGATCCATTTGAATGTTTTTTTCAGTATACGGAGTGTGTTGAAGCATGAGGAGGTGAGAGCATTGATTTGTTGGGTCATCGAGAGGAAGGAGTCTGGGGTGATGCCGAGGTTGCGTGCGTGGGTGGCGGGGGTGGGTGCAGGGCCTAGCTTGGTGGGCCACCATGAGGGGTCCCAGGTGTTTTTGTGTGGGCCAAAGAGGATTATTTCGGTTTTGCTTGAGTTGAGTTTCAGGTGATTGGCTGTCATATATATATCACTTTTGTCAATATGTGTGTGGTTTCCCTGGGGGGAAAAGGGTCAGACTTGTCTAGTGGCAGTTTTAGTGCCATAAAGAAGCACAGAAGGTTTATATGCCTACTGCAAAGAGCAAATCTGTATTTTATGTAAATAGCTGAGTACATTAGTAAAGTCAGCCATTACCTGCGCTATAATACCAATGAAATGTATGTGCAGGGCAGAGGGCGGCTATGGATAGATGAAGGGCACTTTTGCTGGGTGGTAATGAGGGAATCCGAGGAGGAGGGAGTGGGAGCACCAATAATGATTGTTGGACTGGGCGCAGGAGGTGCTAAAGACTGTGACAAATGGAATGTGACAAGGTGTTTTTTGAGTGTCTTGAAAGAACGTGCTGATTGAGGGAAGAAGCGCAGGTAAGGTGGCCTCTACTGTTGCACGTATCTCACACACACCATCGATTTTGTGACTGTCTACGTAGGCTAGTGTTTTAGAGCAACAGTTTAGCCAATAGCAGAGATGGCATCTTGATGGATGACTGCTGCCTGCACTCGGGTTATAGAGGACCTCTCTGACATAGGATCAGAGACTGAGACATCAGATACTGAGACAGCATCTGAGGGATAGGACAATGGCGCAGACTCTGGGAGTGATTTTTCAGTCGGAGGAGTCCCATTCGATAACTCCTCTTCCAGTACATTATGAGGGAGGTGATGAGGACAGTCCTGCTGTCCCTTCGCAAGCTGTTTGTGCAACTGGGTAATAGTGGGTTAGCCCAACCCAGAGAACAGGTGAATGCGGCGGCAAGCAGTGAGAGAGAGAGTGCTCTCTTGGGAGCTCCCCAATTTAGTTCAGCCCCAAATTCCACCACCCAAATCGTATTGTGGAGACATCAAAATTATCTATGGCAAAACAAACTGGTTTTGTAAGGCAGGCACCTGTGTTTTTGGTCCTGGGTTTGGCGGCCATATAGAGAAACACACTAAACCCAAACATTTCTGGAAACTAGACATTCGGGGGAGTCCACAGAGGTGTGACTTGTGTGGATTCCCCAAAGTTTTCTTACCCAGAATACCCTGCAAAGCTGAAATGTTGAATAAAAACTCTATTTTTCTCGCATTTCTGTCACACAAACTACAGGAATATGCTGGGATCCACAAAATTCATACCACCCAGTGAATCCTCACCTGTCCTGATAAAAACACTACCCCACTTGAGTGCCTACACCTAGGCCCGTATTTATACTTTTTTTGCGCCGCATGTGCGTCGTTTTTTGACGCAAAAACGGCGCAAACTTGCAAAATGCCATTGTATTTTGTAGGTTTGCGCCGTTTTGCGTCAAAAAGCGGCACAAATGCGGCACTAAAAAAAGTATAAATACGGGCCCTAGTGCCTGCGTCAGGAATGGATCACCCCACGGTCAACAGCTGCCTCATGTAAGGACCAACATTGACCTTTGTGTGATCTATTCCTGTCGCGGGCACCAGGCCTAACCACCCAAGTGAGGTATCATTTTTATCGGGAGACTTGGGGGAACGCTGGGTGGAAGGAAATTTGTGGCTCCTCTCAGATTCCAGAACTTTCTGTCACCGAAATGTGAGGAAAATGTGTTATTTTAGCCACATTTTGAGGTTTGCAAAGGATTCTGGGTAACAGAACCTGGTCAGAGCCCCACAAGTCACCTCATCTTGGATTCCCCTGGGTTTCTAGTTTTCAAAAATGTGCTAGTTTGCTAGGTTTCCCCAGGTGCCGGCTGAGCTAGAGGCCAAAATCCACAGGACGGCACTGTTTTCTATGAAAAAATGTGATGTGTCCACGTTGTGTTTTGGGGCATTTCCTGTCGCGGGCGCTAGGCCTACCCACACAAGTGAGGTATCATTTTTATCGGGAGACTTGGGGGAACTCTGGGTGGAAGGAAATTTGTGGCTCCTCTCAGATTCCAGAACTTTCTGTCACCGAAATGTGAGGAAAACTTGTTTTTTTAGCCACATTTTGAGGTTTGCAAAGGATTCTGGGTAACAGAACCTGGTCAGAGCCCCACAAGTCACCCCATCTTGGATTCCCCTAGGTCTCTAGTTTTCAAAAATGCACAGGTTTGGTAGGTTTTCCTAGGTGCCGACTGAGCTAGAGGCCAAAATGTACAGGCAGGCACTTTGCAAAAAACAGCTGTGTTTTCTGTCAAAAAATGGGATGTGTCCACGTTGTGTTTTGGGGCATATCCTGTCGCGGACGCTAGGCCTACCCACACAAGTGAGGTATCATTTCTATCGGGAGACTTAGGGAAACGGTGGGTAGAAGGAAATTTGTGGCTCCTCTCAGATTCCAGAACTTTCTGTCACTGAAATGTGAGGAAAATGTGTTTTTTTTAGGCAAATTTTGAGGTTTGCAAAAGATTCTGGGCAACAGAACCTGGTCAGAGCATCACAAGTCACCCCATCTTGGATTCCCCTAGGTCTCTAGTTTTCCAAAATGCATAGGTTTGGTAGGTTTCCCTATGTGCTGGCTGAGCTAGAGGGCAAAATCTACAGGTTGGCACTTTGGAAAAAAACAGCTGTGTTTTCTGTCAAAAAATGTGATGTGTCCACGTTGTGTTTTGGGGCATTTCCTGTCATGGGCGCTAGGCCTGCCCACACAAGTGAGATATCATTTTTATCGGGAGACTTGGGGGAACGATGGGGGGAAGGAAATTTGTGGCTCCTCTCAGATTCCAGAACTTTCTGTCACGGAAATGAGAGGAAAACGTGTTTTTTTAGCCACGTTTTGACGTTTGCAAAGGATTCTGGGTAACAGTACCTGGTCAGAGCCCCACAAGTCACCCCATCTTGGATTCCCCTAGGTCTCTAGTTTTCAAAAATGCAAATGAATTGCTGTATACCCAGTATAGAATGAAAACCAACTGCAGGGTGCAGCTCATTTATTGGCTCTGGGTACCTAAGGTTCTTGATGAACCTACAAGCCCTTTATATACCCGCAACCAGAAGAGTCCAGCAGACAAAACGGTATATTGCTTTCAGAAATCTGACATTGCAGGAAAAAGTTACAGAGTAAAACATAAAGAAAAATGGCTGTTGTTTTCAGCTCAATTTCAATATTTTTTTATTTCAACTGTTATTTTCTGTAGGAAAACCTTGTAGGATCTACACAAATGACCCCTTGCTGAATTCAGAATTTTGTCTAGTTTTCAGAAATGTTTAGTTTTCCGGGATCCAGCATTGGTTTCATACCCATTCCTGTCACTAACTGGAAGGAGGCTGAAAGCACCAAAAATAGTAAAAATGGGGTATGTCCCAGTAAAATGCCAAATTTGTGTTGAAAAATTTGTTTTTCTGATTCAAGTCTGCCCGTTCCTGAAAGGTGGGAAGATAGTGATTTCATCACCAGAAACCCTTTGTTGATGGCATTTTCAGGGAAAAAACCACAAGCCTTTTTCGGGAGCCCTTTGTTCCCATTTTTTGGGAAAAAACAAAGTTTTCACTGTATTTTGGCTATTTTCCTGGTCTCCTCCAGGGGAAACCACAAACTCTGGGTACCATTAGAATCCCTAGGATGTTGGAAAAAAAGGACGCAAATTTGGCGTGGATAGCTTATGTGGACAAAAAGTTATGAAGGCCTAAGCGCGAACTACCCCAAATAGCCAAAAAAGGGCTCAGCACTGGGGGGGAAAAGGCCCAGCAGCTAAGAGGTTAAACATTCAACCCAAGTCTGTGGTACCTAAAGCAGAGCCTAAAATCATGACCTTAAGTTGAAACACCCAACCATACACTAGCAAAACCGGTAATGCTAATCCACCTTTTTCCCTTTTCCTCCGCAGCTTTTTCCAAGAAATCCTCACTCCCTTCTGTGCCCAGATAAATGCATTTATTTCTTGCTGAAATTTGCCAATCAAAACTTTATCAAACAACAAAGGAATTGTGTTGTATAAGAAAGTAACTTTAGGTAAAATTATCATTTTAACTAAATTAATTCTACCCAGAATTGATAAAGGTAAATACATCCAATTTTTCATGAGCTTACAGCACTCCCTCATTAACAAGCTAAAATTTGCCTCTGCTATTTGCTCAATATCTTGGAGTATCTTAATACCAAGATACCTCATTTTGTTTTTACTCATCCAATTCCCCCTACTTTGATTCCACGCCATTATTACAGTCTTGTCGGCATTTATCTGATAGCCCGATACCTTACCAAAATTATTAATTATATCCAAAACGGCTGGTAAAGCTGTATGTAAATCCGATGTAAAAACTAACAAATCATCTGCTAAAGGGAGGCTTTTTTCTCCCACTCCCCGTATGCAAACGAAGGTTTTTTCTGGTCCTGTCTAATTCTTCTAGCAAGAGGTTCGATATATAAGTTAAACAATAGTGGCGAGAGTGGGCATCCCTGTCTCGTACCCCTTAATATTTGGATCGGAGGAGTCAAACTTCCATTTACCAGAACCCTAGCCACAGCTTTCGAATAAATTAAACGCATCGCCCGACATAATTTATCCTCAAAACCGTATTCTTTTAAAATATTGAAAAGGAAAACCCAATTCACCCTATCAAATGCCTTTGCAGCATCTAACATTATTGCAGCTAAAGGGAGACTAACTGAAGTGGCGATAATAATTGTCCTTATTAAACTCCCTGTCAATTTGTGTAAATACCTCCCCTTCATAAATCCTTCCTGGTCCTAATGTATGAGACCACCCACCACTTTGTTTAATCGCTCTGCCAGCACCTGTCTGTACGACTCACACCTAACTGGACTTTTGCCTGGCTTCAAAACCACTGTGATTATAGTGCTGTTCCATGATTCTGGTAGTGCCTCCCCCTTATCATATATCTCCTCGAACAAAGCCAACATTTTCAGGACAATAGCATCCCCCAACATTTTATATGATTCAACTGGAATACCATCAGGGCCAGCAGCTTTCCCCCCCTTGCGTGACATAAGTGCTGACTTGATCTCTTCCATCCTAAATTTCTGATCCATCATTTCCTTCTCTATGTCTGAAATTTTAGGAAGTGTATCCGCCTCCAACCAACTTTGAACCTCTTCATCTGTTACCATAGAATCATCTTTGTATAGATCAGAAAAAAAAGTTTGAAAAACCTCCCTAATTTCATGGGAACTGGACTGTCTCTGACGCTTTTGATCAAAGATCTCTCAGATTTCATTTCTTATCCCATCCGTCTTAACTTTCCAGGCCAACAATTTGCTGGGATACTCTCCATATTCAAAATGAGCCAACTTATTGACATCCCATAGTTTTTTTAACCTGGACAGTAATAACGCCTCTAATTGCAATTTCAGATGAGACCTCCTAGCCTCTAACTGCTTTAAGGATTCTAAGCCACCCATCTCTACGCGATCACACTCATTCAATTTCCTTTCCAACACCTTCATTTCCAACCTATACTTCTTATCCCTTAGAAAAGTGAGACTCGTAACTTTGCCTCTTAGAAAGGCTTTAAACGTATCCCAAACCATGATTATTAAAGCAGAACCGTTGTTAAAGTTAAAAAAAATTCCTCCGTCTCTATAAACAATTGAGACTTCACCTCATCCTCCAATAATAATGCTCGATCTACTGTCCACCTTCTCATCTCTCTTTTGATGCTAAGATTGAGTGTTATAGCAACAGCAGAATGATCTGACAAGTGTGCATCCTTATATTCTAATTATCCACCAAATCTTCCAATCCCTGATCTAACAAAAAATAATCTATTCTAGATGCATGACCATACTTCTTATTCTTGAAGGAAAAGATCCGTTGTGTACCAGCTCTTATTTTCCAAATATCCTGCAAGCCCATTTCTCTCATCCTGGATTAAAAAAAAATCTGAGATTTTAACGTGACTGCGGACCTAGAACTTTGTGACATCAACAACTTTAGGACTAGACATCAGCTCCTCTTTTAATGAAATAGTCATTGACCTGTTTGTACTTCTCACTTAGACGTTGCAAAATATGGCAGGTTGAGTTCCAAAGTGTTGGTACCTCCTGTATCAGGGCTTTAACTGGTACTCTGTTATCACGCTGAATAATCTGCAGCTGTTTCCGGGCTTTAAAAGAATGGCTGAAATAAGTGCAGATGCATCTGCAGATGCTCAGCATGTTGTTGACTATGGCCCTCATCACAACCCTGGCGGATGGTGTTAATTTGGCGGTAGCACGGCCAACAGGCTGGTACATCATAAATCGACACTAACATAATGTTACACTAGCATATTTTTCTTTTTTTTTTCTTCAAAGAAAGAGGAAAAGAAGCTGAATGAGAAATAATTCAAAAGTTCTATGGTGGTACCGGCATATTCAATCCTCAAACTCACGTGGTTCTCCCAGAAGTTGCTCAGCTAACATGCTCGATTCTGACCTATCATCCTCTTTCCCCTCCAGTGGTATTTTGGGAATTGTGTAATTAGGTGGTATAAAATGTTGGCTCATTTTGATCATGGTCAATCTCTCCATGTTTTGAGGTGAGAGACTGGTCCTTCTCACTGTAACAACTGCACCATCTGCACTGAACACATGTTCAGCAGACATGCTGGCTACAGGACAAGCCAGAAACTGTATTGCCGGCCTGCTGAACTCTGGCCTTTGGCACATCTTCCTATAGCAATACACCAATGAATTTTGATCCACATACACCTCGTTCGGGTCATCCAGATACTCCTGGAACATCCTCTGAATGGTCATTGGTGCTGTCACCTGTTCAACTGCTTTGTCCTTCAACTCTGCACTGGATATAGGACCTGCTACTTGAAACCAAGCCAATGCAGAGGTTGTGTCTGATCCTTCTGTTGTTGTTGTCACCGGTTTTCGTGTTGGTGTGGTTGGCGGATGTGAGACAAGAATGCCCTCTTAGAAAGTTGAAGGGGGCACCCCAGAACTGCAGAGTGGGACCCTAATTTCCTGTTGTTCTTCTTCCAGTTCTCCTGCTTGCTCAACAATCCACCTCTTGTATTGTGAAACATCACCCTCAGAAAAAGGAACACATTTTTCTGTAGTGTGGATCAAGTAGCCTGGCACTGAATCTTTGAATGAGATGATATCATTTTGCAGCCTTGCATTAAAAGTCAAGTGATAGCTTAGGCTATTAACCAAGGCTTGCACTTCTGGGTTTTCATTCGCACCTCAGACTGTTAACCTTTCAGACATTTTCTTTAGCTGCTTCTGTAGGAGATGCAATAACTGAATAGCTTGGCCCATTGTACTGTCCTCCTTGCTAACTTCTAGCATGAAAACCTCAAAAGGGAGCAGCATCTGTGTGAGACATTTGACTAGTCCCCATTTCTCCGCATCCATTGTCATATCTTTCCAAATTGCATCAGCTCCTCTTTGAATGAAATAGTCATTGACCTGTTTGTACTTCTCACTTAGACGTTGCACAATATGGCAGGTTGAGTTCCAAAGTGTTGGCACCTCCTGTATTAGGGCTTTAACTGGTATTCTGTTATCACGCTGAACAATCTGCAGCTGTTTCTGGGCTTTAAAAGAATGGCTGAAATAAGTGCAGATGCATCTGCAGATGCTCAGCATGTTGTTGACTATGGCCCTCATTACAACCCTGGCTAATGGTGTTAATTTGGCGGTAGGACGGCCAACAGGTTGGCACATCATAAATCAACACTAACATAATGTTGCACTAGCCTATTTTTCTTTTTTTTCTTCAAAGAAAGAGTAAAAGAAGCTGAATGAGCAATAATTCAAAAGTTCTATGGTGGTACTGGCATATTCAATCCTCAAACTTACGTGGTTCTCCCAGAAGTTGCTCACCTAACATGCTCGATTCTGACCTATCATCCTCTTTCTCCTCCTGTGGTATTTTGGGAATTGTGTAATTAGGTGGTATAAAATGCCAGCTCATTTTGATCATGGTCAATCTCTCCATGTTTTGAGGTGAGAGACTGGTCCTTCTCACTGTAACAACTGCACCATCTGCACTGAACACATGTTCAGCAGACATGCTGGCTACAGGACAAGCCAGAAACTGTATTGCCGGCCTGCTGAGCTCTGGCCTTTGGCGCATCATCCCATAGCAATACAGCAATGAATTTTGATCCACATACACCTCGTTCGGGTCATCCAGATACTCCTGGAACATCCTCTGAATGGTCATTGGTGCTGTCACCTGCTCAACTGCTTTGTCCTTCAACTCTGCACTGGACGTAAGACCAGCTACTTGAAACCAAGCCAATGCAGAGGTTCTGTCTGATCCTTCTGTTGTTGTTGTCACCAGTTTTCTTGTTGGTGTGGTTGGCGGATGTGAGACAAGAATGCCCTCTTAAAGAGTTGAAGGGGGCACCCCAGAACTGCAGAGTGGGACCCTAATTGCCTGTCGCTCTTCTTCCAGTTCTCCTGCTTGCTCAACAATCCACCTCTTGCATTGTGAAACATCACCTTCAGAAAAAGGAACACATTTTTCTGTAGTGTGGATCAAGTAGCCTGGCACTGAATCTTTGAATGAGATGATATCATTTTGCAGCCTTGCATTAAAAGTCAAGTGATAGCTTAGGCTATTAACCAAGGCTTGCACTTCTGGGTTTTCATTTGCACCTCAGACTGTTAACCTCTCAGACATTTTCTTTAGCTGCTTCTGTAGGAGATGCAATAACGGGATAGTTTGGCCCATTGTACTGTCCTCCTTGCTAACTTCTAGCATGAAAACCTGAAAAGGAAGCAGCATCTGTGTGAGGCATTTGACTAGTCCACATTTGTCCGCATCCATTGTCATAGCTTTCCCAATTGCATCAGCTCCTCTTTGAATGAAATAGTAATTGACCTGTTTGTACTTCTCACTTAGACGTTGCAAAATATGGCAGGTTGAGTTCCAAAGTGTTGGCACCTCCTGTATCAGGGCTTTAACTGGTACTCTGTTATCACACTGAATAATCCGCAGCTGTTTCCGGGCTTTAAAAGAATGGCTGAAATAAGTGCAGATGCATCTGCAGATGCTCAGCATGTTGTTGACTATGGCCCTCATTACAATTCTGGCGGATGGTGTTAATTTGGCGGTAGCACGGCCAACAGGCTGGCACATCATAAATCGACACTAACTTAATGTTGCTCTAGCATATTTTTCTTTTTTTCTTCAAAGAAAGAGGAAAAGAAGCTGAATGAGAAATAATTCAAAAGTTCTATGGTGGTACCGGCATATTCAATCCTCAAACTCACGTGGTTCTCCCAGAAGTTGCTCAGCTAACATGCTCGATTCTGACCTGTCATCCTCTTTCTCCTCCTGTGGTATTTTGGGAATTGTGTAATTAGGTGGCATAAAATGCTGCCTCATTTTGATCATGGTCAATCTCTCCATGTTTTGAGGTGAGAGACTGGTCCTCCTCACTGTAACAACTGCACAATCTGCACTGAACGCATGTTCAGCAGACACGCTGGCTACAGGACAAGCCAGAAACTCTATTGCCTGCCTGCTGAGCTCTGGCCTTTGGCGCATCTTCCCATCGCAATACACCAATGAATTTTGATCCACATACACCTCGTTCGGGTCATCCAGATACTCCTGGAACATCCTCTGAATGGTCATTGGTGCTGTCACCTGCTCAACTGCTTTGCCCTTCAACTCTGCACTGGACGTAAGACCTGCTACTTGAAACCAAGCCAATGCAGAGGTTGTGTCTGATCCTTCTGTTGTTGTTGTCACCGGTTTTCGTGTTGGTGTGGTTGGTGGATGTGAGACAAGACTGCCCTCTTAGAAAGTTGAAGGGGGCACCCCAGAACTGCAGAGTGGGACCCTAATTGCCTGTCGTTCTTCTTCCAGTTCTCCTGCTTGCTCAACAATCCACCTCTTGTATTGTGAAACATCACCTTCAGAAAAAGGAACTCATTTTTCAGTAGTGTGGATCAAGTAGCCTGGCACTGAATCTTTGAATGAGATGATATAATTTTGCAGCCTTGCATTAAAAGTCAAGTGATAGCTTAGGCTATTAACCAAGGTTTGCACTTCTGGGTTTTCATTCGCACTTCAGACTGTGAACCTTTCAGACATTTTCTTTAGCTGCTTCTGTAGGAGATGCAATAACGGGATAGCTTGGCCCATTGCACTGTCCTCCTTGCTAACTTCTAGCATAAAAACCTCAAAAGGGAGCAGCATCTGTTTGAGGCATTTGACTAGTCCCCATTTGTCCACATCCATTGTCATAGCTTTCCCAATTGCATCAGCTCCTCTTTGAATGAAATAGTCATTGACCTGTTTGTACTTCTCACTTAGACGTTGCAAAATATGGCAGGTTGAGTTCCAAAGTGTTGGCACCTCCTTTATCAGGGCTTTAACTGGTACTCTGTTATCACGCTGAATAATCTGCAGCTGTTTCCGGGCTTTAAAAGAATGGCTGAAATAAGTGCAGATGAATCTGCAGATGCTCAGCATGTTGTTGACTATGGCCCTCATTACAACCCTGGCGGATGGTGTTAATTTGACGGTAGCACGGCCAACAGGCTGGCAGTAACTACCGCCAAATTATGACAATGGCGGTTTGGCTCATGCCAAACCGCCAATGTACCACACCGTCTGCCACTGCAGTATTGACCGCCAGGCTGGAGACATCAGTCTCTAGCCCGGCGGCCGTCATTAGTCCACCTGCGGGATCATGACCCTGCAGACCGCCATGGTTTTTGTGGCGTCTGTACCGCCACCAAAACCATGGCATTAGGCAGTATCAGTGCTTGGGAATTCCTTCCCTGGCACTGATAGGGGTCTCCCCCACCCCCCTCCCCACAGCCCCCACCAGCCCCCAAAGCTGATAAGGACCCCTCCCCTCCCCCACCCCGTGAACTCCATGGGCCCCCCGTACATACCCACCACTCACGCATGCAAACACCATTAACACATATACACGCGCACACACATACTTGCACACATACACGATACACCCCGACACACACCACACCGCCACATCCATACATGCACTCACACACACAGTCACACCTCCATTCACGCACACAACACACAACACTCCCCGCCCCCCTCCCCTGTCGGACGATCACCTTACCTGTCACAGTGGTCGTCCGGGAGGGAACAGGATCCATGGGGCCTGCTCCACCAGCAGCACCCCATCACCACAACACCGCCATGTCAAATACTGTAACATAATTCGGTGGGCGTTGTTGTGATGACGTGGCGATGATGGAGGAGCAACCTTCAATGAAACGCAGACCACCAGTATGGCTGCTGGCAGCTCTCCACCCAAATTATGGTTGCGAGTCACCAGCAGTAATAATATGGTGGGCGGTCTTCGGTCTGGCGGGACTTCGGCGGTCTTCTTAGAAGACCGCCGAAGTCCTAATGAGGGCCTATGTCTTCTTTTTACAAAAGTCTTGCACAACCAGGTTGATGCAGTGCGTAAAACACAGGACCCTGAAAAAGCCACGTCTGCAAAGGTCTTGACTGGGGTGCTTCATTGTCCAAAGCAACAAATCCAACTCAGACATCTGGGTTACAGCCATTCAGACACCTTGTCATTAAGGGCCAGATGTAGCAAAGTTTTGCGAGTCGCAAATGGCCCGAATCGTTATTTGCGACTGTGCAAAATCGGAAATGGGATGCAAAAACCCCATTTCCGACTTGCAAAAAGCGATGCGAGCCGTTAGCGACTCGCAAAATGTGCGACCCCATTTTGCGACCCGCAAATAGCAAGTCGCAATTTGCGAGTCGCAAACCATATGCAATTGCAACTCGCAAATTGCGACTAGTCGCAAAAAAAGCCCATTTTGCACTTGCAATTTACCACTAACTCAGAGCAGGTGGTAACCAGAACCAAAGTATAAAAGGAGACCCAGAAGGCATCTGGGTCACTCAAGATGGCGGAGATATACCTGATAGCAGTGAGGAGGAGAGTCCACGCAGCCCAGCAGAGGAGGAGGAGGGGCCACAGACAGGAGAAGATATATAGAACAAGGCAGACTCTTTTTCAGCAAACTGAGGAAGAGATATACGATAAATACCGCCTTAGCAGTGCAGCCATACTAGAATTAATTGATTTACTAAAACCACAGCTAGAACACCAGACTCTGCGCGGCTGCGCCATGCCTACGCATGTGCAAGTGCTATGCTCACTGCACCTCTTGGCCTCAGGGAACTATTAGGGGGTCATTGCTGTTGCAGGTGGGGTATCTCAAAGTGCAGTGTCAAGGTTCCTCAGGGCATTCCTAGATGCCATACTCACACACAGGTCTCACTTCATATACCTACTCAGGAATGAGGCAGAAATCAACAGCACCAAGCTGGACTTTTACCGGATTGCCAACTTCCCCCATGTCATAGGGTGTGTAGATGGGACACATATTCAAATATGCCCCCCTGCAAACCTGGAACATCTTTTCCGTAACAGAAAGTGTACCCACTCACTCAATATTCAGGTCGTTTGTGACGCCCATTATGTCATCACTGACATTGTAGCTAAGTTTCCAGGCAGTACCCATGAGTCCTACATTTTTAGGCACAGTGGGATACACCAACGCCTGGAACGTTGGGAATTTGGAGACGGATACCTCCTAGGTAGAGCTGCATACACCTTGTAGACATACAGACAGGTCACTGTGCACACCAACCAGGACTTTCTAACAGTGTAATGTTTGTGCCCAACAAGTGACAGTGCATATGCTCTACGGCCATGGATTATGACTCCGTTCTTAACACCCAGCAATGAATGTGAGAGGCGATACAACAATGCACATAAGAGGATCAGGAACCTTATCAAACGCACCTTTGGATTACTGAAAGCAAGATTCAGATGCCTCCACCGCAGTGGAGGTGCCTTCCAGTATACCCCCATTACAGCATTCAAAATTGTTGTCGCATGCGCCATCCTGCACAATATAGCCACCCGACGTGGGTTACCTCTCACCCCTGCAGACCCAGATCCTGAGGATGAAGAGCAAGAGCAACCACATCGCCATCATGGGGATCGGAGTATAGCTAATCAAGGCAGACTGAGACGGGAACACATCGCAAACCAATACTTTGGAAGATACGTGTCAACTTCAACCATACTCACCTATTGACCAAAGACTCCATTTGTTAAGTGGAACAAAAAAACTATTTAATTTGTGCAGAAATACAACTATTTACAAATAATAACTGTTCATGGTCATCTAAATGCAAACCATGCATGGGGCACATTGATGTCATGTGCCACATCATCAGGGACAGTGTTATGTCTATGTCCTTCGCCGGCCCCTGCCAGCCTGGCTGGTCCCTGGTGGTTCTGCAGTGCTCTGCCTGGTACTCCCACTCCGGAGCACCCTAGTGTCACTGGCAGAGACACTGCTCACTGTAGAGCCCTCCTCGCTGTCCTGGGGTGTGTCCCCTGTGCCCCTGGACAGATGCCGTGCCTCCATTAAGTCTATCACGTGAGTGATACGGCCCAGGCCCCTAGCCACATCTCCAGCAAAATGGCCCATTTCGACCTGGAGGCCAACTGTCCTTCTCGACAGGCCAGTGGTGTTCACAGCCAGTCTGCCGATTGATGTGGCCATCCTATCAAGTCTATGTAGGAGCTGACGGTCCCTGCGCCGCCCACCCTCGCCCTGTGCCAGTAGTCCTGCCACCAGATCCCTCATGGACGGGGCTAGGTCCCCAGTGTTTGTGGCAATATCGTCAATTCTCGAATTTAGATGCTGCATGCTGGCCTCGTTATTTCTGACAAAGCGGTGCAGCACACCACTAATCCGCCCTAATATATTGTTTTGCAGGCGCTGACCATGCAGCAGCTGTGCCTCACTGTTAGTGGTCGGTTGACGGCCGGACGCAGCCTGCAGCCCTGATCTCCTGTACCTGCGTCGCCTGCGCAGCGGTGGCTGCCCTGTGTGCTCAACTGTGCCACTCCTGCCTGTTGCTGGCGCAGCCTCCTGGAACACAGTTGCAGCTGGTGTGGACATAACAGGGATGGTGTTGGTCGTGCAGGTGGGAGTGGTGGCGGCTCCTGTGATGTCCTCATGGGGCTGGCTGATGTGGATTGTGGTGGTGTCTTGTGGGAGACCTGTGGGACATGGGGAACACACTGTCAGTGTCTACTATCTGTTGCACACTTCCTAATAAACATTTGCCTATGAACTGCCTACTTGACTACATTTCCCATAATGCATCATTCTGGTGTTTGCAGCCCTGAAATCGAGCTATCTTGGTTGAGCATGCCCCTGTGTACATGGTGGGTGGTGGTATGGCATTGATAGGGGTACAGGCATATCACATGGTACTCACCGGTTGATGTAGTGGGCTCTGAGGTGTCCAGGTCTCCAAATCCTGACACTGCCTCCTGCTCCAGGGTCTCCTCCACCCTTTCTTCCAGGGGCGTGGGTGGTGGTACTGATGATGGTCCCCCTCCTGTGCCTCTCATCTCCCGGAGCCTTTCAGCCACCCTCTCCTTTGTCCGGGAGCGGAGGTCATACCACTGTTTTTTAATTTCTTCCACACTCCTGTGGCTCACCCCCAGGGAGTTGATTTTTTCCTGGATCTCCTGCCAGAGTTGTCTTTTGGTGGCTTCTGGCACATTGAGGGCTGCCTTTCCAAATAGTTCATCATAGTGCTGACAGCATTCGTCTGTCAGCACCTCCAGCTCCTTCTCTGAGAATTTCAGTTTCCTTTTTCCAAGAGTTTCTTCCATTGCAGCTGCTGTTCCTCCTGTGTGCAGTTCAGAAGTTTAAAATGGGTGTGGTCCTCCCTCCTCCCAGGTGTATTAGTTAACTTCCTGGCTGTGATGTCATCATCATGTGCCAGGAAGTGTTTCCAGAGTGTTCTGGAGTGGTTTCTGGAGTGTTCTGCAGCACCTGCAATCAATTTCAATGGTACTCGCAATTTGCGACACCCACTCGCAAATTGCGAGTTCGTTTTTTGCGCGGTCGCAAAAAGTGACCTCGCAAACAGCGGACTCGCTCTCTGCGTTGCGACTCCGGGTGCAAGTCGCAATTTGTACACTGACAATCTTCCTGCATTTCTATTAGCGACACGCAATTTGCGAGTTGCACTTACTCGCAAATTGCGAGTCGCTAATTTTTTCGTTCCTACATCTGGCCCTAAATTCCTCCAAGACGTTTGCAGCTGTATGTGATTTCTCCATGGCGAAAATGGCTGCTGTTGCATGCTGCCGAACGCTCTTAAAATTTCTTCAGGGCCAAGACCTATAGATAGCTTTTGCTTTACCCGACAAAAAAAAGAGATCCAGTGTGCAATGATGCACATGTAATCAGTTGCCTGACAACTAGTCCACTTGTCTGTCATCAGGTGGATACTGTATGCAACACTTCGCTGCAAAGTTTGTCCAGCCAATTGCAGTGCATTGTGATGCAGCACTGGAACAGAAGGTCTGGCAAAATAGATCCAGCTTGGAACTTTCCTTTTCAGGCAGAGGGCTGCCACAAACACAGAAAAAAGAGAGGAGGTCCAGTGCCAACATTTTTGCCAGCTTTCCATTGTACAAGTGTGTCATTGGGTGGTTGAGGTCATAGGGCCCCTCCTACCTAAACATACCTGTAATTGTAGCCAGGATTTTCTTCTTTTGTGGGGCCACTGACATAGGTGACTTTTGAGATGTAGGTGGTGGTAGACTCAATGTGTATTATGTTGATGCAGACACCATATGCTGTGGTTACTGAGTCTTCCTGTATTTTTGTGAGGTAACTGAGGTGGGTTATTGTAGTGAACTGCTGGGGTCAGGACTGCCTTGCATGAGGATGTCGCCTTCTTCTTCCTCAGCTTCCTCCGTGATTTGACCAGTTGTTGCTGGTGTTTCCCAGCTCTCCTCTCCTCACCTTCACCATTGCGACCACATTGAGCCATTTTTAAGGAGCTTCCCCCACCGTGATGGGTCGTCGGGACTCTAATATCATAATGTGAACCAGACTTACCTCGATGAACACTTGTATAGAAAAGGGAGCATATGGCAATGTTCTTCTCCTGTTTGCTAATCGTAAGAAAGTCTCAAACGTGGGAAGAGTACTTTCTTACTGGGCCACTGCCAATGCCTGAAGAAGAAGTGGCTGTAGGTGGGTGTGGCAATTGCCCCTCTGCAGTGCATACTTCTTCTGAGGTATGGGTTAGTGCAGGTCTCTGGTAGGGTCTTACAAATATGGGAGCTGGCGGTGCGGCCTGTGCCACATCCCTCAGAGCAGATTGGATAGTAATATTGACTCCTCTGGGCCATCTTCCACAAAGACTAGCTTGTCATTATTCTCCTCCTCCTCATCATCATCCCCTTACATGATTCTAAGGCTTTCTGGAACTTTTCTTTTCCCTTGCCTCTCCTGGCATTTCCTGGACTCTGCCGGGGTCCACTCCATGTCACTAACATCCTCAGCTGAAGTGGTGCTTGGAGAAGATGGTGGAGTAGCACTGTTCCTTTTTCTTGCTGGAGATCCAGGAGCCATTGATTCTAGAAGAAGAGGTTCATGCTCAGCAGGAAGTTCCCCCACCTGTTCTGTTTCAACTTTGGGAAGATCTGGCTGTGGCTGCTGTCCATTTTGCTCTGTTTCTTCAAATGCTTGGGTACTACTTTGCAAAAGGGAAAAATACAATTTAAGATCACTGGGTATCGTCCTCGCCCTTATTGCAGTGGCTGCCTTACTGACAGACCTGGTCTTGGGCTTGGGTTGGGTTGGTGCTATTTGAAGCAGGAGTGTTCCTCCCAGGATCCTCCCTGGCGGCAGGTGTAGTAGACACACATCTCCCAAAAAAGGTTACAGTTGACACGCCACTGGCAGAAAGCTGCTTCTTCTCACTGGCCACTTTCTTGGGAGCAACTTTTTTAGGGGCCATCTTAAGCTTTAGGTTGGCAGTGGCACTAAGATGCACAAGCGAAAGAGTGTGATGCCTATGGACCGAAGTAATTGTAAGGCCTTCTCTTTCACAGTGCTGCCAGTGATATGGGATCTGTTCTCTTGTGCACCTAAAAACAACCAAGCAAGAAAAACATGTAATTAGCGAAACGTGGCATTTTTGCAGGTTGAAAATAGTACAGAGAAATGCAATCTTAGTTCAGTAGGTTACTTATGTAATATACCTAATAAAACATTGAAAAGGCAAATCACACCACCACACAGCGCGACAGGCAGATCTAGCATTTTCTTTTTCACCATCTGTTTTAAACGAGACACCTGGGTGAATGGAATAGTCTTTTAAATAACCTATGGTGGGAAGGTGGTCCAAGGGAAGCAGAACAATCATTAACAAAATGAAATATGCTGTTGATTTGTCTGCCTTGTTCAACAGCCAGGGTGTCCTGGAGGAAATAGAATTACACCTAAGAAACAAAATGCTGTAGTACATCTTTGGTGGATGGTGGAATGGATTGGATGGATATGGATAGATGGAGCAAGGCAAAATACAGAATTAAATAAAAATAAAATAAAAAACAAATAAAAAATTGCATTAAAAAATAAAATAAAAATTAAAATAAAAAAATAGAAAAACTCTTTAAAAAAGTATCAATAATTGTGACGCTTGTATGTAAGCCTATGTCAAAGGCACACTGGCTGCATGCACAAAATAGCTGCCAGCCAGCAACGTGGTCAAACAATGAGTTACAACAACAAGGAGCAAGGAGGCATAGCAAAAAAGAACACATGCCAGCCTAGGGCAAGGGACACTGGCTGGATGAACAAAATGGCTTCCAGCCCACCACATGGTCAAAGAACAACAACAACAATAAGGAGCAAGGAGACATGGTAAACAAATAACACATGCAAGCCTATGGCAAAGGGAGGGACACCGGCTACATGCACAACATGGCTGCCAGCAACATGATAAAACAACAACAAGGAGCAAGGAGGCATGGCAAACAAAGAACACATGCAAGCTTATGGCAAGGGACACTGGCTGGATGGACAAAATGGCTACCAACTTGCCACATGGTCAAACAGCAACAGCAAGGAGCAAGGAGGCATGGCAAACAAAGAACACATACAAGCCTATGGCAAGGGGCACTGGCTGGATGGACAAAATGACTACCAACCAGCCACATGGTCAAACAGCAAGGAGGCATGGCAAACAAAGAACACATGCAAGTCTACGTCAAAGGGAGGTACACTGGCTAGACCACCACATGGTCAACAACAAGGAGCAAGGAGGCATGGCAAACAAAGAACACATGCAAGCCTATGGCAAAATGAGGGACACTAGCTACATGCACAAAATGGCTGCCAACCATGTGGTCAACCAACAAGGAGCAAGGAGAACAAAGAAGGACAGATGCAAGCCTATGGCAAAGGGGCAATGGCTGCATGCATAAAATGGCTGCCAGCCACATAGTCAAACAACATCCTCCTATGCCATCAAGAATTATTACCCCCCAAAAATATACACTTTTTGCAAAACAAATGAAGTGCAAACAGTAGCCAACATTTTACATTTAATCCATTGTCATCCCTGCCCTAAATTTAGTTCTAAAAACATATACCACTGAAACATTTATATCATGCACTGATGACTACTAGTATTGGGCTGACTGGCTAAATAGCCCTTCGGAAATCTAGGCCACATACTAAAATAATATTGCAAATGTTACAAACATGTAGAAAAGGTACTGATATGTGCAATAAATTTCCTTTGGAAAAGGTGAAAAATCAATGAAATTCAAAACAAATAATAAGTAGGCCCATACTTAAACTCTAGCTGGCCCAATATAATACAATTTTAAAATCAAGTACCACATTAAAGTAAAAAGAAATACTGGTGCATGCTCAGTGAAACAAGCACATCTTTATACAAGAGTTTTTTAACTCACTTGTGTGATTCAACAAAAGCAAAGTTCTTACCCAAAGGTATAGCCAGAAGTCAAAGAGAGGGATCCTTCCACCTTGAAATCCAAGTGAAAAGTGACCAGGGATGGACAAAGCACTTGGAGGAGCATGCTGGACAGGAACAGGAAGCTGCAGTCTCTCACGCACTTCCTCCCTGTTTGAAAGAATAATAGAAGGGTTCTCAATCTGAGAAACAGACTGCATGGTGCATTGGAAAAATAAATCTAGTCAAAATCTCTTTCTGACTAGATTTAGTGGTTTTAGATGAGAAAATCTACTTCAGGCGTTACTTTGTGTTCACCAGGGGCCCCTTTGTGGCTGCCAGCACACCTGAAAGCAGCACAAGAGAATTCAAAGTCTTGTGCATTCTCACTAGCGGCCCAGTAGTATCGTCATGCTTGTGAGAGAGAGCCAAAACTAAATCTTGCAAGCGCAAACAAACCCCTCCCCACACTAGAGTGCAAAATTCTTGAATTCTGCGCTATTCTGCAAAACTCGATGTGCCTGAACTCCTCAAACTCCTCCAGCTAAGCAGAGTTCTACGTCCAGCCCTAGTCGCATGATGACTAATGTGAAATATTCAACTAAGGTTTGTGATTGCCTGTATTGTACACAGCTAGGCCTTTGGAATGGTCATATATACTTGTTAACTCTCCACTGTGTTGGCTAGAATGTTGGGGAGATGCCATGTTCATCCCTCAATCCTAAAGGTAAACACCTCAGGTCATATAATGACCTGCATAATTTAAGGATATAAATTTTATGTCTACAAATGTCTTGTCAACAACTTGAAAGCCACTGAAATATATCACAATTGTAACCTCTATCTATTTTCTCTTCTCCTAGGTGTCTACTTACTGTGCCCCAAAAGTTTAAGATGTAGATAATACACTTCCACCAATGCCATCGTTCTCTATTTCAAAACAGGTCTATCTGGCAGAACACTTGGGAAGAGCTTGCAGACAGAGGAGACATCCACACTACCCCAGGACCAAACCTTTGAGGGTGACAATACCCCTGGTGATCTGGTTGAGGACGGTGCTGGTCCATTTGGTTAGCCTGGGCAAACATAAACTGTAAGTGTCACTGGGCCCACAATAACCCCTCCCACCCCAGCTACACCACATCAGCAAACATCATCCACCACAACCTGTGTACCTACCAGAGTAACCACAGTCAGTCAATCTTTATTCAGCAATTGCCATAAAATCACATAAAACAGCAATGATACAATTTAGATGTTCTAAAACATATACGTTATACCATTAAAACCATGCATATGAAAATCAATTAAAACTAAAATATCAAATTTTCAATTACGTCCATCAGATCATACTCTTCCCTAATCATTAGGAGGGTCTTACAAGACATTTCAAATTCATTAACATATGTCTAATTCCAATCATTCAGATATGTCAACCAATTCACATTGTTTCCTAATTACAGTAGCAGATCTACTAAAATTCAGTATGGAGTGGCAGATTATAATCATAGACAATTTTTGTACATCGAACATTGCTTCCTTAGCATGTCTAACATTCGCTCTATGCAGCATTGGCAATATAAAAGCAGATCTTGGTGCAGAATACAGTATGCAAAATAATATAAATTGATGTGCTCTGCTTCAACTTAGCGTCACAAGGACAAGCAGGCAAATCTTTTCCCTAATACATTGCATGGGGAAGGCCACTCTAAAATGGATTGAACTTAGCCTAACCAAGGTTAGAACAGAACATACTGATGGATTCTGAAACCTGGCTAGATAAGCTTCATGGCATCTGTAGTTGAAATCCGAATATAAGGCTTGACTGTTTTCATCTTCAGAGCACTCTGAAGTCTATAGGTCGTAGCATTTTCCCTGTAATGTTGTTTCACTATCTCTTTTGCATTCTCAGCCAAAGATTTAGGGTCTGAGATCAAGCTTCAGAGGCCCAGATTTTGAAATGGCATTTTTAAATATGTGAGCCACGGAATCCTGTTTATGTTGGCCAAATTTGAACAATCGGTCAAGCAATCCTGCACCAAACTAGCCTCTGGGTTTCTCCAGCATCCAATCCACAGAAGGTGTGGAGAGACAGTAATTGGATCCTCTAAATACTGTAGACCTAATTTCTCATGACAAATAATATTTTTGCATCTTAGGTACCAACAACAATCTATGTGCAGCCATTAGTGGCTGCCGTTACACATTTAGGCCCATATGTATACTTTTTTAGCGCCGTATTTGCGCTGCTTTTTGACACAAAAGCGTAGCAAACTTACAAAATACAATTGTATTTTGTAAATTTACGCTGTTTCGGCATCAAAAAAATGACACAAATGTGGCGCTAAAAAGGTATAAATATGGGCCTTAGATTTATAGAGGGCCACTGTCTGTGGTATGGGTTTATGGCCTAATTTATGGGTGAATCGAAAGATTGCCTCTATATTCCTTTCAAATTGTTGATTCTTAACCTTGAGGTGGGAGTTCCATAACAGAGGGAAACGTAAATGCATACCTAAATAATAAAAGTCCTTCACCTTTTTAAGGACAGTCCCACCCATTCTTAGTCTTTGTGTTCAGGAGCCACTTGTCATTATATAGGATTTAGCAATGTTCACTACTAGATCTAAATCGTGCATGAAAACTAAAAAATATCTAAAAGACCTTGAAGACCATTTGTTGTTCGTGAAATCAATACTACATTATCTGCATATAAAAGGACTGGGAACTGTCTCTGCCCCATCCTAGGGAGCTCCTTGCTATGCCGAAGCAGGTAATCATATAGCCATCTATATATATCAAAAATAAAAACGGGGCTAAAATGCATCCCTGTCTTACTCCCCGACTTGATGAAATTGGGAGTGTTCACTCACCTTTTGAAACGTACCACACTGTCACTCTAAGGTCCGCATGTAGGTGTTTTATTAAATTCAGCATTTTTAGATCACTACCCAGGGACTCCATTATATACAAAAGCTTCTCTCTATTTACCAGAAAGAATGTGCTTGAAAGATCTATAAAAGCCATATGAATGGCTCCTTTTTTAGCTATTACATATTTGCTAAGAATGAGATGCAAATTTAAAGCTTGGTCTGCTGTACTTAAACCTGGCCTAAAGCCATACTGGATTAGGGAAAGGATATTTTCCTCCACCACCCACTACTCCAATCGTAAAAGAATCACATGTCCTAATATTTTAGCAGTAGAGACTATGAGGGAAATTATCCTATTACAAGTTCGATTTTGCTTATTACCTTTTTTAAAAATTGGAATGATTATAGCTAATTTCCACAAAGGAGGAATATTGCTCTCAACTACACTCCGTAGGACAAATGTGACTAAAGGGCCCCAAAAATGCACCATTGTTTACAATAGATCCACAGAGACCCCATCAGGCTCTGACACTTTCCCTGTCAAAGATCGGTTTATTGCTGTCATAAACTCCTGTATGTCAATGAGAGTACCTACTGGCATTGGGTTTAATTCTGTGTGAGAATGATTTATAATTTCATCCCCTTCTTGGAATTGTTCTTTATCCATCTGAAAAACCCCTGAAAAATGTCACGCCCAAATGCATCTTCTGGAATCAGACATTCAAATGATTTTGTCTTTTGCTCAGAAAAATATGGATGATTTATCACCCACCAAAATTTGGAGGTACCCTTCGTTTGGGTGGCTGCCATTAGATCTTCCGAAGCCTTAACTCTAATTTCAGATTTCCTCTCTTGTAATGTGGCCTTATACCGGCACCTTACCTTTTTAACTTCTTCAAGGGAACCAGGAATTGCTTTAAACACTTTTTTGGAGTTTTAATGCCCAGCCGTGCACATGGAATGGAACAAACGGTATACTATTGGTACTGATTTTAACCTATCAATAACTAGTGCCACAGAAATGGCACCACTCAACTGCTTATATTTCTGAACTACACGCTCATTGTTTGGTGGATGTGTTAAACAAGTGTTGATGGAATTTTAATTCTCTTGAATGATTAAACACTACTTGATCCACCTTTTCCCATTTAATTTGCATACCTGCATTTCTATTAAAAGCATGTATTCTGCCCCCTTCCCTGTTCTTTAGGTCTAGTTTAATATTGTAAACTAATTTGATGCACAAAGGGTTATGGTCACTGACACAATGTGGAGTGATCTTAACTCCTGGATGAAGTAGGAGGCATCTGAATTGATAAGAATAAAATCTATGGAACTCCCTTGAGAATTCACCATAAATGTAGGGATGTTATAATTGTTTTGAGACACCACCTTCATAGGGAACAAAAAATCATATTTACTAATAAGTGTTCAAAGCATCCCCTGCTTCTGCATGTCTAAAATGGGTCACCATTTCTCTATCCTCAATCAAAAACGTACACAAATGAGAATCCTCTACTTGGCATAAAGGCATATTGAAATCTCCTACCCAAAGCATATTTATCTCATTATCCTGAAGCCAGGTGGAGGAATTGAGGCAATCCATTATGTCCTCAAGAATTATCTTTAAGGAACCGTGTGGTGCATTACTGTAAAAAGTTATTTAAATAATAGCTTTCCTCCCCTAGGTCAATAATAAAACAAACATGAAGTAAGGCGAATACCATTGTAAGGTTGCCTTAATCTTTACTAAGATAGGGGAGATAAGGATAGCAAGGTCCCCTCTGGCCCTCCTTGCTCAAGAAGGGATCACTGGTTGGTATATGGTTAAATAACCATCCATATAAAAAGGATCAACCAACCATGTCTCCTGGAGGTAGATAAGGACACAAAGTTTAACCAGTCTGGATTATGTATTTTAGCCCAAACTCCCAAAATGTTCCAACTAATCAATGTTATGTTATTTTTTTTCGCTAATCTGTCTTCTAGCTCTTCCAAAAGTGGGGTTGAGGCAAGGTCCCTGGGTGGAGAACTCAGGGAGCCAGCCTCTCCTGGTGGGAAGAATGTTTCTTGACCTGCTTATCCTCTTGGGCCACCTAAATTGCCTTTTCCGTGCAAGGATTCCAAATGATTCGAAAGTCAATCATGGGTGTCTAAGGAGCTCAATATCTCGAAATGATTTGAGATTGGAACATTTACATGAGCTCATATGGACGGCAAACCTAGGTTTATGCTTTGTGTTTGTGGATCGTAAAAATAACGGGTTAACTTGAATCCCTTATTTAGCCCCTGCACAATAATCCAAATTCACCAATAGGCACCTCACCAGCCAAGGGTCTTTGAAATTAATCATGATGCAGTCTACCGCAGAGGATTTCTTTGTTGGACCAACCCATTTCATTCTTCGCGCAAAGAGGGTTGTGTTATTTACCTCCTATGGGAAACTAGATTCCACCCGTGGGCTGGCTTTCTCATCAGAGCTTTTGTCAAAATATCACCCCCAGTCAAAAGAGGCACATTTTCTAATACTGTAACATACATCAAACTTTCAGGTGGTAAATGCAGGGCCCCTTCCAAATCAGCAATAATATTAGAACATAAGGAATTTAAAATTAAGCGCTTAGGATGAACCAAATTTTGGTCTCTAGAGGTGCCCTTATGCTATATTTTAGGATTTCTGGCTTGTACTGGAGGTGGATCAATCTCTCTCATGCCTGGGCTATGCAGTCCAATATCTACTTCCCTCGCTACCTCCACGCTATGGGTTTTTCCTAGCATAAGTGTCTCTTTATTTGCTATTTGGGGTGATGAGCTGGCCACGTGAGCCTGCAAAAGTCGATTTTGTGAATAAAATAATTTAGTATGTTCTTCCCCAAAATGCATTCCAATAAAATGTCATCAGCCACCTGCTCACCCCCTTTCTTTTGTGTGTATTGCATCCCTTTTTTTGATCTAAAGTACCCATCTGCTTTTTCCCCCCTCCCTTCTCTTTTTTTTGGTGGCGGGGAGCCCACCACCCCCATTAGGCTCATGCCCTGCATGATAGAATGTGAAGAGTGCACTTTTTGCCCATCCTGGGGAAGGTCTAAATCCGGGGGCTTTCTAGATGGGTGCTCAGGTGTAATCGATTTAATAAGTATGAGTGGTTCCAGGGGCGGACTCTGTGACAATGTCTGTAACCACCATCATGTGGATCCTGATGTGACAATCACCATCCCAGTTACAGAGGAGCCAGCAACCAGTGGGAGTGGGCACTCTAGCCAAGGGCACATGCTTGTGGTGAGAGGAGTCATAGTATGGTAACTGTGGGTAGGCAGAGTGAGGCTGCTGTGGACGCTCGCTCCAAGGACACCAGCGACCAGGTTTTGGGAGTCAATCATTTTTTCATGTTTGTATTACACATTGTTTATTTTATCTGTGTTCACTAAAATAAATCTACCAGTACTGAACTCATTACCTGCTGCCTTCCATCTCACATCTAGCAATGTATGCATTAATTCAACATGAACTTGATAATTCACTGAGATGTAATTGTGTAAGTATGGATCTGTTGGATATGTACAATGTTTAGCCAAGGACAACAACCATCTCTCACAAATACATTCATACCAGTGTGTACTCATATCCCAACTTAAATAAATTTCAGCTCTTGTACCACCAATAGCCAGGCATCATGTCAGAAACTTTGCAAATTAAACATGACACCAATAATTTTGAACAGTGTCCCCAATTAATTTTGCAAACATGCACAACATGGAAGGAGAGTATACATCTGATAATGTCTTTATGAATAGGCAAACTTTAATTGGTCTATGTCTCCAGCTGGAACCATCACACCTTGGTAATCCCCCATCAATAACACCAATAGACATGCACATGGCAGTACTACATTGCCTGAACACAGGATCTTTGCAAACCATATTCCCAGCGTCTGGTGGAATGTCAACAACAAATATTTGTGTTGTCCTACAAGCACCTTTCCCTACAATGATGAGAGACATCAACAACTACATACGCATCACACACAATGACCATTTAGCTAATCTGGAGGGACGATAGCGTGTTTTGCCTCCATCATAACATTTTGTTGTAGCATACAGTGGCACACACATTGAATTAGGAGCACCACATGACAAGGAACAATTTAACTGATTTCATCACTACATCCATCTTATAACTATGCAAGCTTACCTGATTTTCACATCGAAATGCTGTCCCTGTCATACCCAGGAACAACCATTGTCCCCATTGTAAATCCAAACAGCACCATATACTCACAAATGTCACAACTCTAAAATGTCTGAAAGATGATGCCATAGTGAAAATACCTGAGAAGATAGCAGGCAAGAAATGAAAATTAACTGTCAACACATACAGGTGAGACAGTTTAGATAGACAACTCCTGGAGTATGCATTCCATGACAAAAAATCAGAGCACAACAAAGCAAAACACAAGTAATCACCATGTGTCATAACCTTGTGCAACAAAACAACTTCCACCTGGATTAACTAGAGCTTACCCTCCATGACATTTTCCCATATTATACTCTTCTCATCATCACAACAAGAGTTGTTGTCACAGTACAAGTTATGACATGTTACCAATATACTTATACTCATGAGAGGAAGATGCTGATGAGATCTTGCCACATGTCAGCTCCTTCCTTCTCACCACTATCATAATCATTTTGCATTCCAGGATCCTCACCCGGTGGTACTTCAGGGTCTCCGTCTTCTGTAATAAATAATATGTTCCATTACAGGACTCGGTTGTGGAGCATGCAGCAGGCCACCGTGATCTGGCACACCTTCTTGGGTGAGTAGAGAAGGGCTTCCCCAGTTTTGACAACAGAATCTGGCCTTCAGGTGCCCCAAACCCTACTCCACTGGCCGCTTTGTCCTTTCAAGAGTCTCTTTGAACCAGCTTTCCTTGGAGTTGTAGGATTCCATATCAGGGCCAGCAACCATGACCAGTTGGGATAGGCTGAGTCTCCTAGAAGGAAGACAGTTAGAGGTGAAACAATAAGTTACATACTTCTTGTTTATACTACCTGACATCACCTCCACGTGAGTTCAGATCATTCTTACTCACAAGCCAGACCCTTCCCTGTTGAAGTTGGGATTTCAGCTGAGGTACTGTGCTATTGCTCATGACAGAGGAATCATGGGAAGATCATAGGAAGCAGACACATACATTGTAAATGTACAAATCTGCCAAGCAGACAAGTTGGAAGTTGATAGAATGAAAGTTTTACCAATTTCTATTAACTTGCTCATGTTTATGTGGTGGAAATAAGGCAATATCTGTGCCATCAATGACTCCAACAACATGTGGTGTCCTAGCAAGTCCAAAGAATCCAGCCTTCACATTGGCTAAATGCTCACACCTGGGGAACCAGATGTAGCTGTCAAGGTGTCTCACCATTGCTGAAAGCACATCTTTTAGCACATGACAGCATTTTGGTTGGGTCATACCACCACATAATGCCACTGTTTATTGAAATCAGCCTGTTGCCACTAAATCCAATGCTGCCATCACTTTCATTATTGGTGTTACACATGTGGGATTTGTGTTTTGAGGCAGGAGATCAAGCTCCAACTTCTGACAAAGATACAGAATGGTTTGTCTATTCAAGCAAAACATGCAGGTGATGTCCCTTTTTTCCATTACGTGAAGGCCTGGAAATGGGCGGTTCACTGGAGGCTGTCATCTTCTCCCTCTCCCAGAGTAGCTTTGTGAGAATGGAAACCGTACATGGTCATTGGTCACAATGTCCACAGTAACATATGTGAATAGTAAGCCAAAACTGATGGGACAGTACAAAACTATTTCAGATTTCAAAATAGACATTTCCTTCTAAATTGTGTATTGTTCAATATCCATCACGAATCCACATTGTTGCCCAGACGTGTTGTTTGTTCATTGATGTATAAATTATACCTCACTGCTGTATTATTTACACCTCTTTATCTCTTATTAAAATGTGGAACTGGAGAAAATGCTGTCAACAGCAGTGTACAGTACACTGCGCTAGTCAAGCCTAAAAGCACAGTAACGCACCAGACAGATGAAATGTTTAATAAAACTATTTGTCAATGGTCATTCACATGTTAAGAGATGTGATCCTTCATTTGTGGTGGTGGTGCATAATTAATATTCTCCCTTATAGCATTTTCAACTGCAATGATCGCGGCTGCCTGACCTCACATATTGGACATTGTGTGTCTGACACCTCTGACGAAGTCAACTGTGCAGGGGATGGATGAGTGCACAACGGACAGAGTCATAGGCTAACATTTGTGACTGTAGTGTTTGAGTGCCAACGGCTGTGTCCATATAAGCTGGCTGCTGCAATTTGGAAAAAACTCACTTGCCTTCTGACTCTGCTTGTATCAAGACCTCCTTCATTTTAGCTGCTGTTTGTCCCCTCTGGGAGCAATCATTGCAAGCCAAGCAGTTTAGAGGGCCTGTACCGTGTCAGCAGAGGAGCTGGAGCGTTTTTTTTTTCCTTTATGGCCAACTCTATGGCTCACCAGAGAAACAGGTAAATCTCTCACATGCGTATGTTTCAATAATTTACTTCATAATTTTCTTTCCCACAGGTAACATTGCGCCTCAGAGTCTAACTGAACAATCTGATTACTCGTGTAAAGTATTGTGTTTCCAACATAATGTAATAATGTCAGGGATTGGCCAGCACTATACATTGTGTACTGAATATCATATCTTACATGGTACCTGTAACTAATTTAGCACCCAGAGAATGCTAACTCTGCAAACACATATCTGGCCCTTACTGCATGAGGTGGGAATGTATCCTGGACTAAACTGCTGAAAATGTTGTTTGCTAGGTGTATGTTCCTACCTATTACTTAGTCCAGATCATGTCTCAAAAAATTATGTTGCCTATGAACTACCAGTAGTTCACAGACATCTTCAAAGTGCTGCGCAGCCTTGAGCATGCATATGGAATTTCCTCAAGTTGCAAAATGATAGTTTGAAATGCTGGAAATTTCATGTTCAGGTGGGATTAGTATGCTCTGCTTGTAGTTAGCAAGAGCTGAGATTGAGTTGCGCCCTGTCATTACTATGGGCCAGACTGGTGCAGATGGTGCTACAACTGATTCCAAGAGTATTTTCCAAGTGGATCTATGAATCCTTCGATGAACACTGAAAGAGTCTGAACACGCATTAGTGGCCGTGACTGTCCTTACATGGAATACATTTGGAATGATGACTGAGGTAACCCCCTTGACCTAATACCTCATTCCATTGACCCACATTGGCAACGTGTCACATTTCATGATGACAGGCCCCTTACACCTACAGGTCTGGATTTCATTTTCCATTAGTAATGATTGCACTGAACATGCATTTTGCACATGTTACACATGTGCAGATAGCTTTTGGGTTAGAAGTGGTTTGATGTATGTATCAACAATTTATTAACATCCATCCACACTAAAGACAATGGAATGTTGATACATACTACAAAAACGTGAAAAGATGTAGTATGATATTACTATAAGTTGGCCACATGTCCACACATCAAGATAGAGGAAGCTATCATTGCTCATAATGGAAAGTCTGTCATGAGTGTCCACGTCTTAGGATGTAGTCTGTACTATGCTTCCAAATTCAATAGACATGGCCGTCTGTACAATGAAGCAGATAAAGGCCCTCATTGCAGCTCTGACCACATCTTCCATCTCGCAATCCACCCCTTCCAGGTCCCAAGCTACCCCATCTGAAAGAATTTAACCCCTTCCATTTCCCAGACCTCCCCTCCAAAGTGTTGATTCACCCATTTCTCTTCCCAACTCACCATTTCCCATACCAAGTCCACCTCCCAAAACCCAAATGCCTCCCACCAAAATGCAATCTTAGCAGTGCCTGTCCAATGGATACCCCTTTGCGTGGAGGTTACCTGACAGTGTCTGATGAGATAGGTTATGTGGCACAGCACTGCGCACACAACATTGTGTTGAGAGTGGCCATTGGCCTTTGTACCATGATTTTGTTTTAGATTCTTTCACAATTATAAAAAATGTTTTTGCTGGAACACATTGGTCCTTGTTTTACTTTTCCTCGGATACTTTTACTCGAAACATCCAAATGTGACAACAGTTTGATTGTGACACAACTTTATTGTGTATACATAATATGGCAGATTATGCTCCACGTATATTTTTGGTGAACTTTGTTATGGACATGCAAAAATTGTAATGGTATGTGTTGGGGATGGACTTTTTTGAGCAGGCATTCATCAGGGTGCTGAGCACTTGCTCCACCTACTTTCTGTGCTTTGTAACATTATGATGTGGGTCTACAAGTGAGTTATTTTCCCCCTTAACCCCTTCCGTGCCGCGGACGTAGTGGTTATGTCCTGCGGCACAGTGCTGCTGTGCCGAGGACGTAACCACTACGTCCTCGGCACACAGCCCATAGGGAGCGCTCTCGCTCCCTCTGTGTGCTTCCCCCCACCCCCCACAGTCAGGGATGGAAGGGGAAGCCCTTCCCCTTCCACCCCCGACCCCCCCCACCCCCCATAATGACGTCAGCGCGCAATCGCGCGCTGACTTCATTATGGGGATATCGCCGCACAGGAAGCCATTTGCTTCCTGTGCGGCGTGGAGTGAAGAGGTGAGTTCCTCTTCCCGGTGGGTGGGGGGTTTGGGCTAAAGAGGCACCGGGGGAAAGGAAAGGCTTTTCCTTTCCCCCGGTGTTTCTTTGAGCATCAGCAGGAATGCCCACTAGACACCAGGGATTGGTTTTTTTTAAATTTATTTGGCGATTTTGGCTTGCGGGGAGCGGCCCCTTGGGCAAGGGTCGCTCCCCTTTAGGGGGCAATTACTTAGGCCATTTCTGCCCCCCTTGGGGGCAGATTGGCTACTTTTTAGCCAGATCTGCCCCCAAGGGCGGCAGAAAACACTAGATCACCAGGGATTTATATTTTTATGTGCATTTATGTGTGGGGGGGTGCCCCCTTGGGCAAGGGGTGCCCCCCCCAAGGGGGCAGAGAACTGTTGGCCTTTTCTGCCCCCCTTGGGGGCAGATCAGCCTATTTTTTTTAGGTCCATCTGCCCCCAAGGGGGGCAGAAGCCACTTAGGCACCAGGGATTGTGTGTGTAGTGGATGGGGGGGCGCCCCCTTGGGCAAGGGTCGCTCCCCTTTGGGGGGCATGTATTTTAGGGCCATTTCTGCCCCCCTTGAGGGCAGATTGGCTACTTTTTAGCCAGATCTGCCCCCAAGGGGGGCAGAAAACACTAGATCACCAGGGTTTTTTATTTTTATGTGTATTTATGTGGGGGGGTGCCTCCCTTGGGCAAGGGGCGCCCCCCCCAAGGGGGCAGAGAACTGTTGGCCTTTCCTGCCCTCCTTGGGGGCAAATCGGCCTATTTTTCTTATTTCCATCTGCACCAGGGATTGTGTGTGTAGTGGATGGGGGGGCGCCCCCTTGGGCAAGGGTCGCTCCCCTTTGGGGGGCATGTCTTTTAGGGCCATTTCTGCCCCCCTTGAGGGCAGATCAGCCTATTATTTTTAGGCTGCTCTGCCCCAAGGGGGGCAGAAACCACTAGAACGCCAGGGATTTTTTTTTATGTGTTTATTTTTGTGGGTGGGCGTCCCCTTGGTCACGGGGCACCCCCCCCCCAAGGGGGGCATTGACCTGTTGCCAATTTCTACACCCCCTGGGGGCAGATGGGCCTATTTTCTTAGGCCCACCTGCCCCCAAGGGGGGCAGAAGCCACGTAGACACCAGGGATAGTGTGTGTGTGTGTGTGTTAGTGGATGGGGGGGGCCTTGTGCAAGGGTCGCCCCCCCACTTTGGGGGCACATGTACCCAGGCCATTTCTGCACCCCTTGGAGACAGATCAGCCTATTATTTTTAGGCTGGTCTGCCCCCAAGGGGGGCAGAAACCACTAGAACGCCAGGGATTTTTTTGTATTTGTTTATTTTTGTGGGGTGGCGTCCCCTTGGTCACGGGGCGCCCCCCCAAGGGGGGCATTGACCTGTTGGCCATTTCTACACCCCCTGGGGGCAGATGGGCCTATTTCTTTAGACCCACCTGCCCCCAAGGGGGGCAGAAGTCATGTAGACACCAGGGATAGTGTGTGTGTGTGTGTGTTAGTGGATGGGGGGGGCCTTGGGCAAGGGTCGCCCCCCCAAGGGGGGCATTGACCTGTTGGCCATTTCTACAACCCCTGGGGGCAGATGGGCCTATTTTCTTAGGCCCACCTGCCCCCAAGGGGGGCAGAAGCCACTTAGGCACCAGGGATAGTGTTGTGTGTGTTTTTTTGTTTTGTTTTTTGTTTGAGGGCGGTCCCCTTTGGCAAGGGTCGCTCTCCATGGGGACACACTACTAAAGGTATTTTCTGGCTTCCTTGGGGCAGACAGGCCTATTTTTGTAGTAGGCCCATCTGCCCCTATGGCAGAATCCACTTAGGCACCAATTTCTAAATGTTTCATGGTGGGGTGTTTGTCAACTGAAGAAGTCTTTGCATTTGTGATAAAAAATGTTTTCCTCCTTTTTGTTCTAGTTCAAAGCTTTTGCTTTATTTGCTGTGGCTCCTTGCGGTTTTGGCGGTGGTTGACCTGCAGTTTGCACAGTTGCATGTTTTAGGTAAGTAATAACAATTTACTCCAAAGGAGTATTGTTGCCATGCATGAATGACATTTTTGAAGGGGGTGTACTAAATGCAGGATTGTGTGTGAAATTGTCCTTAGGTTTGTGCACAATGATATTTGTTTTGTCTTATTTCTAATTTGCCTTTCTTTCTTTATTTTTAGTGGGATATCATTGGTGATTGCTGTGTAGTTGCTGGTGAATCAAGCTTTTTCAGGCAAGTGAGCGGTATAGTTTTTGAGTTTATAACTCTTACTAACAAAGCTACACTTTGTTACTTGTCTTACACAGTGCTGGTTGTTGGTGGTGAATTTGTCCAGTTAATTTTAGCAGGAGAGATCATGGCTAGCCGCAGAATGACCGCTCAGCAGGTGGTTGGTATGCTTTTTGAGTCACAGTCTGATCATGACTATGAGACGGACTCTGCATCTGAGGCAGAGGAGGAAGTCAGAGATTCTGGCAGTGATGTTTCTGTTGGAGGGGAATCTTCTGATGATGAAGCCACACTCAGTGCAGATGAAGGGTCTGTTTTAGAGGAGGACATTGATGTGCCAATAGTGCAGCAACCTGGGGCTGAAAGGTTTCCCGTTATAAGACCTGATGTCTGGGTTGCCCCAAACATGGAGCAGCCAGAATTGCCTGCCTTTACTGGTCTCCCGGGGTGTAACGCCAATACAGAGAACTTTATGCCTATCAATTTCTTTGAGTTATTCATGGATGATATGTTTTTGGAAGAGATTGTTGAGCAGACTAATTTGTATGCGGAGCAGCATTTGAGGGACAACGCTGCTAGACTTAGGCCACACTCTAGAGCTGCCCAGTGGATTCCCACAAATTTGGAGGAGTTAAAAAAGTTTTTGGGTTTGACTTTTTTGATGGGGTTGATAAGGAAGCCGTCACTGGCTTCTTATTGGTCTACTAGTCCCTTGATGGCAACAGCTATATTTCCAGCGACCATGAGTCGTAATCGGTATTTGCTTCTTCTTAGGATGCTGCATTTTGTTGACAATGCATTAGCCTTGCCACGAGATCACCCAGATTCTGACAGTCTTTTTAAGATTAGGCCTGTCCTTGATCATTTTGTAGATCGGTTTTCGGAGGTCTATGTTCCAGGCAAAGAGTTAAGTGTGGACGAGTCTTTGGTCCTCTTCAAGGGTCGTTTGGTTTTTAGGCAGTACATTCCTAGCAAAAGGGCACGATATGGAATTAAATTGTATATGCTGTCTGAAAGTAGGACAGGATATGTGTATAGTTTCCGTGTGTACACTGGTAGGGATTCTAATATTGACCCCCCTGGTTGTCCTCCCACTTTTGGAGTTACTGAGAAAATTGTGTGGGATCTTGGTAGACGACTGTTCAACAAAGGTCACCATTTGTATGTAGATAACTTCTACACTGGTGTGCAATTGTTCAAGGAATTGTTTCGAGTGGACACTGTTGCTTGTGGCACAATCCGTTCTAACCGGAAAGGCTATCCAAGGGAGCTTGTCTGTAAAAAAAACTTGAGAGAGGACAGTGCTGTGCCTTGCGGAACGAGGAGCTGCTAGCTTTGAAATTTTCAGACAAGAGGGATGTCTACATGCTAAGTACCATCCATGATGAGAGTACTTCCCCTGTGACTGTTTGGGGCCAGGTTGCGGAAGTGCGCAAACCTGTGTGCATTTTAGATTATAATAAGCACATGGGAGGTGTAGATAGAGTTGACCAGAGGTTGGAACCTTATACTGCTATTCGTAAGTCTTACGTTTGGTATAAGAAGTTAGCACTTCACCTCTTCCACTTAGCAACCTTCAATGCTTTTATTGTGTTTAGGGATAGGTCTCCAGAGTCAAAGATGACATTTGTGAAATTTCAGGAGTCAGTGATAGAGAGCCTTATTGTGGTGGAACAGGCCAGAGTTCCTAGAGAAGCAGTGGTGGAGGATGTGGCTAGATTGAAAGATCGCCACTTTGCTGAGCACATTCCTCCCACACCCAAAAAAGACTTTCCAGCTAAGAAATGTAGAGTGTGTTTTCGAAGAGGTATCCGGAGGGAGACTCGAATGTACTGCCCAGATTGTCCTTCAAAGCATGGGCTGTGTGTCGGTGCTTGTTTTAAGAATTACCACACCCAGAAGAATTTCTGGGAACAACCATGAGTGTAAACTCATGTCTGTTTTGTATTTTCATGTGTTTAGTTTCATGGTTAGCATTTCTGTCATGTTCTTAGTTAGAGCTTTTGTGTTTGTAGTTTTGTAATTATTTCTACTTAGTTAGGGGTTCCTCTGTTTAAAAAAAAAAAAAAAATGATGCCATTGTGTGTGGAGAGGGGCTTGGCTGAGAGTGTACATATTGACTTGCTGTTGGCTACTGCAACACACTGCCAGCCAAACACCAGTCCACACACTCCCATCAGCTGGTGTGATTGTTGTATCAGGCATGTGGGCGTATGTAAGTGATGGGCCCTTGAGTGGCGCTGTCTGTCGATGTGAGTGTTGTAATGTGCTGGGCCCGTGGCTGGCGGTGTGAATGGCCTTGTGTGTGTCATGTATGAAAGTTGTGTGAATGGACTGTAAAGCGGTTGGTGCCTTGTCGCGGCTTTACAGCTCACGAGCTGTGAGTCATTGGTTCAGTTTTTTGCCTTTCAGTTACTAACAGTGCATTTCATTTTTGTGAAAGCTCTTGTTAGTAAAATTTGATCCACTGAACCATCACTCACCCTCGTGCAAAATCCAACCAGTATGTGTGGTAAAAAAGACAAAACCTGCTCTGCTGTAATCAGGCGTCGCAGCACACCTGTGACACGCTAGGTGCCTCAGGTGGGACCCCGATGATGAAGCATGCCACCAACTTGGTTGGTGGGTGAGGGGTCTTTTTCACATAACCTAAGTGTGTTTCTTTTCAAAATTTTAGTGTTTGGCACATCACGGACGTATGTGGGCACATCAAAACGATATATTACAAAACTACCTCTGTTTGGGGGGGAGAGGGCACCTATGTTTTTGGTCCTGTGTGCGGCCTTCATCTAGGGAAACCTACCAAACCCAGACATTTTTTAAAACTAGACACCCCAAGGAGTCCAGGGAGGTGTTGCTTGCTTGGATCCCCCAACATTTTCTTACCCAGACTCCTCTGTAAACGTCAAAATGTGCTTAAAAAAGCATATTTTCCTTACTTTTCTTCGTAGGATCACCACTCCAGCACAAAATTCCTACTCCCCAGTGTTCCCCTCAGTCTCCCAAGTAAAATGACACCTTACTTATGTGGGTCCCCAAAGCAGAGTCAGTCTAAAGATGTATAAAAGAATATGTCCTTATAAACTTGATGTGCTATCCCCTCTATCTCTACAAGTTTTGGGCCTTATTCTGTTGCAGGCACCTGGCCCACCCACACAAGTGAGGTATCATTTTTATCGGGAGACTTCGAGTAACGCTGGGTGGAAGGAAATTTGTGGCTCCACTCAGATTCCAGAACTTTCTGTCACCGAAATGTGTGGAAAATGCGTTTTTTTAGACAGAATTTGAGGTTTGCAAAGGATTGTGGGTAACAGAACTTGGTCAGAGCCCCGCAAGTCACCCCATCTTGGATTCCCCTAGGTCTCTAGTTTTCAAAAATGCACAGGTTTGGTAGGTTTCCCTAGGTGCCGGCTGAGCTGGAGGCCAAAATCTACAGGTAGGCACTGTTTTCAATGAAAAAATGTGATGTGTCCACGTTGCGTTTTGGGGTGTCTCCTGTCGCGGGCGCTAGGCCTACTCACACAAGTGAGGTATCATTTTTATCAGGAGACGTGGGGGAACGCTGGGTGGAGGGAAATCTGTGGCTCCTCTCAGATTCCAGAACTTTCTGCCACAGAAATGTGAGGAACATGTGTTTTTTTAGCCAAATTTTGAGGTTTGCAAAGGATTCTGGGTAACAGAACCTGGTCCGAGCCACACAAGTCACCCCATCTTCGATTCCCCTACGTCTCTAGTTTTCAGAAATGCACAGGTTTGGTAGGTTTCCCTAGGTGGCGGCTGAGCTACATGCCAAAATCTACAGGTAGGCACTTTGCAAAAAACACCTCTGTTTTCCTTCAAAAATTTGGCTGTGTCCACGTTGCGCTTTGGGGCATTTCCTGTCACGGGCGCTAGGCCTACCCACACAAGTGAGGTATAATTTTTATCGGGAAACATGGGGGAACGCTGGGTGGAAGGAAATTCGTGGCTCCTCTAAGATTCCAGAACTTTCTGCCACAGAAATGTGAGGAACATGTGTTTTTTTAGCCAAATTTTGAGGTTTGCAAAGGATTCTGGGTAACAGAACCTGGTCCGAGCCACATTAGTCACCCCATCTTGGATTCCCCTAGGTCTCTAGTTTTCAGGAATGCACAGGTTTGGTAGGTTTCCCTAGGTGGTGGCTGAGCTACAGGCCAAAATCTACAGGTAGGCACTTTGCAAAAAGCACCTCTGTTTTTCTTCAAAAATTTGGCTGTGTCCACGTTGCGCTTTGGGGCGTTTCCTGTTGCGGGCGCTAGGCCTACCCACACAAGTGAGGTATCATTTTTATCGGGAGACGTAGGGGAACGCTGGGTGGAAGGAAATTTGTGGCTCCTCTCAGATTCCAGAACTTTCTGCCACAGATATGTGAGGAACATGTGTTTTTTTAGCCAAATTTTGAGGTTTGCAAAGGATTCTGGGTAACAGAACCTGGTCCGAGCCACACAAGTCACCCCATCTTGGATTCCCCTTGGTCTCTAGTTTTCAGAAATGCACAGGTGTGGTAGGTTTTCCTAGGTGGCGGCTGAGCTACAGGCCAAAATCTACAGGTAGGAACTTTGCAAAAAACACCTCTGTTTTCCTTCAAAAATTTGGCTGTGTCCACGTTGCGCTTTGGGGCATTTCCTGTCACAGGCGCTAGGCCTACCCACACAAGTGAGGTATCATTTTTTTCGGGAGACATGGGGGAACGCTGGGTGGAAGGAAATTTGTGGCTCCTCTCAGATTCCAGAACTTTCTGCCACAGATATGTGAGGAACATGTGTTTTTTTAGCCAAATTTTGAGGTTTGCAAAGGATTCTGGGTAACAGAACCTGGTCCGAGCCACACAAGTCACCCCATCTTGGATTCCCCTTGGTCTCTAGTTTTCAGAAATGCACAGGTGTGGTAGGTTTTCCTAGGTGGCGGCTGAGCTACAGGCCAAAATCTACAGGTAGGCACTTTGCAAAAAACACCTCTGTTTTCCTTCAAAAATTTGGCTGTGTCCACGTTGCGCTTTGGGGCATTTCCTGTCACAGGCGCTAGGCCTACCCACACAAGTGAGGTATCATTTTTATCGGGAGACGTGGGGGAACGCTGGGTGGAAGGAAATTCGTGGCTCCTCTAAGATTCCAGAACTTTCTGCCACAGAAATATGAGGAACATGTGTTTTTGTTTGCCAAATTTTGAGGTTTGCAAAGGATTCTGGGTAACAGAACCTGGTCCGAGCCACACAAGTAACCCCATCTTGGATTCCCCTAGGTCTCTAGTTTTCAGAAATGCATAGGTTTGGTAGGTTTCCCTAGGTGGCGGCTGAGCTAGAGGCCAAAATCTACAGGTAGGCACTTTGCTAAAAACAGCTCTGTTTTCTGTGATGTGTCCACGTTGTGTTTTGGGGCATATCCTGTCGCGGGCGCTAGGCCTACCCACACAAGTGAGGTATCATTATTATCGGGAGACTTGGGGGAACATAGAATAGCAAAACAAGTGTTATTGCCCCTTGTCTTTCTCTACATTTTTTCCTTCCAAATGTAAGACAGTGTGTAAAAAAGACGTCTATTTGAGAAATGCCCTGTAATTCACATGCTAGTATGGGCACCCCGGAATTCAGAGATGTGCAAATAACCACTGCTTCTCAACACCTTATCTTGTGCCCATTTTGGAAATACAAAGGTTTTCTTGATAGCTATTTTTTTACTCTTTATATTTCAGCAAATGAATGGCTGAATACCCGGCATAGATTGAAAACCCACTGCAGGGTGCAGGTCATTTATTGGCTCTGGGTACCTAGAGTTCTTGATGAACCTATAAGCCCTATATATCCCCACAACCAGAAGAGTCCAGCAGACGTAACGGTATATTGCTTTCGAAAATCTGACATTGCTGGAAAAAGTTACAGAGTAAAACGTAAAGAAAAATTGATGTTTTTTTCACCTCAATTTCAATATTTTTCTTTTTCAGTTGTTATTTTCTGTAGGAAACCCTTGTAGGATCTACACAAATTACCCCTTGCTGCATTCAGACTTTTGTCTACTTTTCAAAAATGTTGTGGTTTCTGGGATCCAGTGTTGGTTTCATGCCCATTTCTGTCACTGACTGGAAGGAGGCTGAAAGCACAAAAAATCGTAAAAATGGGGTATGTCCCAGTAAAATGCCAAAATTGTGTTGAAAAATTGGGTTTTCTGATTCAAGTCTGCCTGTTCCTGAAAGCTGGGAAGCTGGTGATTTTATCACCGCAAACCCTTTGTTGATGCCCTTTTCAGGTAAAAAACCACAAGCCTTCTTCTGCAGCCCATTTTTCCCATTTTTTTGAAAAAAACGAAATTTTCACTGTTTTTTGGCTAATTTCTTGGCCTCCTTCTTGGGAACCCACAAAGTCTGGGTACCTCTAGAATCCCTAGGATGTTGGAAAAAAAGGACGCAAATTTGGCGTGGGTAGCTTATGTGAACAAAAAGTTATGAGGGCCTAAGCGCGAACTGCTCCAAATAGCCAAAAAAAGGCTCGGCACAAGAGGGGGAAAAGGCCTGGCAGCGAAGGGGTTAATGGTGATCAACGTGACCAGGTTTGCATATTTTAATTTTGTGACCAGTACAGGACTTACATAGATTAAGTGGCACTGTTGCATGGGTGTGTATGTGGGTCTCTAACAGTGGGCCTGGGATATGTTACTGTCACTTCAACCCATAATTCCCCATGTAACAATAAGCTATTTGCTTTTTCCAAATAAGAATTATTTTGCAGTCTTTTGAAACTCGCAGTACTCCATGTTTAAAACAGGTAATTACCAATTGCTTACAGGAATCATGAAAATACAGCATCAGCTTTATGAAACAGACATTTAAAAATCTTAAAGTAAACAATAGCTCTTCCTATCATAAATGAGAAACTGGTTTGTTGTTTGAATAGGTGTCACCCCTCTTTAATCAACAGCAACAATCCCTGCCAGGGTAAACCAAAAAAAGTCCTAAATCAACCTGTGATTAGCCCTCTGGTGGCTTGGCACAAAAGAAATCCGGCTTAACTTTGAAGCAATGTGTAAAATATTTATGCAGCATATACGCAGCAATAAAGTGAAAACATAAAACAAGACAAATCCACACCAATTTAAAAAAGATTACATTTTGATAAATTTGACAAAAAATATGAAAATCTAATCAAGCAGAATCAGAGTTATGAGTTTTTAACATTTTTATTTAAATATAGTGCTTAAATGATCAAAGTGCCAACTGGGGGCATCTAGACATATGAGACCTGGCAAATACAAATATATATATATATGGTTGGCTGTGATTGATGGGCCCAGTTAGCATTTACTTTTGGACTTTGATGAAAGTTTGAAGAAAATTTGAGAAGGTAAAGTTCAGCAAGGCAATTCTGCAGACAGTCTCAGAGGAGGAGGCATTATTAGGGAGTTGGTGGGCGAAGTTGCAGCAAAGATTTCTGCATTTGGACTTAGAGCCTGATTTAGAGCTTGGTGGATGGGTTACTCAGTCACAAATGTGATGGATATCCTGTCTGCTGTATTACAATTTCCATTGTATATATTGGAATCCTAATACAGCAGATGGGATATCAGTTATGATTGTGATGGAGTAACCCCAACCGACAAACTCCAAACCAGGCCCTTAGTCTCTTTCTCAGAAGTTGAAAACCTTCAGCAGGATGAAGCTGGAAGCTGTAGCCCAGAAGTGTTCAGATACCGCTTTGCCAAGGGACCACTAAACAGGATTTTCTTTTGCAGGGAAGAATGTTGCGGGACCTACTGCAAAGCCAGACCAATGAGCGATGCACCTTGGGTGGATAGATAAGCAGGTTGGTCCCCATCTTCCCTTGGTTCTCAGAGCAGTTCATACCCAAAACATTTCAAAGTCCCAAGTTCAGTATTTTGGTTATCTGGGCACCTTTACCACCACCATCAAGGGACCTGGACTGGAGGGGAACCATTTGGGGGGTAAAGGGGGGAATCATTCAGGCTGGGTCTAGATGCTGGTTCAAGGGTATGGGAGCCGATCTGTCCCTCCGGCTCTAATCAGGAGGTCAGCAAACTAGCCCTTGGAGTCATTCTTGTAGTGCTGGGTGCTGGTGATAAAGCAGGGCTCAAGCAGCAGTGTAGGCCTCTGAGGGTAGGCTTTAGGGAACAAAGCAGGCCTTCCAGCTGCAGCAAAGCAGTGTTGATGATTACATAGCAATCTACAGCATCAGTCAGTCCTCTGAGAGTCCTTCTGCAGGTCCAGAAAGTGAACCAAAGAGTGGGTCTGAGGGTTCCCTTTTTGTACAAGGTGTTTGAAGTAGGAGAAGTGTATAGAGAATTCACTTTGAAGTGCTTGAAGTTTCTGTACTCCCCTGCCCTGGTACTAAGCCGGCTGCTTGAACAATGCAGGTTTCACAAATCCTTGTATGGGAGTGCACAGCCTATTCAGTTGCAAGTGGGGCTGTGCCTAGCGCTGCCCCATCCTGCCAATTGAGGGCCCATCCATGCATATCTAATCCCTCCATAGTGTGGCTGTCTGAGAGGAATGAACACATTTCAACTGTCAAAACACCCAGTCATGTGTCCGAGGAGAGGCTTCAGGTACCATAAGGTTGGAGGCAGGCAACTTTCTAAAAGTGACATTTTCAAAATAGTAACTAAAAATTCAACTTTACCATTAAAGAGGATTTTAATTAGAGCTTCTCACACACCCAAAACAAAATGCTTACCTATTCCCAGTCAAAAGTTGTTAAGTAATACATTTAACACGGCAACCCAATGTTATTATATTATTTAGATACAATGCACCCTATCCTATGGGCTACCTGGGGGTCCACCGTAGGGGTGGTTTGTATGCAACCAAAGGGGAGATTATGGCTTGACAAGGAGGGTGTATTGTCAAGGAGAATTTGCAGATTAAAACTACATTCAAGCCTAGGATGTTTTAAGGGGCTATGTAGGTGGGTGGCACTGCAAAGGCTACACGCCCACTAGTAGCATTTTTCCTAAAATAAAGGAATCACCTACATTCTCAGATATTTGTTAAAGTTGCTTAATAATTGTGTTACAGCCCAGATAATTGTTACTACCTTTTTACAGCCTCTGTCAGGACGCTGTCACAATCAAACATTGGGTGATACTGGATAAACCCCAGATTTTATCTCCTCAGCAAGGCAAGCAACCCACCTAGCAGGGGTAAAGGTGTCCTCAGAACTGGTTTGAAATTATGAAGGAGAAGGGCACTGTTCATTGCCCTAGGAACATCTCTTGCAGGGCACACATGCTCTGCAAATGGGGATAGGGATTTCTGCATCTTGGATTTTAAGAGTGAGTGGCATTGTTTGCAGTAGGGCTGCTAGGCACTGCTGCAAAAGTGGGTAGGGTTACCCCTGGGAGCTTTCATTCCAATGGTTTGGGAGGGGCCAGAAGTTCCCCTCATCCTCTAGCTAGTGCCAGGCATAAATGTGCCTTCTCCAAGCAACTGCACCTGCTGTTTGTGACCTGTGATGAGACCTCAAGAGCTAGACCTTCTCCCATTTGTACACAGGACAAAGAAGTAGATTCCATGGATCAGTGTGCTGACGTCCTATGTGACTACAGGGGCACAAAGTGCAAAAGGCATTTACCCTGAAGTGTCCATCTGACCAGAAGCAACTGGATCATCGCCTGGACTGTGCTAGAGCCTCTGCTGGAGTGAGCTCGAAGGTGCAATTCAACACCAGATGAAGGTGGTAGAAGTATCTGGCCAGCAAGAGAAAATCCCTGGACACAAAGGTTTAATTTCTACTGTTCTGAGCTTTTCTTCTGACAGCCAGCTGCTTCAGAGGGACCTCGCCCATGACTTTACAGCTTCCGAGAGGACTGGCTCTGATATGGCCCGCTGCCTTGCCTTGCTGAAGGATTTTGACTTCAAAAAACAAAACTGAGTCCCAAGGTAAGACCTCTAACTAGGTTGAATCCAATTGGTGTATCTAACTTGTTCTCTTTCAAGGTCAGCCAAAATGGCACCTAGGTGCAAGCCTTCTGCGACCATTGACTGCCATTGGTGCTTTGTGCTTTTTGGTGCTATTTTTTCCTAAACATTTAAAAATTCAAAACTCACAATTCCCATTATTGGATTTTTTGCTGTGTTGGTGAAATTTTGTTTATTAAATTAAACTCTATTTTGAAAAATTGGATGTTTGTATTGTGATTTGTTTTGGTATTTCAAAATGCTTTACACTTTTTCTCTGTTAGACCTGTCTACATTGTGCCAAGCTACCCAAGAGTTGAGCTCTGGTTTGAATTACTGGAACATTTATCTGAGCCTAATAAGATAGTGACTTTATTATTTGTGGTAGACCTCACTCCACACCAACTAATAAATTAATTTCTCACACAGGCGGAGACAGTTGTAAAGCAGAGGGATGTGAATTTAATTTATTTGTGTTTGTCTGCCATAGTAATAGTGTCTAGTGCTGTTACTTTTTCAGCTTTTGTTAAAAAGTTAAGTGATCCTTCATCACAACACTGGACATGGTACCCAAGGTAGGACACATGTAATTTGTGCAGTTTTTGCTTTTCAAAAGGTGAATAATATTGTGAAAATCGCCACCAGTAGGCTGGAAAAAAGTGTGTGTGGGGATGTATAGCCCACATTGTCGGTCCTCATAGTGCTGGTAAACACTGATAGTTCAAGACAAACACTATCCTTGTGAGGACTGGTGCGTTATGAGGACTAGTTCCCATAGTGTGTTTAGGTAGTTTCGTGCGAGTGTATCAAAAAACTAAAAGTGCAGTTATACTTGCCTCGGTCCGCTTTATAACCTTTGCAATTAACAAAGCGCACGTGGAGTTAGAATAGTAAATACACACTTAATTACGGTCAATGGGTGGTCCTCCTAATTATAGGGGGTCATGTGGGTGGGGGAGAAGGGGGGTGGGTGGCGTGTGTGTGTGTATGTGTGTGTGTGTGTGTGTTACATTCCCTGTAACTATTGTGATATTAACCATCAATATAATTTATAGAGGCTGGTGATAGTAATTATGTGACTGTTGTTACAACAAAGAGATACATGATTGTAAAGACATAGGCCCTCATTACAACCCTGTCGGTAGGTGGTAAAGCGGCAGGAAGACCGCCAACAGGCCGGCGATAAAAAAAAATGGAATCACGACCATGGCGGAAACCGACAACATAGACAGCCACTTTAACACTCTGACCGCCACGGCGGTACAAACAAACAGCATGGCGGTCACCGCCAACAGACAAGCGAAATACAATGTACCACACACCATTATGAGAGGCCTATCCGCCACGTTTTCCGGGGCAGAATCAACGCGAACAAAAACACAGAAGAAACAGGACTTGGAAGGGAAAACGCTCACCTCTACACACCCCATGAGGAACCAGGACGCCATGGAGCTGGAACTCCAAATTCTACCTGCCACTGCCTTCCTGCTCTTCTACCACGAGCACGACCAACGGCGGCGACGACCACGGTGAGTACTGCACCTACAACACAGGGGAGAAGGGAGGGAAAAGAGAGTGACACACACATGCACCACGCGACACCCCCACCCTCACACACAACAACACACACACCAATACATGTTGAAACATTACATTTACATCCCCCCTGGAAGAACACAAGGACAAAAGGAAATGATTTGAATGATTGTAATCAGGAAAGATCCATTAGTCAAAAATATATATACACTATTAACAAATATGTACACCAAGATTTCAAGTCCATGTACTGCACCTACATAGTCCGTGGACCACTGGGCCCAAAATGCATTGGCGAGGCCCACACTCAATACCCGATCCAAATGGAGAGAGCACTGCAGGGGCATCAGATCAAAATAAAACAGGCAACTCAGGGGGAAGGGAAGGGGGGGCACCTAGCTGGATGAGTGCACGACGCCAGCTCCACGATGGGGCTCCATGCCCATTGATGTATCTTGGGGAGTGCAAAGCTACAGTCTCTCAAGTCACTCCAGTGGGTAGGTTGCCCACGGCTTTATCCTGGGGAGTGCAAAGCCACAGTCTCTCAAGTCTTGTCAGTGGGTGGTTTGCCCACTGCTTTATCCTGGGGAGTGCAAAGCAACAGTCTCTCAAGTCACTCCAGTGGGTGGTTTGCCCACTGCTTTATCCTGGGGAGTGCAAAGCCACAGTCTCTCAAGTCTATACAGTGGGTGGGTTGCCCACTGCTGCATCCTGGGGAGTGCAAAGCCACAGTCTCTCAAGTGGATAACAGTCTCCAATGGTTCTGGAGGGGGCTTTGTGCCCAGAGTGCTTCATCCTGCCAAAGACTGAGGTAGTGGATGCCTTTCTCTACTTGTTCTGGAGGGGGCTTGTTGCCCAGAGTGCTTCATCCTGCCAAGGACTGAGGTAGTGGATGTGATACTCCACTGGTTCTACAGGGGGCTTTGTGCCCAGAGTGCTTCATCCTGCCAAGGACTGAGTTAGTGGATGCCTTTCCCCACTGGTTCTGGAGGGGGCTTGGTGCCCAGAGTGCTTCATCCTGCCAAGGACTGAGGTGGTAGATTCCTTTCTCCACTGGTTCTGGAGGGGGCTTGGTGCCCAGAGTGCTTCATCCTGCGAAGGACTGAGGTAGTGGATGTGATACTCCACTGGTTCTGGAGGGGGTTGGTGCCCAGAGTGCTTCATCCTGCCTAGGACAGAGGTGGTGGATGCATTTCTCCACTGGTTCTGGAGGGGGCTTTGTGCCCAGAGTGCTTCATCCTGCCAAGGACAGAGGTAGTGGATGTGATACTCCACTGGTTCTGGAGTTTGATTGGTGCCAAGAGTGCTTTATCCTGTCAAGGACTAAGGTAGGGGATGTGATACTCCACTGGTACTGGAGGCGGCTTGGTGCCCAGAGTGCTTCATCCTGCCAAGGACTGAGGTAGTGGATGTGATACTCCACTGGTTCTGGAGGGGGCTTGGTGCCCAGAGTGCTTCATCCTGCCAAGGACTGAGGTAGTGGATGTGATACTCCACTGGTTCTAGAGGGGGCTTTGTGCCCAGAGTGCTTCATCCTGCCAAGGACTGGGGTAGTGGATGCCTTTCTCTACTGGTTCTGGAGGGGGCTTGGTGCCCAGAGTGCTTCAGCCTGCCAAGGACTGAGGTAGTGGATGTGATACTCCACTGGTCTTGGAGGGGGCTTGGTGCCCAGAGTGCTTCATCCTGCCAAGGACTGAGGTAGTGGATGTGATACTCCACTGGTTCTGGAGGGGGCTTGGTGCCCAGAGTGCTTCATCCTGCCAAGGACTGAGGTAGTGGATGTGATACTCCACTGATTCTGGAGGGGGCTTTGTGCCCAGAGTGCTTCATCCTTCCAAGGACTGAGGTAGTGGATGCCTTTCTCCACTGGTTCTGGAGGGGGCTTGGTGCCCGGAGTGCTTCATCCTGCCAAGGACTGAGGTAGTGGATGTGATACTCCACTGGTTCTGGAGGGGGCTTGGTGTCCAGAGTGCTTCATCCTGCCAAGGACTGAGGTAGTGGATGCCTTTCTCCACTGGATATGGAGGGGGCTTGGTGCCCAGAGTGCTTCATCCTGCCAAGGACAGAGGTAGTGGATCTGACACTCCACTGACGGTGGGCTAACATGGAAGCTGTCCAGGCCCCTGGAACTGACCACCAGCCTTGTACGACTGACCACTGGGGATGGCAGCCATGTCTGAGGTGGTGCCACTGGCACAGGATGTGGTGTGGCCGCTGGCGGTGCTTGCGGCGGCCTCAGTAGCGGAAGTGCTTGCAGCGCTCATTGGGCAGCGATGCTGGTGGGTGGCTCAGTGAGCGTGCTGCTGGCAGCGGTGTCCTGGGTAGCGGTGCTGGTGGGTGGCTCAGTGACCGTGCTGCTGGCGGCGGTGTCCTGGGCAGCGGTGCTGGTCGAGGGCTCGTTGAGCGTGCTGCTGGCGGCGGTGTCCTGGGCAGCGGTGCTGGTGGGGGGCTCAGTGAGCGTGTTGCTGGCGGCGGTGTCCTTGGCGGCGGTGCTGGTGGGGGGCTCAGTGAGCGTGCTGCTGGCGGCGGTGTCCTGAGCGGTGGTGCCCATGGCGGCGGTGCATGTGGCGGTGCCGGTGGCAGTCTTGTCTGCCGTGAAGGATGGCGGCGACTTCCCTTTATTTCTCTGGCCCTTCCCCACCTTGGATGGTGGTGCAGCTGTCTTGCCACTCCCAACTGTAGTCCTGGGAGAGCCCTTGGTGGCAGGTGTTTTGGCCTTCTCCCACCGGGCTGTGGCCAACTTCTTTTGTTTTTGAGGTGGGGGAATGTCCTTGGCCTTGCTCCTTGGCACACTGGCTGCCCTGCTGCTTGGTGCACTCCAGAAGCCAGTTACTGCTGGCACCACTGTTCCCGGTGATGTGGTGGCTGAGGTGTTGGGTTGGGACCTGGAAAGGCGGGCCCTAGGGGACGGAAGGGGTGGGGGAGGTGGAGGGAAGAGGTCAGGATTTGACAGGAAAAGTTATTTAGACACACTGGGATGGGTAGATGGGGGGTTTGGGAGTGGAGGAAGAGATAGTGGCTGTAGGAGGTGTTCTTTGCTGACTTTGGGTGAAGGTGCATGGGCTGGAGGCTGTCGTGAGGTGGATGGCTGTTGGGTGGGTGTGTGACTGCGTTTGTGTAGTTTGGGAGGTGGGCTAACAGACACACTGGGGGAGGACACAGGGGATGTGTGAATGGTAGTCGGGGTGGTGAGTGCACGTGAGCGTGTGTGGTGATGGGCATGCTGTTGATGGTCGTAGTGGCTGAAGATGTAGTGTATGCAGGTGTGAGTGGAGACATGACAGGGAGGGAGGAGGGAGACGTGGAGGAGGTGGACACAATGGAGGCAGTGGCTGTTGCTATATCTGCATGGGTGTGATGCTTGTGTGAGTGCCTGTGGGATGTGCGGTGCTTATGTTTGCCTGAGCTACCCTTGTGTGTTGAGGTGTGTGCATGCTGGTCTGATGGTGTGCTTGGGATAGGCTAAGGTACTGCAAATTGGGTCTGGGTGGAGGAAATTGGAGGGGGGAGACTGGACACAGGGACAATGGCTGCCATCAGTGCTGAGGCCAGAGTCTGAAAATCTCTCTGTTGGTCTGCCTGACCAGAATGAATGCCCTCCAGGTATGCATTTGTCTGTTGCAACTGCCTCTCTACACCCTGGATTGCTTTCAGAATGGTAGACTGCCCAACAGTGAAGGATCTGAGGAGGTCAATGGCCTCCTCACTGAGGGCAGCAGGGCTGACAGGGTCAGGGGCTGAGGTACCTGGGGCGAAGGAGATGCCCACCCTCCTGGGTGAGCAGACACTGGGCACATGCTGAGGGGCTGCTGGGAGGGCGGTGCTGGTAGGGGGGGTGGCGGCTGTACCTGTAGATGTGGTTGGCACAGAGGGGCCCGCCACCACAAGGGAGCTCCCATCAGAGGAGGAGTCGATGTTGCTGGTCTCAGCTCCTGTCCCTGCCATGGAGCTCCCCTCGCCCTCCGTCCCACTAGTGAATTCGGAGTCTGTAGTCTCACCCTCCAGGGCCCTGTGGGATGCAGCTCCCTCCTGCTCCAGTGGCACTGCTCTTGCGTGTGATGATGCTAATGCACACAAGAACAGGGATACCACAAAAAGGGGGGGAAGAAAGTAGAAAGACATGTTCAGTGCATGCAATACCGCTACCGTTGGCGGACTCTACAGGCAAAGCAGCCCTCTGCACTACGTCATGCAGTTAGTTTTCCCTAATTAATCAGAGGGCCATGGGGTACAAGGCCTATGCCCGATTGCTGCACACATGGAAGTCTCAGGAACCTGACTAGGGTTAGATGGATCTTAACATTGGTGGGGTGGGGTGTCACATAGCCTGCCTCACGAAGGGACCTTGCCTGCAAAACTCGCCCTGGCCTAGGGGAACCCACGGCCCACCTCCCCCACCCAGACACCTCCCATGCGCGCTGAATCAGATGAATGTGACTATACTCACCCCCTTGTGGCTGCTGTGATGCCCTCAAGCGCCCATCCAACTCTGGATACGCCACCGCCAGGATCCGTAACATCAGGGGGGTCATGGTGCGACAGGCACCCCTCCCACGTTGGGAGGCCATCACCAGCTGGGCCTCGCCGTCTTCTTGCTCCAGCGGCAAATGCCCTCCCATCTTGTACGGCAGTGGGTGCTCTGTCTGAGGTGGACCCCCAGGGTCCGGACTTCCTTGGCGATGGCGCACCAAATATCCTTTTTCTGGTGGGTGCTGACCTACAGGAATAGTACAGGGGAAAAGGAGAAACTATAACCGTCCGGACCATCACAGTCATTGGCCCACAATCCCACCCTTGCCCTGACGCACATCCACTCACCGTCGTTTCATGCACACCGCATTCCCCCCCATCTCCCATCCACACCACTCCAAACAGGCATTGCCCATACAGCATGCTCACAGTGTACTCACCTGTTTGTCTGGAGGACTGTAGAGTAGCGTGTACTGGGAGAGGACCCTATCCACTAGTTTGTCCAACTCCTCAGATGTGAAGGCAGGGGCCCTTTCCCCAGCCAATTGAGCCATTGTCGCTTCCAGACTGAGGTCACAGCAGCACTTGCAGTGTAGGTCCTCTCCTGTCAAGATCAGGTATCAAATGAGTGAACAGACAGAAAATGGCAGTCACATCCGCGGCCGTGCTTACCATCACCGCCGGCATACATCATCATTGGCTCCCTGGGACCCATAGGGTCCAATGTTAACCAATGCAAGATTGCGCCGTGGTCTTCGACCCCCAGCCGCGACGTGTACAACGCCAGCGCAGTTACTTCATATCCCATTGTCCCACATTAGAGGTCAGGCAGCCGTCATTTCAGGGGACCACATGGCATTAATTTTAAATGCGTCACACATATCTAGGCCTTGCATACACACTAAGACAGGCACATAGCGGATTGACTACTGTGTGCAATAAAGTTGTGTTTTCGTACCTCAGTGTTGGCTGACCCTCTGCTCGCTGTTCTCATCCATAGAGCACGTCCACTGGGGCAGGTGAGGAGATGGCGGCATCATCCGGTGTACAGATCGCTGGTGGACCTGTCGACAATGGAAGAGCGACATGTAATAGTCACCTACAGACTTGATCGTGCCACAATCCAGGAACTGTGTGCCCGGTTGGAGCCAGACCTGATGTCAGCTATCCGCCATCCCACAGGTATCTAGTGCAGGTCCTGTCAGTACTCCATTTCCTGGCAAGGGGGTCTTTTCAAACTACAGTGGCCATAGCATCAGGGATGTCCCAGCCTATGTTCTCAAACGTGTTGTCCAGAGTGTTGTCTGCCCTGCTGAAACACATGTGCAGCTACATCATGTTCCCTCAGGTGGGGGATTTGCCTACAGTGAAAGGTGACTTCTATGCTCTGGGACATATCCCCAACATCATAGGTGCCATTGATAGGACACATGTGGCCTTGGTCCCCCCACCAGGATTGAACAGGTGTACAGAAACCGGAAGAGTTACCATTCAATGAATGTGCAGATGGTGTGTTTGGCCAACCAGTATATCTCCTATGTGAACACCAAGTTTCCAGGCTCAGTGCATGACGCTTACATTCTAAGGAATAGCAGTATTCCTTATGTGATGGGGCAACTCCAGAGGCACTGTGTGTGTGGCTAATAGGTGAGGACATGGACCCTATACAGTGTGAATAATTGTCTGGGTCTGGGGTTGTCCCTAAGGGTTAGTGTGTGTCTAACAGTTGTCCCTCGACATTTGCAGGTGACTCTGGGTACCCCAACCTGTCATGGTTACTGACCCCAGTGAGGAATCCCAGGACAAGGGCAGAGGAACGCTACAATGAGGCACATGGGCGAACTAGGAGGGTTATAGAGAGGACCTTCAGCCTCCTGAAGGCTAGGTTCAGGTGCCTCCATATGACAGGTGGTTCCCTATACTACTCACCAAAGAAGGTGTGTCTGCTGTATGCTGCACAACTTGGCTTTGCGACGACAGGTGCCTTTTCTGCAGGAGGATGGTCCAGATGGAGGTCTTGTGGCAGCTGTGGAGCCTGTGGACAGTGAAGAAGAGGAGGCAGAAGAAGAGGATATAGGCAACATAAACTCCGTGATCCATCAATACTTCCAGTGAGATACAGGCAAGAAAACATCACTGCCTCCTACATCTGATAAAATTGTTCGACCTCTCATTTGTCTGTCACTTTCACCCAATGTATGGGCACTGATTTGTCACTTTCACTTTTGATTTCACAGATGTGGGTCCCACTGTGTGACCTCTGCTATGTAACCTCATGGACTAGAGCTGTGTGACATAGGTATGTTGACAATACAATGGACATTGGCATTTTCCTTAGTTATAGCTAATACACATTTGTGAAAGCACAGACTGATTCCAGCTTGTTTTGTGATTCAAGGGTGTTTATTTAAGTGCAAATTAGTGGAGGGGGTTGGAAAATGGTCAGGGGTGATGGTGGAGGAATGTCCATGGCAGAGTCCAGTCTATTTGTCTCACAGGTGCATTGTCCAAAGGGGCATAGGAAGTGGAGTTAGGACAGAGTAAGGATGGACAGGGTGACAAAGTGGGACAGAAGGATGACAATCAGGGTGGTCTCATTTCTTGGCGGGGGTCTTGGCATTGTTCTCTGTCTTTGTCCTGGATCTCAGGGACCGTTTGCGGGGTGGTTCTCCATCTGCAGGGGGTGGGGTGCTGGTGTTGTGGTCCTGTGGCGGTGCCTCCTGTCCACTAGCGCCGGCGGAGGTGGAGGGCAGTTCATCATCCAGGCTAGTGTCAGGGGCCCCTTGTTGTGCCACAGTGTCCCTCCTGGTGTTCACGAGGTCCTTCAATGGTGCCCAGGGTGGTATTGATGGACTTGAGTTCCTTCCTGATCCCCAAATACTGTTCCTCCTGCAGCCGCTGGGTCTCCTGAAGCTTGGCCACTACCGTTGCCATTGTCTCCTGGGAATAATGGTAGGATTCCATGATGTTGGAGAGGGCCTTGTGGAGAGTGGGTTCCCTGGGCCTGTCCTCCCCCTGTCGCACAGCAGCCCTCCCAGTACCCCTGTGTTCCTGGGCCTCTGTCCCCTGAACCGTGCACTACCACTGCCCCCAGGTCCCAACTGTTCTTCGGGTGGTGGGTTAGCCTGGGTTCCCTGCAGTGGTGGACACACTGCTGCTTGACGTGTCCTGGGGAAAGAGGTATGGGCCCGCTGGGTGGGTGCTGTGCTGGTGTTTCCTGAGGGGGGAGGCTCTGTGGTGGCCTGTGCCAGTGTGAGGGGAACTGACTGTCCCGAGGTCCCAGATGGGCCGGGCTGGTGATCTAGATCCAGTTGGACAGAGCTGCTGTCATCACTGTAGGCCTCTTCTGTGGGGGGAGTGGACATGTCTTGAACCTCCTGTCCGGTGTCATTGGGTAGAGGTCCTGCAGGGGTGTAAATGCATAGTTTTAGTATCTGTGTTTGCCATGGTGTGCAATGGGTGGGTGACCCTGTACCCCAGTGCTTCCATTCCTGTGCAGGAGCTTGTGTGATAATTGTTTAGGGGTGTGTGTGGGTGTGTGTAGTGGACATGCATTGGTGATGGGTGTCGATGCCTTGTTGTTGCATGCAGGGCTTGGTGTTGGGGTGTGTGGTTTGTGCTAGTGGGACATATGTGAGGAGTTGGAGTGATGGAGGTGAGGGCGAGGGTGGGGGAATGTGATAGCATGCAGGTAGGGTGGGGGATGAAGTAGTTAAAGATTTAACTTACCAGAGTCCATTCCTCCAGCTACTCCTGCGAGGCCCTCAGGATGCAGTATAGCCAAGACCTGCTCCTCCCATGTTGTTAGTTATGGGGGAGGAGGTGGGGGTCCACCACCAGTCCTCTGAACCGCAATGTGGTGTCTTGAGATCACGGAACCCACCTTCCCCGTAGGTCGTTCAAACTCTTCCTGATGTCATCCCGTGTTTTTGGGTGCTGTCCCACTGCGTTGACCCTGTCCACGATTCTGCGCCATAGCTCCATCTTCCTAGCTATGGTGGTGTGCTGCACCTGTGATCCGAATAGCTGTGGCTCCACCATGACCCTGAGCTCCTCCTCAGGAAACCTGGGGTGTCTTTGCGGTGCCATGGGGTGGTGTTGGTGATGTGTGAGGTGGTGTGTTTTGTGATGTGTGGTGTGATGTTTAGGGGTGTGTAGTGTTTTGTGCGTGGATATGTATGTGTGATGGTGTTGTGTGCCTCTGTATTCTGGTGTTGTCTTTGCTTTGCTGTCTCTCTTGCCTTCTTCGGATTTTGGGGTAGAAAGGGTTTGTGGGTAATTTGGGTGTGTGTTTTATATTGTATTGGGTGTGTGAGAGTGGTGTGTGTATGTGTATCAGGTGTGTGTATTTCGAATTGTCCAATGTGGAAGTATTTTGTATATGTGTGTGTATTTTGAGCGCGGTGGTGTGTACCGCCAATGGTTTACAGCGGTTGAAAGACCACCGCGTGGATTCGTAGGTCGTTATAGTGTGGGCGTATTTCTGTTGGCGTGACGGTGGAGGTTTTGTTATCACCAGTTTATCACTGACCTTTGGTGTGGCGGACTTGTGTGGGTGTCTAGATTTTGGCGGTTTCTGAGCAGTGGGTCGTAATAGCTGTAGCGGAATGTCGCGACCGCAGCGGTGTTTTAGCTGTCTTCTGCACGGCGGTAAGCGGCTTTTACCGCCAATGTTGTAATGTTGCCATAAACTTATTTCATTCATATATTTTAGGGGAGTACGGTTTCAATGTGGTTGTTATTCCAACAATGGGGGAATAAACACAAGGCTGAGTTTATTTTTATTTTTCGAATCTACATACAGATAAGTGTTATAAATTTTTAGTGAATTATAAGACTCTCCATGTGCCTTTTTCATTTTGGTTTGCTGCTTACAGGACTGTGAGGTTTACTTTTATTTCAATTTGGGTGGATCTGGCACCTCAGAGGTCGCATGCCGAGCCCTATTTAGGTAATATACATAAAGGTAGCAACTCAATAGGGTGACACAGACATTCCAATCCTTCAAACTGTAAACAATTCCCTATATATGTTACACTTAGATCTAATATTTCCTGATTGGTCTGTAAGGATGTTGGTGATATTATTTAGGGTTACACTGATGGTACACTAGAATGAAGGAAATTAAATATGACCGGAAGTAAACTGGGACGGTGGGGGGGATCTTTACATGTCTCATGTTTGTAAGAGTTCATACTAGTTTTTAGGACTCAATCTGCAACAGCAAAAATAACAATTTTATCTTGGTGCAATGTAAAATTTTGCCCTGCACTGTATAAAAACAGTTCTTCTGATTTAATGTTGGTGTTTGCTGGGCAAAATACCTGTATGAAAGAATAGGACTTATTTTACTGTCTGAAGCCACTTGTGGGTCTTGAGCCTAGAACTTCTTTTCGGGATGGCATTGAAATAGTGTGGTGGAGTTTACCTTTCTAAATTATGTCAATTGGAACAACTGAAAACCATTACTTAGAACATTTATCAGTTTGACTATGCCTTAAGAGAGGATACTATATTTTCTGTTATGTGTAATGTGATGTACGTCCTCTGCTAGTGTTGACAGATGAAGTGTAAATTGATTAAAGCGACTTAATGAAGTAATTCTTGAGTGTGAAGACACTCATTAAAACGCAATTGCTTCTGACAGTGTTATGTGCAAAAGGGCAAATCTACAAATTGTAGAAGGTCATCAATGTTATCTATGGGAGCTTCTGTGCATCTACATTTCTAGTTCTTTGCCGATAAATGTTTGCAATTCTTAAAATTATTACAGTCCATACATTGCTTACACGTGAGATTCAGTTTACAAGGGCAGAGAATATGCAAAATACACATTTTGATTATTGCCTTAAATTTGTTTTTTAACTGCTGTACTACATGATTCAAAATTTGTGACATTTTAAAGAAGGTTAAAACATTTTTTTTAATTACTGCAATTTTGACTGGTTAGTATTGTTTATGTAATGCTGGATATACTGGATCTGCATGTGACCAAGACAGTGATGATTGTAAAGTCAACTTTTGTGAGCACAACTCTACATGCATTGATCTCCACCTGGTAAGTGTACCAAGTCGATGTTTTAGGAGTCGGAACCATTTTTTCTTTATTTTTTTATGGTGCTTCACACATATTAGCCTGTTGGATGTTTTGGTGAACGTTTTTAATGTTTTAAATGCCGCCTGGCTTCTTTTCTTGACTCTTAAAACGTGCTTTTATATTTCTCCTCAAGAGAGCGGCCATCTTGAATAATAATTGCTCACCAATATAAAGTGCTTATATGTTTGGACTTTGAATCTTCGATGACTTCGTTAGCAGTTTTTGCGTAAGCCATGTCATTCATTTTTGCTGCTTCATCAATATATATTTTATTGAAGAAATTAACTCTTGGATGCAAAATCTTAATACTAAGTGGTCTCAAATGGAAGTGAGAGTCTCTGTTTTGGAGCAAAGAGTCATCGATGTGCAAGATGAAATTACTAGTTTGGAGAAGAAAATGGCAACTTCGAAGAAACTTGCTGAGGATTTGGAGAAAAGAAACCAGCGCTATAATCTTCGCCTTTCTGGACTACTGGAAGGTCTTGAAGGGAGTGACCCAATTTCATTTTTTGCTTCTTTCTTTCCAAAGTTAGTGGATTTACCATCTTCTACAATATTGAACATCCAAATGGCACACAGCATTGGTCATCATCCTCCACATTCTCCCTTATCTAAACCACGAGGCGTGATTATTTACTTTCTTGAATTTACTGATCTATTGAGAGTTGTTAATGCTACGAAAGCCAAAAAGCAAATCTCTTGGCAAGGAAGTAAGATATTCATCTCACAGGATGTGTCCAAAGCTACAGCAAATAGAAGGAAAGAAATGTTGGGTCTTTGTCCCGAGCTTCGTGACTTGGGATCTTGTTTTTGTATTATTCCATCTGTGTTTGTTTAAAGTGACATATCAAAATAAGACAACTTCATATACCTCTCCTGCAGCTCTTTGCAATTTCCTAAGAATACATTCTACAAACCCTATGGAAATGGCTGGTCCTTCTACACGTTGACTACATGCATCTCTTAATACATTATACCCTTGTTTCACTACTATTACGATACAGTTGATGGTCCTTCATATGCAGGTTATTTACTGATGTGATTATAGGTCTTCTTTTTTAATGTATTGTTTTTTTTCCCACAGGTTCCTGGTGTTCTATAGATCATTATTCTTGCTTGTATCATTTGTCCGTTGATGTGTTCCGTTTCCTTGCTGTGCCGTCTTCAGTCTGTGTTGTCACCACCCCTGTCACATTGTCCATTCATCTCAGGTATGTTTTTGCAGTCGTCTTTATTTGACATGTACTGTCTCTTCTTTTTCTCGTGAATATTTTCCATCTTTTCTCTTATTGTTTCCCCATTACTCTTTTCTTCCTTGCTTTTTATATGTATTTTCAGTTATTATTATTAGTGAAAATTCTGAGTTATCTCTTGGAATGTCAAAGGGTTTATTAACCCAATAACAAGGAAGAACATTTTATCTCATTTAGCTAAATATAATCCAGACTTGGTTCTTTTACAAGAGACCTATTTGACTGATTCTGAAGCAAAGAAACTTAAAAGAGGTTGGGTGGGTAATGTTTTTACTTCTCCTACATCCACAAAGAAAAATTGTGTTATTGTGCTTTGCCATAAAAAATGATCAGTTAATTTTATTTCTCAAGACTCGAATTCCGATGGTAGATGGCTCTTTGTGAAGCTAAGTATTAATGGGATTATAATGACCATTGGTAATATTTATGGTCTTAATCATTCAGATTATCTTTTTTGCCTAATGTTAGTAAACAATATTTGCATTATAATGATGATTAGTTTTCTTCTTGGAGGGGATTGCAATCAAATTATTGATCCTTTTATAGATAGGGAATCTCCAATTAAATTGTCTCCTCATAAAATGCATAAACAATTTAAGGCATTTCTCTCACAATGTAATTTAATTGATTCATGAAGAACCTGCAATCCTGTTAGTAGGGATTTCTCATTTTATTCTCCACCACATGGCTCTTTATCTAGACTTGACCATATTTTGGTTTCAAAATCACTTTCCCAAAATCTTATTAATTCCTCCATTGAACCTATAGTAATATTTGATCATGCTCCAGTCTTTACGGATTTTGATTTGCTCCCACTGCATCCCAAGTCCAATACTTGGCGATTTAATAATTACCTGATTCTAAATTTTCCACATCCTTTGTTGCCTTTGTGGGGTAATTTTTCTGATTTAATGATGATTCTCATGTTTCCCCACAATTGTTATGGGATTCGTTTAAGGCTGCAGCTTATGGACATATAATAAATTTTGCCTCTAATAAAAAGAACATTTTTAATACACATCATCAAACTCTACTTCTAAAAATTCAATGTTCAGATCATAAATATTATTCTTCCTCTTCTAATTTTAACCTACAAGAACTTATTCAAGCAAAATTGCAATTTAACAAAATCTCGATGGATAATGCCTCCTCTTTTCTTCTATATAGTAGCGCCCACTATTATGCGGGTCGGAATAGATTGGGGAAACTTCTTGCTAATTATTTAAAAGTACGAAAGCAACTACACACAGTGAAGTTTATACTCACGGATACTGGTAAGTCCCTTTTTAAGGATGACGATATCCTAGTTGAATTCATTAATTATTATTAAACACTTTACAATCCTGAGTCAGTCCCGACCTCTTTACAGATCAATGATTATTTAAAGAAAATTCCAAACCATAATAAGACTTTAGTTGATGTTTCTTCACTTGAACTAGATATTTCTTCATCAGAATTTTTTAAAGCCCTTCATTCTAATAAAAAAGGTAAAACTCCTGGTCCGGATGGATTCACTGTGGAATTTTTTCTACATTTTTCTGACATTTTTCTTCCAAACTTTTACAGGTTTTTCAATTCTTCACAGGATCTGGCTGTACAGGGGGAACATTTCAAGTTCCTTGTTTAATCCCAAAAGAAGGTAAGGACCATACTTTTTGTAAAAATTATAGGCCAATTTCTCTGCTCAATACAGATTATAAAATTTTTGCTAAATTGTTAGCCTTACGTATTGATCCCCTTTTACCTGCGATGATAAGTAAGGAACAAACTGGTTTTGCCAAAGGTAGACTTGCTTTTGACAACTCTAGAACATTCTTCAATGTACTCAGCAAAGCTTCCGCTCTTTCGTACTCCTCAGCCGCAATTTCCATAGATGCTGAGAAAGCGTTTGATCGGTTAGACTGGTCTTTTCTATTAAAAGCCTTAGCTTGGCATGGTTTAGGGCCCCAATTCATTTTATTTATCTCTGTGCTCTATCAATCCCCAATGGCATTGATATTGGTGAATGGGAAATTGTCTAGATACTTTTCATTAAGTTGAGGCGTTCATCAAGGTTGTCTGCTCTCTCCACTCCTATTCATCCTAGCTCTAGAGCCTTTTCTACCCTGTATTAGAAATAATATTAAAATTGAGGGTTTCCAATATGGTGAGAAACACATAAAATTAACGGCATGTGCAGATGATACACTTTTATATATTTAAAATCCTGAACTCTTGATTGCATTTCTACTTCAGGAGATAGAGGATTGTTCTTTGATTTCAGGTTATAAGATAAATTTGGATAAAACTGAAATCCTTCCTCTAACAAAATTTTGATTAGATCATCGTTTGATATTACTGGCTTTCATTGGAATACATCAAGATTAAATATTTAGGTATTTGGTTCACCTCTTCCATTAAAAAGTCCATTGAAGTAAATAGCTCTGATGCTTTAGAGAAGGTTGATAGATCCTTTTTGTTATGGACTCCCTTATTTTTATCTTGGTGGGGTTGAGTCGTCTTGACTCTATCAAAATGATGATTTCTCCTAACATTTTATATATCCTCTCCATGATTCCGATCCCTCTTCCTGTTACTTTTTTTAAACAACTTGACTCAGGATTGTCTAAATTCTTTTGGAACAATAAGAAATCTAGAATTTCTCTTAGTTAACTTCGTCATTCTAAACAGGAGGGGGGAGCCAACTTTCCTGATTTTCGACTGTATCATAAATCCTTTTGTTTGCGTCAAGCTTCTGGATGGATCTCCTTGTCAAGCTCTGTGTTTACTCCCTTAAGGTTGGATATTGAATGTTCTTTTCTTCTACCTTTTTCTTCTCGTGAGGTGGTATCCTTTTCTTATAATATTTCGATTATCTCCTCCCGCTTCTTAAACATACTTTTTCTCTTCTGCGTTCTCACTATTTATCTCTACCCGTCACTTATTCCTCTTTTCTGAATTCCCCTATTTGGCATAATCATCTCATCATTTAAAAAAACTTTATTTTGGAAATCCTGGAGACAAAGAGGTATAGCATGAGTCAAAGATTTATGTTCCAACGATACTCCACTTTCATTTTCACAATTCTAACCTCTATTTCATTGTCCTAATTCCTTCATGCCTAAATTTCTCCTTCCTATTAATATTATCTTTGATGTACTTTTTTCATTGCCTTCACTTCCTTCTTCTTTGGAATTGCCTTTTTCTTTGTCCTCCTTTCTTAACTCATTTCCTAGGGCATCAAGTATTTATAAACTTTTCCAGTCTCCTGTTTTGACACAGCCTAAATCTAAAATTGAATCTCAGTGGGAATTGGATTTGGGATGTACCTGGAATAATCGCTTCTGGAATAAGATATGGCATAGATCATATAGCATATCTAGATCAGCTTCACCATACAGTTACCTTTCTTTCTTTAATACAATCTTTATTTTACCCCCTCTACTATAGTTACATTTTCTGTATCCTCACCTTCAAATTGTTGGTCTTGCGATAGCCCAAAGGGAGATTTCATGCATATCCACTTTGAATGTCCTCCCACTGTCTCTTTTTGGAGAAAAGTTTGGCGTCAGCTCACCTCCATTTTTCATTTGCGATCCCAATTATCGTCCTCAGTGCTCTTTCTAGGTAGTCTCTCTGCTGATATTGTTTCACATGATGATAAATTTAAAGTTGTTGGATCTCATGTTAGTCTTAGCCTTTCAGCAAATTACTCTTAATTGGAAAAATGCATCCAACATTTCCTATAAGGCTTGGTGGTATAATGTTTGCCACTATCATAGACTAGATATTGCTTTTACCCCTTTATGCTGCCCCTCCATAAATAGAGATCTGTATTGGTTACCTTTGACTGATTATCTTAATGCTGTTGCTTGCAATCCTATTAATTGTACATTATCTGAGAGTTTTAAGCCACAATGAATGGTTTGTTTTCTCTGTTCTTGATTGAATGTATTTTAATTTCACTATATGCTTTACTGAATATTACTGTTTTTAGTTTTTTAATACACATTGTATATTTCTTCTTTTTATTGGTCTTGTTCCTTTTTTATTGTTTTCCACTATATTACATTTTAAAATGTTAAACAGCTTTTACAATTCCTTTCCAATTAATATTATCATCATCGTGGCAGATATCTTGTATTATTATTATGAGATCCATAAGTATTTTGATTTTAATAAAGCTTATTTAACTTTTAAAAAAAAAACACGTAACCTCTACAGTAATGTCGCAAACTAGATTTGCCTTTACATTTATTTCTAAACAAAAAAAGTGTGAACAGCAATGGTTATGGTGAGGTGATGATTACGTTTTATTGAGAAATAACAGATACTTTTTCATATATACTTATTTTATAGTGTGAAGAATGGCATGTGGTTCAGGCAATAGGGGCCCTCGATCTTTTCTTTTGGGAGAGAAACTGGCCAAACACCATTTAACAGTCTGAAAACTTGCAAACTTAATTTGTGTAAATATATGATTTATAGCTGTAAAGTGGAATGATTAGCTGATTGCAGATTTTTACCCCCTATTTTCTCAGTGAGGATGCATCCCAAGGGATTGTTTTTTATTAAGCAACTTCTAGGGAAAGGTGCAATAGGGTTGGAAGTGACGAACATGTTACAGGTTCACAGCCAACTATTGGTTGTAGGATGGTTTGTTAATTTAATAACTTATGTTTTTATATTGTTTCAATGTCCGTTCACTCATTCCTTTTTATGTAGAAATAGATATATAAATAGATATCTGTCTCTCCCTCAGGGACTCTCTCTCTGTCTTTCTCTCGCTCTCTTTCTCTCTCTCTCTCGCTCATATATATATATATACATATATATATATCAGGCACCCTCAGAGACTCTCTCTCTGTCTTTCTCTCGCTCTCTTTCTCTCTCTCTCGCGCTATATATATATATGTATATGTATCAGGCACCACTAGATAGTTATAGTTAGGACCTTAGGTACCTTGGGTGCTGTTTGCTCAATGTACATGTACATTTTCCATATCAGCAGATGCTTCTTGAACTGTTTTGGAGTGTTCCATTAAGCCCAGTCTGAGAAAAAGAAGGGGTGTCCAAAATGATTTTTCCCATGCAACGTTTTCCATATCAAATTTAAACCCAGCCACAAAATTACACCAAACGTGACAGAAACTTAGATGTTTACCCAGAAGGTGTTCTATTTCTATCTATCTATCTATCTATCTATCTATCTATCTATCTATCTATCTATCTATCTATCTATCTATCTATTTATTTATTTATATATATATATATATATATATATATATATATATATATATATATATATAGCTATATAACTATTTTACAAACTGCTCAATTGCACTTACTTGTTTTTCCTCAAAAAATAACAATGATGAAGCAGAGATTGCAAAGGATGATTGATTCTTTCCCTCCAGAATCTAAACTGAACATGCACTCCACAAAACAGGAGTGATTCTTTTGGACAGTAAGAGGAAATTACCATTATATGCACACTAACCTCACTGTCAAAAAAATCCACTAAAAACTAATTTCACTCAGTCGATGCAGGGCAAAACAATAACCATACGTGCAACAACTGACCTTATTAAATAAAACCATAGCTTTGTTCCATTATTCTCTCAATCTTTTTTTTACCCAAATCAAATCATCTTTACATGTCATAATCTCTGGCATTGCTTTTCACAATTGTAACCTGAAATAATGGAAATTATAAAAGACTACACTGGCATAAAGGAAACTTTGCTTGAGAATAGGTAAAGTATGAGGACACTAGTCTGTCACATAACTGACAGACTCTGACCTGATCTAAATTACATCCTAGGTGCCTGTATGTGCTTGCTAATAGGGCTTTCATATGGCTATAGTACAATACATTACGTCTAGAGAGTACAGAGTGCCTTGTAAGATGCCAAAAGTGAGCCTAATGATAGCTTGTCTATGTGGGCATGTCCTTTTTTATTTTACCTTTGAGATAGTGTGGTTGAACATCAGGTGGGAGTGAGGAGATGAGATCGAAGGAATACTCGGCATCAACTGAAGCAAAGATGTGGTATTAATAATATAATATTTTGGTTATCTTGAGAGTTTTACATTCTACACATTCATGCACATTCAATGTTAGTCTAGCTGGTGTGAATTGTGTTGAAGTGATTATTTCCTATCAATATGACGCCATTCCCAATGTATATATGGAGGTCCAGTGTGAGTTGGTTAAACTTGCCTCTAAAACACATGTCCCCAAAATCTATAACAATCAACTGACCAGACACAAAACCTGGATGCAGTCATCTCACATAATATCCAAGGAAATTGCACAATGAAATTCAATTACATTGCAATTACATTGCAATTTTTGTCTTTCCACCAGTGACTTAAGCAGATGCCTACCATGTCTTCACTAACCCATTAAAAAACCTAATAGCCAGGAAGTGAAGCACTGCCAGTAGTTCGGTAACAAATACATAACATTAGGTCTGTGCAGGTGAAGTATAAGCCTTAACTCCTACAGGAAAGATTAATATATAGTTTCACTTCAACTGATTGTAATAGTTAAGTGTTTCTTTATTCTGTAGGAAGTCAAACTCTTTCTCAACTCTATACACCAAAAAAGTATAATTAAAAACAGTAAAAACTGATAGATCAGTGACCTTAGTGCTCCTACAAAGTGACAACACAGTGAAGACTGAAAAAAATAACTTAAAATGCACCAGTGATATTTAGAAATATATACACAAACGCATGTGGATGTATGAATGCAGTGATTTTACATTAAAACAGCCCAAAATTTTGAATGTCAGAAAACCTCTAAGATGTTTTTTAGCAACAGTCCACATCTAGTTCTTTGCTGATGTTTCGACGGGTCATAATCTGGACCAATAAGTGTTGTAGAAAGCACACAAAAGGCACTTGGCCGGAAATTCAAGCCACATTTGAGTCACCAAAAGTTCTAAAATCAAAATACTCTGCTTTACTCAAGCTGGCCCAGTGGTCTGACTCGGTGTCAGTTTTTCAGGACTGCACCATTTAGTGGTGTGCCTCTATACCCCTCGTAAGCCGAAAAGTTAAGCACAACCACACTGTGATGAAAAATGCCCATAAAACACCAACCTGTCGACTGAGGCATGGATGCTGTGTCTCCTGTTCTGCCCACTTGTACAACTGAGAGCTTAGCTCAGTTTTTGGTTTCTTTTTACTTCACTCTGACTGGATTTGTGGTTGCTGCTTGAGTAGTTTCACCTCCTCCTACTAATAACACAATTTCCTACACATTTTATGTGTGCCTCAATCACTCGTGTATTCCAAAAGCTAACCTGATTTATGATGTAAAGTGTGTCAACTGTGCCACTTTCCACACTTAAACATCATGCTTACAAATATCTTTTTTGTGTTAGTCTCTGTTTATGAATGTCGTGTCCTGAATGACAGTAGTCGTTTTTCTAGCCAGTGAACTGTTAGCTATAATGTGATGGATATGGTATGCTTCTGTCCTTTTGATTGGAAACAAAATCCATTCGGCAAACTGCGTCAAAAGCATTCTTTTTTATGCTACAGTTAACATGACACTCAAACTAGAGGATAACCAAACCACATAGGAAAGGGATACATAATTGCGCATAGGATTGTATGAGGTATCTACAAATATGAGAAAAACAAAAATGAAATTTTTGCCTCTTCCTGAACTGTTCTCAGCATTAATGGTAATAATGGTTCTCCATCGGTGCCACCACCTGATCTCATCATCCACTTGCAGTGACAACTGTTCTGCTTGATCAGCAGTGAGTTTGATAATCAAGGATCCCCGAGGAGTGAGGCTGGCCAACTACTCTCGCGCATTTCTAATCATCACTTTGGTTCCCTGAGGCTACTGTGTACCACTGCCTAGATTTTCTGTCTGTTCCAATTCCTAAACGTCTTTGTCAAGATAGAGGTTATTATCTCAAACAATATGTTGTCTTGTCACTTTGCAATCTGTACTTTAGACAACAAAACTTAGAACAAGGAAGATTAGCAAAGATGTAACTTTGCAAAGGTACTCTACATAATTCAGATTGCAATCTGTTTTCTTACCTTATCAAGTGTTAAGCATCATTTTCCTTCGAATGTTGGTATTTTTTTTTAAGTTTAAAAATATGAGACTTATCAATCACTCAATAAGACTAAACAATAATTCCATGATTCTTATTTTTCGATAGTTTAATGATCTTTAAAATTGATTTAATGTATTTCGATTTCAAAGCAAGTAAACACTTTGCAGTTGTTGCTTTGATGGTATGCTGCAAAGCGAAAGCACAATTGTCTGTTGCTGTTGAGGGCCCAGTCAATATGAGTGTTAAATAAAGAGTAAAAGGGGCCCGATTAGGGGCAGCTGTGGTCAGGGTGTTAGATGCTATAGACTTCACATTCGAAGAACTCTGAAACCGAGCTGTTAGAATGCATCATGTGCAATAATCATCGCCTTTTCTTAGTTTAGCCTGCAAATATGAGGCATGATGTGGATTTTTATGCGTTAATGTATTGTTCATGCTTTAAACTGCAGAGATCTGCCATCCCGAAATTTAACGTGCGGTGTAGACTTAACTGCAACCAGTATCACTTTGTGTGATAAACGTTGATCACTAACAAATGTGATCCGTGTGTGAAATTCACCCGCGTACCGAAAAGTCAACAGTTAGACAAAGCAAATTGTTACAAATACATGCTTCATTGTAGTGAATTTGAGGTGCATAGAGATCGGTACACAGTTTTAGCTACAGTGATTTAATGTGCGAGATGTCAATTGCTAATGTTTGCCTCGCTTTCAGTAGATAGAATGCTTCTCTATAATGTCAGTCTAACTTAATAAATGTCAGGTATTTCAACTTGTAGGTTGTTTAACAGTGATTGTTGCATGATATTTAGTAATCAGGATTGTAGAAGCATGTTGGGCATGTGAAATAGAAAACTGCATTGTTATGCATCTTTGATTCTTTGATGTAAATCTGTTATATGGCGTTTCACCTATTGCCTTACCGTTGCGGTTTGTGGTACCATATTTCAGGTGTAATTTGACTGTATTTCTGCAGTTTTCTTGTGTTGAACATGGCCCACTCCACAAGGTCAACGTTTTGCCTCCTGTGCTCTGAACTCAATTTTGTTGGGTTTTGTTAGACCTGGCATCCTTGGCGTGGTGTCCCCTGTCTTTTATTTGCCTCTGCTTCCCATGTTTTGACTGTGAGCTGGACTGTTTTTGCTGCTTTTGGAACTCTGGGCGCTTTATCACTGCTGACCAGTGCTTAAGTGCAAGTGTGCCTGTGTAAAGTATATGTGTAATTGGCTTTTCCATGATTGGCATATTTGATTTACAAGTAAGTCCCTACTAAGGTAAGGTGCACTAGAGGTGTAAATAAAATGCTACTAGTGGGCCTGCAGCACTAGTTCTGCCACCCACATTAGTAGCCCTGTATACATGTCTCAAACCTGCCACTGCAGTGTCTCTGTATGTAGTTTTAACCTGCCAATTCGACTTGGCAGGTGTACCTCTTGTCAGGCCTAAACCTTCATTTTTTATACATGTAAGGCACCCATAAGGTAGGCCCTAGGTGCCCCATGGGCAGGGTGCAGTGTATGTTAAAGGTGGGACATGTACCGAATTGTTTTACATGTCCTGAGAGGGAAATACTGCCAAATTCGGTTTTCACTGTTGCAAGGCCTATCTCTCTCATAAATTAACATGGGGCTGACTTTAAATATTTTTAAAGTGCTGATTCTCTTTGAGAGCAGATAGAAAAGTGGGGTTTGGTGTCTCTGAATACATAGAAAAGTTGTTTTTTAAATTGTTAGTTTGAAAATGACATTTTCAAAAAGTAGGCGTTTTCTTGCTTTAACCATTCTGTGACTCTTCCTGTTTGTGGATTCCCTGTCTAGGTCAGACTGACAGTTGGGCTGTTTGTGAATTTCCTCTAGACAGCGACACAAAGGGACCTGGGGTGAAGCCTTCATATCCTGATGAGCCATTTGAGTTAGAGTGGAGGGAGGAGTGGTCACTTAAACCTGAATGGGCTGTGCCTCCCCTCAGACAATGGAGTCTCCAACCCCCTGGTGTGTATGGGGCCTGGCATGAACAAAGCAGGATCTTGTGAACATCAGACACTTTCCTTTGAAGTTTGCCTACTTCAAAGGCAGAAAGGGGTATAAGTAGTGGACCCAAAAACCCAGACTTTAGATTTCTTCAAGATCACTTTTAGATTCAAGAATAACTTCTGCCAAGGAGAAAAGCTGAAGAGCTGAGGAGAAGTGCTGCCCCTGCCTGTGACTGTGCTATCATGCAGTTGCTGCTTCTGCGTGTGAAAGGGGACAAAGACTGTACTTTGTGGTGCATTCCTGCTTGAGAATAATCTCCAAAGGCTTGAACTGTACTTGCCTCCTGATTTGAAGTCTCAGGGCCATCAAAGACTTCCTCTGCCAGCACCTGGACTCTCTATTGAGACTCCTGCCCTGCCAAGTGGTGTCCTATCCAGTCCCTGGGCCCTTGAAAGGTGACGTTAGCAGAACAAGATTTGAAATCCATGCACAGAATGCCGTGCAGTGAAATTTTTAATGTACCATCTGCAACGCGACTGATAAATGATGTGCCACCGGCTTCGCAGCTGAAATCGATGCTCCACCTGCATCGCGGCTGGGAGATAGACGCATCATAGCTGGAGAAACAATGCGCAACACCTGCTTGCAGCTGCTGATAATGACACAAACATCACACAGCATGGTTTTCTAACACCGTGCAACCTGATTTCTTATTCATTGCCTCAGGGCACCAAAATCATCATGAACCTGCATGGATCTGAGGTGCCCTGTTCGGAAATCGATGCATTGCTCTCGCAAGGCAAAAAAATGAAGCATCGCCTACCCAACCAGAGAAGAAATGACGAGTAAGGAATCGACACATCGCTGACTTTTCTGACGCACGCTCACCCGTGTGCCTTTATTTTTTAGGAAAGCCAGGTATAAAATCAACGTTTCGAATATTTTCTATGGAGTAAGACTCTTATTCTTTTAAAAATTCATATTTTGACTTGTGTATGTTGGATTTTGTCATTTTGTTCTTGTTTCATTTAGATCAATACGACCTATTTTTCTAAACAGGTGTGGTGTCCCTTTTGCAGTGTTTTCACTGTAGTACTTTGTGTGTTGGTACAAATACTTTACACCTTGCTTCTGGGATAAGCCTTCCTGCTCATGCTAAGCTACCAATGGGTGAGTGGGGGTTAACCAGGTGTGTTTCTCCTTTGCCCTGACTAGAGTGAGGGTTCTTGATTGGACAGGAGGGTAACCTGACTGCCAATCAAAGACCCCATTTCTAACAGGTTTTATTACATGAAGTACAAACACTTTAGCACTGGTTAGTAGTGGTAAGGTATACACTCCTTTCAACACGGCAGATTTGGCTTACACAAAATTGCAACATTTAATTTACAAATAAGTCCCTAGTAGTGCTAGTACTACATGCACCCTGGGCCTGTACATTAAATGTTAATAGTGGGTCTGCAACACTTGTTGTGCCACCCGCTTAAGCAGCCTTTTAGAACACGTCTGAGGCCTGCAGTTGCATTCTATATGCAGATTTAATCTGCCATTTCGACCTGCCAAATACACCTTGCGCCAGGCCTAAACCTTCATTTTTAAAACATATGTCAACCCTATGTAGGCCCCAAACAGCCCATAGGGCAGGGTGCATTTTTATTTAAAAAGTTGGACATGTAGATTTAAGTTTAACATGTCCTAGTAGTGAAACAAACTCTGAAACCCGTTTTCAGTAGTGTAAAGTCTTCTCTTTTAGACTTAATAAGTGATCACTTTTGTGTAGGAGCACATCCGAAAGCTGTGCTTGGTTTGAATTGTAAAGCAAAACTCTTTTTAAAAGTAAAGTCTGATTTTAAGTCACAAATCTGAAAATGCCACTATTAAGAAGTTGGCATTTTCTTGTCATACAAAAACAAAGAGAGAGAAGGAGGTTGTGGGGATGTCCTCCTTATAGCCTATATAACATTACAAAAGAATCCCAACTAAAAGAACTACCACAGGATGGACACAGGAAAAATGGTTTTCCTGTTATTAAAACCCTCACCCACAAGAGTTATCCTTTGTTTGCATGCTTCATCATTGGGTTTCTTCCCATTCCGATACGGAGCGGGGCGTGCTACGACCTACAGGATACTTGGGAGCACTGATGTAGTCTTGTCAATATGAATCATAGGAGGGATAGGATTGGTGGGGTCTTGGGTGAGTTAAAAATACCTGTTTCCTAGTAATTCCCATGATTTCATAGATCTCTTGAAGGCGGTATGATTAAAAAGGGGCTGCGGAAGTGGGTGGCTGTAATGTACCTGACTTCCTAGTCTACATGTTTCGGAGCCTTACCCCTAGGCTCATCTTCAGGACCAAGATGGACTCCCTGGTGCCACTCCTTGTTTGACTACCTCTATTGAAAGCATAAATAATACATGCTCTGTGATATGATGCAATTCCCCTTACTAATGTGTTGTCATAAGATGATACCTATCATTTATGGTGTTCATCATTGATATCTGTGGAAATACAATAGGGGCTGCTATATATGTTGTTTGTGGGTGTGGTGCCATCTATTTCCAAACTGTACCCCACTCATGGGAAACGGCACTCGTGAATATCAGGACTGAGAGACTAAACTACTCTCACAATAAACAGTACAAGACACACTACATTTAAAACTTTTAAACATGTAAACATGTGAAACACACCAAACAGTACACATGTGGTGCATGCGTGAACTCAGTAGTATTTGGATTCTCATTTCATAGCTCTTCCGGGAGGGCTGTGTGCTTGTAGTCACACTCTAAAGATTTAGCAAAGTTTTAGAATCAATTAATCTTACCATATCAGTAGCGCCATGTAAACAATGTTCACAAAGTGACACTCCCGCTCTGTACCTAATGCTCACCTCCCGGGAGTTTGAAACCTGAATGCTCACATGGGAGCCAAGTTTAAATGCGCAACAGATCTTGCATCTTAGCAAGCTAAAGCATGCAACAATAGACCGCTGACTTGTTTTGCATGAAACCAACATGCTAATTCTAATCTGGTGTTAGTTAGGATCCTCACTAATGAAAACCGATACATAGAGTAACATTTGATGTCTTTTCTTTGCTGCATCTAAATGTATGTAATATTGTTTGCACAATTATTCTTGCTGTTACTTTGCACTGTAACTTTAGAATGTGTAGTAGCTCAAGCTTTGATTAGATTGCGAATCATGTAATTGCTATGGTGAGCCAGTGTTGTTTCTGTATGTTTGTCGTTTGATTTTGAGATCATCTTACGTGACATTAGTGTTGTTAATATAGGGAAATAAATATTCTAACTTTTACATAAAGGTGTGGTTATTCATGACTGTGAGGTCATGGTGCGTGACAATTGCTAACTCCTATTGATTACTAATGTTATTGATTGTATCATTGATTATTGATCTGAGTGTACTGGGTTTATGGCGGGAACATCTTAAGCGAGTCAAAAGGTTCATCGGCCTATTTGCGTCCCCTTGCAAGTTTACTTATTAAGATCAGACGCGCCAACAAACCTCCTTTGTATCTTAAAGGCAGGTAGTTCCAAACAAAGGCAGTTGGAGTTCCTAAGTCAACAGGTTCCTTATGAAATAGTCTCTTTTGCTCTATTCACTTCATGGCACTGGACTGATCGGTTTGTGGAAATGATGGGTCTATACTTCATGTTTTAATTTGGTGGTTCATGTCGTTCGTTATGCATTCTGTGCTGTTTCTTTTACTTGAAATCATTCATTTTGTTTTGCATGTATATTATTCCATGCATGTACGTGCCCTTTTTTAAACTAATATTTTCAGCTTTCATGTAATCATTTCAGGTTGAGAGATGTGATGTCAATCACTTTGTACATTCATTGAGTCAAAATAATTTTCACTACTGTTTCTGTAGGCATGAGGAACAGCTGTATTTTTGCAGACCCTGACCGAAGGGCCAGCTGATCCAAATCATTGCTGTGGAATAAAGGGGGCACCTGCATGGAACTCAATTCACCAAAATGCCAGGGGTAGCAGAAGTAACATCAAACGTTATTTCATCTTCACGTTCACGGACACACATGCGCTTACATAAACACACACTCTTTTAGGTAAGCACACTGTCCCACAAGCATGCACACAACATACACTTAAAAAATTTTTTTTACTTACCTCAGCTACCAAGGAGGGTCATATTTCAGCTAACTGTACTCCATTTTTTGGACTAATAGTGAATAATATATTTCCATAAGGACGAGCTGCTCCTTTGGTCCTGGCACTGATTTTGCCAAATCAGATGCCAGAGGTCACAGAGGCAGTGCAAGGGGCAAGCTGGGAGTCACAGCTGCGACCCCTGGCGACCTGTAAATGACGTCCATGGGCACCTGCTTTTTTTCCCTGTTCCAGTCTTCCGTGATCAACCACGTATACTTGTTATTCCATGAAGATGATATTTTTTCAGTTGTTTGCTACTATGAATGAGAATGATAAACACGTAGCTTTTTCGATAAGCCTTTTTTGAATTATTTCTGTTTTTATGTTATAATCACTGTTAGACCTGACATGCCTTAGTGTGGTCACCCCTAACTTTTTGCCTGCCTCCTTCCACTTTTTGGACCGTGTTTTGCTGGCTTTTAGACTCTGCGCACCTTACCACTGCTAACCAGTGCTAAAGTGCATATGCTCTCTTCCTCTTTAAACATGGTAACTTTGGATCATACCTGATTGGACTATTTAATCTACTTATAAGTCCCTAGTAATGTGCACTACATGTGCCTAGGGCCTGTAGATTAAATGCTACTAGTGGACCTGCAGCACTGGTTGTGCCACCCACTTAAGTAGCCCCCTTAACCTTGTCTCAGGCGTGCCATTGCAAGGCCTGTGTGTGCAGTTTCACTGCCACCTCGACTTGGCATTTAAAAGTACTTGCCAAGTCTTGAACTCCCCTTTTTCTACATATAAGTCACCCTTAATGTGTGCCCTAGGTCACCCCTAGAGCAGGGTGCTGTGTAGGTAAAAGGCAGGACATGTACCTGTGTAATTATATGTCCTGGTAGTGTAAAACTCCTAAATTCGTTTTTACACTACTGTGAGGCCTGCTCCCTTCATAGACTAACATTGGGGCTGCCCTCCTACACTGTTGAAGTGGCAGCTGCTGATCTGAAAGGAGCAGGAAGGTCATATTTAGTATGGCCAGAATGGTAATACAAAATACTGCTGACTGGTGAAGTCGGATTTAATATTACTATTCTAGAAATGCCACTTTTAGAAAGTGAGCATTTCTTTGCACTTAAATCTTTCTGTGCCTTACAATCCACGTCTGGCTGGGCTTGGTTGACAGCTCCTTGTGCATTCACTCAGACACACCCCAAACACAGGGTACTCAGCCTCACTTGCATACATCTGCATTTTGAATGGGTCTTCCTGGGCTGGGAGGGTGGAGGGCCTGCTCTCACACAAAGGACTGCCACACCCCCTACTGGGACCCTGGCAGACAGGATTGAACTGAAAGGGGACCTGGTGCACTTTTTAGCCACTCTTTGAAGTCTCCCCCACTTCAAAGGCACATTTGGGTATAAAACAGGGCCTCTGCCCTACCTCATCAGACACTCGCTGGAGAAGAAACCTGAACCAGAAACTACATCCTGCCAAGAAGAACTGCCTGGCTGCTCGAAGGACTCACCTGTCTGCTCGAAGGACTCACCTGTCTGCTTTCTACAAAGGACTGCTGCCTTGCTGTTGGCCTGCTGCCTTGCTGAACTCCTGTCTGGCTGTGAAAGTGCTCTCCAAGGGCTTGGATAGAGCTTGCCTCCTGTTCCCTGAAGTCTCAGGACCAAAAAGACTTCCCTCTTTCACTTGGACGCTCCGTGCGCCGAAAATTTTGACGCACAGTTTGTTCCGCGGTGAGAAAAACGCTGCACACCGACGCTGAACGACGCAACGCTCTTGGGACGACCGAAAATCCAACGCACGGCTTCGCAAGGACAACGCCGCCCGACCTCTAGAGGAGAAATCGACGCGACGCCTGCCGTGAGATCGTAATTTCGACGCGCAGCCCCGCAGAACGACGCGCAGCCGGAAAACAAGCAGGAAAATCCACGCACAGACCCGGGACATCTGGTAATCCCCGCGATCCACGAAAAGAGACTGTCCGCGCGCCGGAAAACGACGCACGACTTCCCCGCGTAGAAAATAATGACACAAGTCCGTGTGTGCTGGGGAGAAATCGACGCACACACCCTTTTTCCACGCACCTCTTCTTTTGTGGCCCTCTGAGGAGATTTTCCCACTCTAAACCAGGTACTTGTGTTTGAAAGAGACTTTGTTTATATTCTAAAGACTTAAGACACTTTATATCACTTTTCAGTGATATCTCTACAATTTCCCATTGCAACTTTATTCTTTTTGACCTACAATTATCCTGATAAATATTATATATTTGTTTAAACACTGTGTGGTGTATTTTTGTGGTGCTATATGGTGGTATTGTATGATTTATTGCACAAATACTTTACACATTGCCTTCTAAGTTAAGCCTGAATGCTCGTGCCAAGCTACCAGAGGGTGGGCACAGGATAATCTTGGATTGTGTGTGACTTACCCTGACTAGAGTGAGGGCTTTTGCTTGGACAGGGGGTAACCTGACTGCCAACCAAAAACCCCATTTCTAACATTGGTGATCAGCGGTGAGGATAGGACTTGTATTTGTGCAGTGACATACAGTAGCTAAGTATTTCACTACCTACCCACAGTTGAAGGTCAACTTGGCTTTTTATCTCTTTTTGCAAATCCGTTTTTTTTCCTGACAATTTTCAAAAACTAAATCCTCACTCAACATGTCTCTGACTGGGTCTCAGACAGGGGACTTTGACCTAGTCCAGTTGGATACATATACGGTCAAACAACTAAGAGGATTCTGCAGGGCATTGAGGGTACCCACCCAAGGGGCCTCCAGAAAGGAGGACTTTCAAGTGGCGCTGAGGGCCTGGGCAGAAGCCCATTTAGAGGATGATGAGGAAGAGGAGCCAGAAAATGGCACCTCAGAGGAATTTTCACTATCTGTGGATGGTGTTACCGCTGCAATTGTGCCCCCTTCCAGACCAGGGAGCAGTGTCTCTATGCAAAGCCTGACCGCAGAGAAAAGGAGAGAGGAAAGGGAGTTCCAATTGCAAATGGCAAAACTGAAAATTGAGGCTCAACAGGAGGAGAGAAGGGCAGAGAGAGAAGCCAAGCAAGCTGAGGCTGAAAGAGCAGCCAAACAGATTGAAGCTGAAAGAACAGCCAAACAGATTCAAGCAGAAGCTGAAAGGGCAGCCAAACATGCGGAAGCTGAAAGAGCAGCCAAACAGGTGGAAGCTGAAAGAGCTTTGGCTGAAAAGAAACTATTGTTGGCCCATGAACTGAGTCTCAAGGAGCTGGAGATCAAGGCGAGACAGTCTGAATCCAGCAATAATGGTGGCAGCATACAGACAGGACCTGCTGGAGAAAAGAAGGTTCGTATACCCAAAAATGTGGTGCCCAGTTTTGTGGTGGGAGATGACATAGATAAATGGTTAGCTGCTTATGAAGTTGCACTAAGGGCTCATGAGGTTCCTGAAGGGCAATGGGGGGTAGCTATGTGGGGTTATGTGCCGCCATTGGGGAGGGACACACTTCTCACATTGGATCAACCTGATCAAAACACATACCCACTTCAGAAAGCCACTTTACTTGCCAAGTTTGGGCTGACCCCTGAGGGATACCGTCAGAGGTTCAGGGACAGCACCAAACAAAACACACAAACATGGGTAGATTTCTTTGACTTTTCCAGTAAGGCACTGAATGGATGGGTGCGGGGCAACAAAGTAAATGACTATAAAGGGTTATATGACTTGATTCTGAGAGAGCATATGCTTAATACTACTTTTACAGAGTTGCGCCAGCACTTGGTAGATAGTAAGCTGACTGATCCCAGGAAGCTTGCTGAGGAGGCGTACCTCTGGGTTAGCACCAGAGTGTCCAAAAAGGTACCTGGGGGGGACTCCCACAAAGGTGGTCAGGGTTCCCAACAGAAGAAAGAGGGGGGAGATAAACTTACAGATAAGGAACTCTAAAAAGGCCCCCAAAAGAATTCCCAGGGAGGGGGTGGCAACCATTCCTTCTCTAGATTTGGGAAGAAGCCAGGGACATTTGATAAGTCAGGGAAATCCAAACCCAAATGTATGGAGTGTTACCAGTATGGTCACTATAAAGGCGACCCCCAGTGCTCCAAAAGGACACCGTCCACTACCGGACAGACACCTGGGCTAACTAGTGTAGCGCTTGGAGGGGAGATGGACCCAGATAGCTTTGGGGAGCAAGTAGAGATTTCCCTAGTGTCCCTGGGAGAAAGAGAAATGGTGCCCAAAGCCCACATGCCCCGAAATACTTCCAAGTACAGGCAGTGGGTCACCATTAATGGGCAGAAGGTGGAGGCTCTGCATGACACAGGAGCCAGTATGACTACTATCAAGAGTCAGCTGGTGTCCACAGAGCAGATAGTCCCTAATACATTCCACCAGGTCATAGTCGCTGACAATCGTGAGAGTCACCTACCGGTGGCTCTGGTTCCCTTTGAGTGGGGGGGGTCTCTGGTACTCTGAAAGTAGCTGTGAGTCCTGCCATGCCTGTAGATTGTCTGTTAGGCAATGATCTTGAGCACACTGCTTGGAAAGAAGTAGAGCTCAGATCTCACCTGGAGATGTTAGGGTTACCTGAGTGGGTCTGCATGACCACCAGGTCCATGGCTGCCCAGGAAGGGAGTCAAGGGCGTCTGGAGCCTGGAAAAATGGCCCAGACCGCCGCCCAAGAGGGGGGCCAGGGGTGCGGGAAACCCACCTCCAATGTTCCCACGGTGGTAGACGAGGTCCCTGAGGAAGAGGAGGCCCCCGAGCCAACCGGGGAGGACATAGCTGCCCTGGGTAACCTACCTGAACTTGCTGGCTGGCAAGTAGAGGGGGGGCCAACCAGGGAAGCATTCTGCAAGGCGCAGAGAGAATGCCCCACCCTTGAGGGTCTGAGGAAGCAGGCCACAGACCACGCAGCAGGTGACGCCTCTGGCGCTCACCATATTTACTGGGAGAATGATCTCCTTTACAGTGAGCGTAGAATTCCAGGTCCTGGGCCACACCGTGTGCTGGTGGTCCCCCAGTAATACCGGAAATTCCTACTAGGCCTGGCTCACGACATTCCCCTGGCAGGACACCTGGGCCAAGACAAGACCTTTGACAGGCTTAACACCCACTTTCATTGGCCCAGAATGAGGAAAGCCTCAGATAACTTCTGCAGAGCTTGCCCCACCTGCCAGGCTAGTGGGAAGGCAGGGAAACGGCTTAAAGCTCCCCTGATCCCACTCCCAGTCATTGGCACCCCCTTTGAAAGGGTGGGCATCGACATTGTTGGTCCCTTGGACCCCAAAACTGCCCTGGGCAACAGGTTTATCCTGGTTTTGGTGGACCATGCCACCCGCTATCCAGAGGCAATCCCTCTGAGAACAGTGACTGCAAAGGTGGTGACCAGAGCCCTGATGGGAATATTTACCCATGTAGGATTCCCTAAGGAGGTCGTGTCTGACAGGGGCACAAACTTCATGTCTGCATACATGAAGACCCTGTGGGATGAGTGTGGGGTGACCTACCGGTTTACCACCCCTTATTATCCTCAAACCAATGGGCTGGTTGAGAGATTCAACCAGACCCTGAAAGGCATGATTGGTGGCCTGACTGAGGCCATGAGGCGTAAGTGGGACGTCCTCTTACCCTGCCTGTTGTTTGCTTATAGAGAGGTGCCCCAGAAAGGGGTGGGGTTCAGCCCCTTTGAACTTCTCTATGGTCACCCTGTCAGGGGACCCCTAAGCATCGTTAAGGAGGGCTGGGAGAGAGCTCCCCAAGCCCCTCCCCAGGATGTGGTCAGCTACATGCTGGCCCTCCGCAAACAAACCCAACGCTTCTGGAAGGAGGCCCAGAGTAACCTCGAGGCCAGTCAAGAGGTGATGAAGGAGTGGTACGACCAAAAGGCCACTCTAGTTGAGTTCTCACCTGGAGACAAAGTTTGGGTATTGGAGCCAGTAGAGCCCAGGGCTCTCCAGGACTGCTGGACTGGCCCTTTTGAGATCAAGGAGCGTAAAGGGGAGGCCACTTACCTAGTGGAGCTCAAGACCCCTAGGCAACCCCTAAGGGTCCTCCATCACAACCGGCTCAAACCTCACTTTGAGAGGTCTGAGGTCAGTATGCTCCTAGTCACCGATGAGGGCATGGAAGAGGAGAGTGAACCTCTCCCCGACCTCCTCGCTGTCAAAGAAGGGGATGGGTCAGTAGGTGGTGTCATTCTCTCTGACTCCCTGACTTCAACACAGAGAGGGGACTGCTATGAGCTGTTAGAGCAGTTCTCCCCCCTGTTCTCCCTTACACCTGGACTAACCCACCTCTGTGTGCATGACATTGACACAGGTGACAGTGCTCCTGTAAAGAACAGAATTTACAGGTTGTCAGATAAGGTGAAGGCCAGCATCAAGGAGGAGGTCTCCAAGATGTTGACTTTGGGGGTTATTTGGGGGTTATTGAGAAATTCAGTAGTCCCTGGGCCAGTGGTATTGGTTCCCAAGGCTACTGCCCCAGGTGCGAAACCAGAACTCCGGTTCTGTGTGGACTACCGGGGTCTCAATTCAGTCACCCGGACTGATGCTCACCCCATCCCCCGAGCTGATGAGCTCGTTGACAGGCTAGGCACTGCCTAGTTCCTGAGTACGTTCGATCTTACTTCCGGGTACTGGCAGATTGGCCTGACTGAGGGGGCTAAAGAAAGATTTGCTTTTTCCACCCCTGATGGCCATTACCAATTCCGGGTGATGCCATTTGGGCTGAAAAATGCCCCCGCTACCTTCCAACGGTTGGTTAACGGGGTCCTAGCTGGTAAAGATGCCTTCTGTGCAGCTTACCTAGACGACATAGCTGTCTACAGTTCCAGCTGGGAGGAACACCTGCTCCACCTCAAGGAGGTGCTTCAGGCCCTGCAACAGGCAGGCCTGACTATCAAGGCTAGTAAGTGCCAGATTGGGCAGGGTTCTGTGGTGTACTTGGGACACCTCGTAGGTGGTGGAAGGGTGCAGCCGCTCCAGGCCAAGATTGAAACTATCAAGGCCTGGCAACCACCTAGAACACAGACTGAGGTGAGAGCCTTTTTGGGCCTCACTGGATACTACCGCAGGTTCGTCAAGGGCTATGGTTCCATTGTGTACCCCTTGACTGAACTCACTTCCAAGAAACAACCTAGGTTGGTGAATTGGACAGAGGCCTGTCAGAAAGCCTTTGATTCTCTGAAGGAAGCCATGTGCACGGCCCCCGTGCTCAAGGCCCCTGACTACTCCCAGGAATTTATTGTTCAGACAGACGCTTCAGAGCATGGCATAGGGGCTGTTCTAGCACAGCTGAATGAGGAGGGCTCAGACCTACCAGTAGTCTTTATTAGCAGAAGATTATTACCACGGGAACAAAGGTGGAGTGCTATTGAAAGAGAAGCATTTGCTGTGGTCTGGGCACTGAAGAAGCTAAGACCCTACCTGTTTGGGACTCACTTCCGGGTTCAGACAGACCACAGGCCCCTCAGATGGCTCATGCAGATGAGGGGTGAGAATCCAAAACTCTTGAGATGGTCCATTTCCCTACAGGGGATGGACTTTATGGTGGAACATCGCCCAGGGGTTGACCACACCAATGCTGATGGTCTCTCCAGATACTTCCGCCTTAGCGATGAGAGCTCCCAGGAGGTCGGGTAGCTCTCCCCACTTTCAGCTGGGGGGGACACATGTTAGACCTGACATGCCTTAGGGTGGTCACCCCTAACTTTTTGCCTGCCTCCCTCCACTTTTTGGACCCTGTTTTGCTGGCTTTTAGACTCTGCGCACCTTACCACTGCTAACCAGTGCTAAAGTGCATATGCTCTCTTCCTCTTTAAACATGGTAACTTTGGATCATACCTGATTGGACTATTTAATCTACTTATAAGTCCCTAGTAATGTGCACTACATGTGCCTAGGGCCTGTAGATTAAATGCTACTAGTGGACCTGCAGCACTGGTTGTGCCACCCACTTAAGTAGCCCCCTTAACCTTGTCTCATGCATGCCATTGCAAGGCCTGTGTGTGCAGTTTCACTGCCACCTCGACTTGGCATTTAAAAGTACTTGCCAAGCCTAGAACTCCCCTTTTTCTACATATAAGTCACCCTTAATGTGTGCCCTAGGTAACCCCAAGAGCAGGGTGCTGTGCAGGTAAAAGGCAGGACATGTACCTGTGTAATTATATGTCCTGGTAGTGTAAAACTCCTAAATTCGTTTTTACACTACTGTGAGGCCTGCTCCCTTCATAGGCTAACATTGGGGCTGCCCCCCTACACTGTTGAAGTGGCAGCTGCTGATCTGAAAGGAGCAGGAAGGTCATATTTAGTATGGCCAGAATGGTAATACAATATCCTGCTGACTGGTGAAGTCGGATTTAATATTACTATTCTAGAAATGCCACTTTTAGAAAGTGAGCATTTCTTTGCACTTAAATCTTTCTGTGCCTTACAATCCACGTCTGGCTGGGCTTGGTTGACAGCTCCTTGTGCATTCACTCAGACACACCCCAAACACAGGGTGCTCAGCCTCACTTGCATACATCTGCATTTTGAATGGGTCTTCCTGGGCTGGGAGGGTGGAGGGCCTGCTCTCACACAAAGGACTGTCACACCACCTACTGGGACCCTGGCAGACAGGATTGAACTGAAAGGGGACCTGGTGCACTTTTTAGCCACTCTTTGAAGTCTCCCCCACTTCAAAGGCACATTTGGGTATAAAACAGGGCCTCTGCCCTACCTCATCAGACACTCGCTGGAGAAGAAACCTGAACCAGAAACTACATCCTGCCAAGAAGAACTGCCTGGCTGCTCAAAGGACTCACCTGTCTGCTTTCTACAAAGGACTGCTGCCTTGCTGTTGGCCTGCTGCCTTGCTGAACTCCTGTCTGGCTGTGAAAGTGCTCTCCAAGGGCTTGGATAGAGCTTGCCTCCTGTTCCCTGAAGTCTCAGGACCAAAAAGACTTCCCTCTTTCACTTGGACGCTCCGTGCGCCGAAAATTTCGACGCACAGCTTGTTCCGCGGCGAGAAAAACGCTGCACACTGACGCTGAACGACGCGACGCTCTTGGGACGACCGAAAATCCGACGCACGGCTTCGCAAGGACAACGCCGCCCAACCTCTAGAGGAGAAATCGACGCGACGCCTGCCGTGAGATCGTAATTTCGACGCGCAGCCCCGCAGAACGACGCGCAGCCGGAAAACAAGCAGGAAAATCCACGCACAGACCCGGGACATCTGGTAATCCCTGCGATCCACGAAAAGAGACTGTCCGCGCGCCGGAAAACGACGCACGACTTCCCGCGTAGAAAATAATGATGCAAGTCCGTGTGTGCTGGGGAGAAATCGACGCACACACCCTTTTTCCACGCACCTCTTCTTTTGTGGCCCTCTGAGGAGATTTTTCCACTCTAAACCAGGTACTTGTGTTTGAAAGAGACTTTGTTTATATTCTAAAGACTTAAGACACTTTATATCACTTTTCATTGATATCTCTACAATTTCCCATTGCAACTTTATTCTTTTTGACCTGCAATTATCCTGATAAATATTATATATTTTTCTAAACACTGTGTGGTGTATTTTTGTGGTGCTATATGGTGGTATGGTATGATTTATTGCACAAATACTTTACACATTGCCTTCTAAGTTAAGCCTGACTGCTCGTGCCAAGCTACCAGAGGGTGGGCACAGGATAATCTTGGATTGTGTGTGACTTACCCTGACTAGAGTGAGGGCTTTTGCTTGGACAGGGGGTAACCTGACTGCCAACCAAAAACCCCATTTCTAACAATCACCATGTATAGATATCATTAGAGTTCTATATCCAATTAGAATCTTGTGTTTACCTGAGCATAACCCTCCATGTTAGAAGTAATGTGCAGTACAATTATGTACATGGCTCTAAATCAGTCATATTCAAATATTTGTGTGCTGGGCCCTAATAAATATAAACACATTTGATCAGGAAAATTCACATACCTTGCTAAAATGAGTGACATGAGAATGAATACTGCTGGTGGAGCACAGAAAATTAAGTGGTGTTTAGGGCTAAAATCAAAAGTAGCAGAACATGCATGACAGTCTGTGGTGAATGCCCAAACCCCCTACCCTCCAAACAGAAGTGCTTACAGCATGGGCAGCAGCATTACAAGCGTCCCTCTCACTAAGAATAGGGGCATCATAGTCTGCAGCAAGACAGGTTTATCCTGAGAACAGACATAAGAGGTACAGCAGATTTATAAGCAAAATTAGGTTTCCTCGCACACCGAACGGGTACACAATGGACAGCTGCAATTCTAACTTACTTCATACACAGACCAACTAAAGTATACAAAGGAGAACGCCAAGCCTGAAGGCAGCATCTACTGTGAGCGATTCCAGACATACACCAATTTTTCAGGCTAGTTTTTGGTAGAGGACATATTGTTCCTAGAAGTGCATATCATAAACAGAGGGTAGATGCAGGGATCACTCTAAGGTTCTCCTGCCCATACACTCTGTATTGAAGGAAGAGTGAGTGTTGGTGCCTACTACTATGAACTCTGCATTACTGGTATCCAGTCATTCACTGTTAACCTCTGTCCGTATTCGACAAGTGCAAGGGAACCAAAAACACTTAGGCGGCTCCAGGTATCACTCACAAACCCTGGGAAGCCCTTAGTTTCACTTCACATTTCCTATTGCGTCAATCACAAATCCCTAGTTCACAATCATAGACATCCAGCTGTCCTCCTTTCATAGGCCATCGGCTTCACCCTTCCATTCACCAGAGCCCAAAGAACTTCGTCTTGATTCTATTAAGTCTGATTGCCAGCCCTTCACACACATAGACATGACTTGCTTTTTTTTATTTATTTTTTTAACATTTTGTTATGTTTAGTGACAATATTAGTATGCCTTCTCAGTGGGTGAATGGAATTGTTCCAGGTTTTACCCATTCAAAATGGTTCGGCCGTCTGTGAGGTGCAAGTAAGTGACATTTGTTAAAATTCAGTAAAAAGCTCTATTCTTTGGAAATTCTTAAAATGAATGTTTTTATTTCTATAATTATACATAAATGAAACGTTGAATATTATTGAGTGAATAAACGCAGGACAGAGTACATATTCTTTTTACTTTCACCATCGCACACGATTACTTCAGATTTGTAAATTTACACCATGATATTTAAGAGAGCAAAATGGACTAGCCACTGTTTTTTATCTTTGTAATCTCTGCTCTTATATACAGGCCAGAGCAGTGCCTGTGACAAGAGGGTGCTGCAGCATGTACAGATGGTGTTATTTCCCTGGCTCATTTACTACTGACAAGATCGAGCTCTCACAGAAAAGGGGAAAGCTCTCCAATCTTTGAGGACAACAGGTATAAAAGTCGATAAATACTATTTGTGCTTCAGGTATTTTGTTATTATGTAGCACTTCGAAACTTTGCCTGTCCTACAATATACGAGGCTCTAGCAAAATCGATGCATTTTACAGACGTAGATATCAGTTGAGTGAATTAGATGGAATTTACCGAGTATGTGCGAATTATACAGTAGCAAATTCAGTAAGTGTAGTGTAATCTGTTGTATGTGAGACACTGTTATATGAGTTCTGCCTTGTTTGAAGTTGTATGCATAAACGCGGTTTAATTGCTTGCATAAAAACAAAGTAATTGAGGAGACCTGTACATAAATGTGAGTAAAGGGTATGCAGTTTGGCACCTCTTGGTGGGAAAAGTTCTCTACTGCATGTTGCAAGCATGTACTCTTTCACAGTTTTAATCCAGAGTGAGTCTGACATGTTTTTTGGTATTTTATTTATTTTGATTTTGACACCCATGACTATCGCGTGTATGTGGAGAACCACTCTTCTCATGATGTTGAGAACAAGAGTGCATCTTTGTAGTCTGGAAGGGTCATGGCACATGCCCTCCTTATAAACAGTGACTACTGACAGCTTGCTGGATAACACAAGCTTGGCAGATGTGGCAACATATTGATAAATAATGGAACTTTTTTTTTACCTGTGCCTGAGCAATAGTAAGTATTGTACTGGCTTAACTAATACAAACATTCTGCCCAGTCGTGTGTAACCTACTCCTTCCCTACATACATGTGTTTAGATAGGCATTGTGGGGGTGATTCCGACCCTGGCGGTAAAAACCGCCAGGGCCGGGGTCCGTGGGAGCACCGCCAACAGGCTGGCGGTGCTCCTTTGGGCATTCTGACCGCGGCGGTACAGCCGCGGCCAGAAACGGAAAGTCGGCAGTGTACCGCCGGCTTTCCGCTGCCCAGGGGAATCCTCCATGGCGGCGCAGCTTGCTGCACCGCCATGGGGATTCCGACCCCCATACCGCCATCCTGTTCCTGGCGGTTTCGGCCACCAGGAACAGGATGGCGGTATGGGGTGTCGTGGGGCCCCCGTAAGAGGGCCCCACTTAGAATTTCAGTGTCTGCTTAGCAGACACTGAAATTCGCGACGGGTGCTACTGCACCCGTCGCACCCCTTCCACTCCGCCGGCTCCATTCGGAGCCGGCTTCCTCATGGAAGGGTGTTTCCCGCTGGGCTGGCGGGCGGCCTTTTGGCGGTCGCCCGCCAGCCCAGCGGGAAACCCAGAATGACCGCCGCGGTCTTTTGACCGCGGTACGGTCTTCTAGCGGGAGCCGCCCGCCAAGCTTGGAATGACCCCCTGTATGTTTAAATGAATGGGAGTGGGTGTATTTTAAGATATGATGAATTCACTGCCATCCAGATTACCATTGAACATTATTGAACACTTGGGCAGTTGGAGGTAGCCTGTTTGGCCAGGCTTGTGTACATCTTGAATTTCGGAAGTCTTTGAGAGTCTGACTCCACGGTGAGAGTGCAATAGGGTGGCAGTTTCTTTAGATGCACATGGAGTCAGTATTTCACTTTGTCCTGCTCTTTCATCCTTTCCATTGTTTAAGTCGCTTGATGTGGTAGAGAAGTGCGAGGCATCTGGTGGCAGTGTTCTCCTTATTAGTGGAGCTGCTGCTCCTGAAAGGTTGACATTATAAATTGAGGTTTTTCTCCATCTGTTTTATATTTCTCACAGTGAAGACTTCCATACGTACCCCTTCTGATTGCTATTACAGGGAGTGCAGAATTATTAGGCAAATGAGTATTTTGACCACATCATCCTCTTTATGCATGTTGTCTTACTCCAAGCTGTATAGGCTCGAAAGCCTACTACCAATTAAGCATATTAGGTGATGTGCATCTCTGTAATGAGAAGGGTTGTGGTCTAATGACATCAACACCCTATATCAGGTGTGCATAATTATTAGGCAACTTCCTTTCCTTTGGCAAAATGGGTCAAAAGAAGGACTTGACAGGCTCAGAAAAGTCAAAAATAGTGAGATATCTTGCAGAGGGATGCAGCACTCTTAAAATTGCAAAGCTTCTGAAGCGTGATCATCGAACAATCAAGCGTTTCATTCAAAATAGTCAACAGGGTCGCAAGAAGCGTGTGGAAAAACCAAGGCGCAAAATAACTGCCCATGAACTGAGAAAAGTCAAGCGTGCAGCTGCCACGATGCCACCTGCCACCAGTTTGGCCATATTTCAGAGCTGCAACATCACTGGAGTGCCCAAAAGCACAAGGTGTGCAATACTCAGAGACATGGCCAAGGTAAGAAAGGCTGAAAGACGACCGACACTGAACAAGACACACAAGCTGAAACGTCAAGACTGGGCCAAGAAATATCTCAAGACTGATTTTTCTAAGGTTTTATGGACTGATGAAATGAGAGTGAGTCTTGATGGGCCAGATGGATGGGCCTGTGGCTGGATTGGTAAAGGGCAGAGAGCTCCAGTCCGACTCAAACGCCAGCAAGGTGGAGGTGGAGTACTGGTTTGGGCTGGTATCATCAAAGATGAGCTTGTGGGGCCTTTTCGGGTTGAGGATGGAGTCAAGCTCAACTCCCAGTCCTTCTGCCAGTTCCTGGAAGACACCTTCTTCAAGCAGTGGTACAGGAAGAAGTCTGCATCCTTCAAGAAAAACATGATTTTCATGCAGGACAATGCTCCATCACACGCGTCCAAGTACTCCACAGCGTGGCTGGCAAGAAAGGGTATAAAAGAAGGAAATCTAATGACATGGCCTCCTTGTTCACCGGATCTGAACCCCATTGAGAACCTGTGGTCCATCATCAAATGTGAGATTTACAAGGAGGGAAAACAGTACACCTCTCTGAACAGTGGCTGGGAGGCTGTGGTTGCTGCTGCACGCAATGTTGATTGTGAACAGATCAAAACACTGACAGAATCCATGGATGGCAGGCTTTTGAGTGTCCTTGAAAAGAAAGGTGGCTATATTGGTCACTGATTTGTTTTTGTTTTGTTTTTGAATGTCAGAAATGTATATTTGTGAATGTTGTGATGTTATATTGGTTTCACTGGTAATAATAAATAATTGAAATGGGTATATATTTGTTTTTTGTTAAGTTGCCTAATAATTATACACAGTAATAGTCACCTGCACACACAGATATCCCCCTAACATAGCTAAAACTAAAAACAAACTAAAAACTACTTCCAAAAATATTCAGCTTTGATATTAATGAGTTTTTTGGGTTCATTGAGAACATGGTTGTTGTTCAATAATAAAATTAATCCTCAAAAATACAACTTGCCTAATAATTCTGCACTCCCTGTATATCCATGGTGTATGCAGCTCTCAGTGGCTGAGTGAGCCTTTACAATGGTGTCACACTCAGTGGCTGCTGTTAATACATTATTTGCTGTTTTACATGTTGTCTTAACATAGCCTCAGTTTTTTCACAACTGTCATGTGCAGGATATCCACCTTTTCTGCGGGGTCACCCTGGATTATTTCACCTCACTGGACCCTATGTTTGCTAGTTTTTAGAATGCTATGCACTTTACCCCTGCATATCTGAAGTAAAGTGCCTCTGCTCCCGGTTTAAGCTGGTTTCAACTGGCTTATTCCTTATTGTCACAGCTAACTTGTCTGCAAGTTTCTACTATATGGTGTAGAAAGTGAATCCAGGGCTGGAAGCTAATTGCCACTTGCATACTGCAACATCTATTGTGCCACCCACTTTAATGGCAGTGCAAACATTGCAAAAGCCTACCTGGTGGAGCCTTACTACTGGATCCAGAAACCTGCAGTGTGACCTGTCAAAACAACCTTTTGAAACAGGTAAAAACTTCCCCTTGAAATATTAGTAAATCACCCTTCTGTAGGCCTTGTAGCCTTTATGCCAAGGTGCATGGTATTCAAAAGTGTGACAGATATAAAAATGTTATATTATCATATCCTTACAGTGACAATAGCCTATTTTTACTGGCAGGCATAGCTGTTGTACTTTTTTTTTTAAAACAGAGTGCCGATTAAAATATTAACATGATGGTGAAGTTATATTTTTAATAAATATTATGGAAAATTATCTTTTAGAAAATTACATTTTGCAGTCGGACATTTCAGGGAGGTGCTTTAGCCTCTACCAAATCCCAGTCTGTCCTGAACCTTCAATGAGGTGTTTTCGATTCCTCCAAGGAGCTACACAATGGTTTCATCTGAAAAGGAAGTGATGACTCCCGTAAGCTCTGTAGAGTCTTCAGATTGGGGGCTGTGAGCATCCTTTTGGACACCACAGTGTCAAATACTACCTGAAAGTATGTTTGAACCACATTTTAAACAGACCTGAAAGGGGGAGTTAGGACAATTCTAATGTATACCCTGTCTGGGTACTGTAGGACTGTGCCTTTGTCCTTTTCTTTGTAGTATGTACAGAGCTTGATTTAAGTTGAAATTTAGTGTTAGATGCATGAAGGCACTACTAATTATCATAGCTCACACGCATAAACACCCACAACCCTACAAGCCCAGGTTTAGTGTGGCCAAAGACTTCAACCATCTTGAAAATGCCCTTTTACATGATATTTTTGGCCTGGTTGCAGTAAGGTAAATACAAACTACTGAAAATGTGGGTAGTGTTGCTCACAGGAACCTCACCTCCACCTGTTAGCTAGTGCCTGGCATAAATGTGCCACAAGAAGGAACCCCATCTGAACAGCTTCTTGACATACAGAAGAATCAATAAATCAATCAATCTTTATACTTGTAGAGCACACTACATACCCGCAAGGGTCTCAAGGCGCTGGGGGTGGGGGGGCTGCTACTGCTCGAAGAGCCAGGTCTTCAGGTGTCTTCTGAAGGTGAGCAGGTCTTGGATCTTTCTTAGGTTGGTCGGGAGGGTGTTCCAGGTCTTGGCGGCGAGGTAGGAGAAGGATCTGCCGCCGGAGGATTTTTGTTGGATGCAGGGGATGGCGGCGAGGGCAAAGTTGGTCAGAGCGGAGCTGTCGCGTGGGGGTGTAGAAGTTGAGTCGGTTGTTCAGGTAGGCTGGCCAGTGTTGTTGAGAGCTTTGTGTGCATGGGTGAGGAGTTTGAAGGTGACCCTCTTGTCGACAGGGAGCCAGTGAAGGTTTCTCAGGTGGGGGTGATGTGGTTGCGGCGGGGTACGTTGAGGATTAGTCGGGCGGAGGTGTTTTGGATGTGTTGGAGGTGCTGTAGGTGCTTGGAAGGGATACCTGCGTAGAGGACGTTGCCGTAGTCAAGCCTGCTGCTGATGACGGCCTGTGTCACTGTTTTTCTCGTTTCGGTCGGGATCCACTTGTAGATCCTGTGGAGCATGCGGAGAGTGTTGTAGCAGGAGGAGGAGATGGCGTTAACCTGTTTTGACATGGAGAGGGATGAGTCGAGGATGAAACCAAGGTTGCATGCGTGGTCGGTTGGTGTCAGTGGGGTACCCAGCGAGGTTGGCCACCACAAGTCATCCCGGGCGGAGGGGGTGGGCCCTAGGATGAGGACCTCTGTCTTGTCCACTGTCAGCACCGCCACGCTGACAACATCTCTTCCCTCCAAATTACGGCTCACAAATCAGCAAAAGTGATCTTTGCACAGAGGTAATCCATTGGGGGTCCAAACCACCGCAGTCTAAAACTCAACTCCACCAGAAGACAACACCACATTGGACAGTACGAATACCCCACACCTGAGACACATACACACCACACACACCTGATCACAGCACAAAAAAACACACCCTCACACATACCAAAAAACCCTTGCACCCTGAATTTTTGTACAGAGAAACTGAAGAATGCACAAATAGAAGACACTGCACCTGGATGCCATAGGCACTACCACACCTAACACGCAGCATACACTACACAACTACACCCCTGCACACAACAAATGCGTCTTCACTGCACACAATCACCACATACCACAAGCAAACCGAACCACACAAACTCCCCACACCAAGCAGCACACCCCACGCCTCTCCACATTGCACACCCCACCACCCACAACACATCACCATGTCATGACGGAACTCCTACGATTCACGGACAAGAGGTTGAGGGTCAGGGTAGATGAAATTGTCACAGTAGAGCTACAACTTTTTGGAGCACAGGTCCAGCATACATCTCTAGAAAACAGAGTTATGGTAGAAGATCGTCAACAGGGTGAACTCAGTGGGAAACCATCTACGAGCAAGGGAGGACCTCAGGAAGAGGTGGAATGACCTATGGGAGAAGGTCTGTTCCATGGCGGCAAGACACCAGATAGCCATCAGCAAGACTGGTGATGGATCCCCATCTCCTCCTCCAGAGTTAATATTGTGGGAGGAGAAGTTCTTGGCCATCTTGCACCCAGAGGCCCTGACTAGAATACCAGGAGGACTGGACTCTGCTAAGTCAACCACACTCCCCGGGCACCATGTACTCCTGCACAGCTTGTACCCCCATCACCCTTACACCCCCTCACAGCACTCTTATGTGCACCAATCCACCCTGCAACTGATATCCTCCCTTGCATGCCACACCTCCACACTGCCACTAATCCCACACAGGCCCACCAAGTGCAGGGAAATCTCCCACATTAGCAAGTACTACAACTACCACAAGGGAACACTCCCCACCCTTGTATAACTGCTAATTACATTCCACATTAGGACACCTGCATGTATAACCATGTCACCCCCTTCACCTACAGGATACTTGGACTACTCACTAGTACATGGCTATGACAGCATTGATGACCACAACCTTCTATACTACGGAACTATCCATCACTCATTAAACATTGCAAGAGGTCAAGCAGCTGTCATTCCAATCCACAGGTATCCCTACTACTGCCACCCAGCAGAGGATGCCAGAGACACAGTCAGCCCCTAGTAGTAGGTCTAATTGAGGAATACAACTCTGGATGTCTGGAAGGGGACGCCTCACCTGGCCCATCCGGGATAACTGGTCAGTCCACCACCACCAGCCTCATCCTGCCCACATCTGAATATCCCACCTCTGTGGCTACTACAGCACAGGAAACCCCTCCTCCCCAAACCTGTGTCCCAAGGACAGATCAATCTGTGGTGTGCCCCACAGTACAGGTACCTGAGTCGACCCCTAATGTGAGAAAACAGGGCTGATTGCAGAGTCCCCCTAACTTTTTGCCCCCATTTTCCACTTTTTGCTGCTGTTTTCCTGACTCTGATGGTGCTACTACTATTAACCAGTCCCAGGGCCTGTGCTCTGTGTAAAATCAATATGCAAATTAGGCTAATTATAATTTGGCTAAGTAAACCTACCTATGAGTCCCTAGTATATGGTAGGGCATGTAGGTTTAGGGACCACAGCATAGGTAGTGCACCCATTGTTGCACTGCTGAGGTGCCCAGTGTAATTTTAAAGGAAGGCCTGCCTTGCTGGCTGCTTTTAAATTAAAGTTATATGCAAATTCGACTTTGGAATTAAAAGTAGTTCCAAAGTCTTAAACGACCTTATTTTTACATATAAGTCACACCTAAGGTGTGCCCTATGTGCCCCTAGGGCTGGGTGCCATGTAACTATAAGCAGGGACCTTAAAAAAGTAGTTTTATAAGCCCTATTGAGGTAACAACAGCCAAATCCATTTTTCCCTCATTGTAGTGAATGGCCTTCATAGGCTAGAATCGGGAGACTTTATTTTAATTTTTAAAGTCCCCTTAAGTAATGGATACCAAGAGTTTGATATCAAATTAATTGTTATAATAAATCCCACAAATTCCAGTTGTTGGATTTAATATAACTTGTTCAGGTAAAGAGTTTTATACTTTACCTGAAAAGTTGCCAATTTCAGCCCTGCATTGTTTTTACTGCTGTGCTCTGATTGGCCAGCCCCTGGCAGCCTGGCCAGGCTGCCTTGATGAGGTGTGAAGTGGCCTGGCTTCACACAAAGAGATGTGCCTGTGGGAGGGAATTTCCCCCATCAAATGGTCAGGCAGGAGGAGGGAGAGCAGCCAAACTGGTCTTCAAAGGCAGAGAAGGACATTTGGAGCACTCCAGCAACACCCCCACATCCTGCAACCCCAGACATCTAGGTGCCCCCTTGATTAGATTAGGAGAGGGCAGGAGAGGGGTGTGTTTATGATTTTTAGCCATACCAGTGTGTGGGCTCAGCCAGATGTAACTTCCAAAAATCAGATTCAGCCATGATGGATTTTTGAAGAATGTTGCCTCCTGGGATTGATTGTTGCCACACTTCCCAGGAAGTGGTCATCACAGGGGGAAGGACCCTGCACCTGATTGAAGAATCAGGACCCCCCTGTTTTTCACCCAGGAGCAAGGATAACACTGGCAGACCTGCACCCACACCTCAGATCCCCATCTGATTCCAACAAGAAAGAACCAAAGGAGAAGAAGGACTGCCCTGCTGGACCCCTGGCCTGCACCTGGAACCTGCACTCAGAAGGACTGCACCAGCTGCACACTTTGGCTTTACAACAAGGAGGACTTTGCCTGGCTTCAACTGATTCAAGGAGGGACTCCCTGTTTGCTACAGGTGAAAAAGTGCTAACCAGAGTCCCCTGCACCAACTCCTGAAGAAATCAACCAGCTGACCACTGCCCAGTGGCCAAAAAGGAGTTTGCGCCAGGTGCATTCTAGGAGTTGTAGTCCGTACCCCCAAGGATCATCTCAGAGCTTCTGGACACTTGGTGTGAGCTGTGGACCCCCAAAAACCCTTAAAGGAACATCTGGGAGAAGCCCCAGAAGTTTGGAGAACTTTTGAAAAAAAGCTCCATAGAGGGACCGACATGCTGCAGCAACTCTAGCCGGCTTGCCTCAACCGCGACCCAGCCTGATTTGCAGGTTAGTCCCGGTAAAGAAAATCTCAAAAAAAGAGACTAAGTCCAAAGGTGAAAAGTTAACCGGGACCTCCCAGCCAGCATATCTGAGGAGGGCTCCAGGGACGTTGGATCAAGATCCAGGTTTACCCCGGTCGAAGGATTTTCACCTTGAAAAAACGACTAAGTCCGAAGGTAAAAATCTCCACCGAGTATTCCCGTAACGCGTATCTGGAGAAGAGCTCCAGGAGGTCGGATTGGACTGGCAGGTTCGTCCCGCTGAAGAAAATCTTCAGGAAAGAGACTAAGGCGGTCCTTACAACATTGGCAGTAAAAGCCGCTTACCGCCGTGCAGAAGATGCCAACACACCACCGCGGCCGTGGATTTCCGCCACAGCTATTATGACCCACATTTCGGAATCCGCCAAAATTCAGACACCCACACAAGTCTGCCACACCAAAGGTCAGTGAAAACTGGTCAAAACAAAACCTCCACAGTCACGCCAACAGAAATACGCCCACACTATCACGACACACGAATCCACGCGGCGGTCTTTCAACCACGGTATTCCATTGGCGGTACACACCGCTGCACCCAAAATACACACACATTTACACAACACTACCACATTGGACAATTCCAAATACACACACCTGATACACATACACACACTACTCCTACACACCCACACCACTATAAAACACACACCCACATCACCCACAAACCCCCACGACAAAAAATTCCGAAAGAAGGCCAGAGAGAGAGCACCAGCAAGAACAATAGCAACCACAGGCACACAACACCATCACCCACAGAACTTCCACGCACCTCACACAACACACCACTACATATCAGCACACATATCACTACACACTCCACCCCACACATCACCTACACCACCCCATGGCACGGCTCGGAGGAGGAGCTCAGGGTCATGGTGGAGGAAATCGTCTGGGTAGAGCCACAGCTATTCGGATCACAGGTGCAGGACACCTCCATTGCAAGGAAGATGGAGCTATGGCGAAGAATAGTGGACAGAGTCAACGCAGTGGGACAGCACCCAAGAAATCGGGAGGACATCAGGAAGAGGTGGAACGACCTACAGGGGAAGGTGTGTTCCGTGGTCTCAAGACACCACCTGGCGGTTCAGCAGACCCCCACCTCCTCCCCCACAACTAACAACATGGGAGGAGCAGGTCTTGGAGATTCTGCATCCTGAGGGCCTCGCAGGAGTAGGTGGAGGAATTGACTCTGGTAAGTTAAATCTTAACTATTACATTCCCCACCCTACCTGCATGCTATCACATACCCCAACTCTCACCCCCAGCACCCCAACTCCTCACAAATGTCCCAATATCACAAACTACCCATCCCAACACCAAGCCCTGCATGCAACAACAAAGCATGGACACCCATCACTAAAGCATGGCCACTGCACATACCCATACAACCCCCTAAACCATCCTCACACAAGGTCTCACACAGGAATGCAAGCACTGGGGTACACGGTCACCCACCCATTGCACACCACGACACACACAGATGTAATAACCATCCTTTTATACCCCTGCAGGACCCCTACCCAACATCACCGGACAGGAGGGTCCACACATGTCCACACCACCAACAGAAGAGGCCCACAGTGATGACAGCACCTCTGTCTAACTAGATCTAGATGACCAGTCCGGCCCACCGGGGACCTCAGGACAGTCAGTTCCCATCACCCAGTCACAGGCCACTACAGACCTTCCACCCTCTGGAAACACCAGCAGAGCACCCACCCAACGGGCCCACACCTCTGTCCCCAGGACACGTCAAATAGCTGTGTGTCCACCACTACAGGGAACCCACCACCACATCAACAACAGGGATCTGGGGCAGTGGTAGTGGGCACACGGTCCAGGGGACGGAGGCCCAGGAACACAGGGGAACTGGGAGGGCTGCTGTGCGACAGGGGGCAGACAGGCCAAGGGAACCCACTCTCCACGAGGCCCTCTCCTCCATCATGGGAGCCTACCACCACTCCCAGGAGATGATGGCAACGGTACTGGCCAAGTTTCAGGAGACCCAGCGCCTGCAGGAGGAACAGTATATGGGCTTCAGGGAGGAACTCAGAACCATCAGCTTCACCCTGGGCACCATCGTAGGGGTGCTGAAGGAACTACTCAACACCAGGAGGGACACTGTGGCACTACAAGGGGCCCCTGACACTAGCATGGACGATGAACTGCCCACCACCTCCGCCGGCACTAATGAACAGGAGGCACAGCCACAGGACCACCACACCAGCACCCCACCCCCTGCAGAGGGAGAACCACCTCGCAAACGGTCCCTGAGATCCAGGACAAAGACAGAGCATGATTCCAAGACCCCCGCCAAGAAATGAGACCACCCTGATTGTCAACCTACTGTCCCACTTTGTCACCCTGTCCATACTGAAACTGCCCCAGCTCCACTTCCTATGCCCATATGGGCAATGCACCTGTGAGACTAATAGACTGGACTCTGCCATGGACATTCCTCCGCCATCACCCCTCACCATTTCACTACCCCCTCCAATATTGAGAACTTAAATAAACACACTTAAAGCAGAAAACCATCTGGAGTCTGTCTGTGATTTCGAAATAGTGTATTAGCTATTACAGTGACAAAATGCTCTTTCAAGTTTAATGTCAACATACCTATGTCACACAGCTCTAGTCCATGAGGAATCTAAGCAGATGTCACACAGTGGGACCCACATTTGTGAAATTGTAAGGGAAAGTGACAACTCAGTGACCATACACTGGGTGAAAACGACACACAGTAGAGAGGAAGAAGTGTTAAAGTACATGTAGTAGGCAGGTTTGTCTTCTTACCTGTGTCTCACTGGAAATATTGCTGGATCACTGAGTCCCTGTTGTGCATGTCTTCTTCCCCTGCTTCCTCGTCTTCACTGTCCACAGGCTCCACAGCTGCAACAACACGGCCATCTGGACCATCCTCCTGCAGAAAAGGCACCTGTCGTTGCAAAGCCAAGTTATGAAGCATACGGCAGGCCACGATGATCTGGCACACCTTCTTTGGTGAGTAGAATAGGGATCCACCTGTCATATGGAGGCACCTGACCCTGGCCTTCAGGAGGCCGACGGTCCGCTCGATCACCCTCCTAGTTCACCCAGGGGGCCTCATTATAGCGTTCCTCTGCCCTTGTCCTGGGATTCCTCACTGGGGTCAGTAGCCATGACAGGTTGGGGTAACCAGAGTCACCTGCAAATGGTGAGGGACAACTGTTAGACACACACTAACCTGGAGGGATATCCCCAGACCCAGACAACCATTCCCACTGACTTGCTTCCAGGTGCTCACCTAATAGCCACACACAGTGCCTCTGGAGTTGACCCATCACATAAGGGATGCTGCTATTCCGCAGGATGTAGGCGTCATGCACTGAGCCAGGGAACTTGGAATTCACATGGGAGATGTACTGGACTGCCAAACATACCATCTGTACATTCATAGAATGATAACTCTTCCGGTTTCTGTACACCTGTTCACTCCTGTGGGGGGGGGGCAAAGCCACATGTTTCCCATCAATGGCACCAATGATGTTGGGGATGTGTCCCAGGGCATATAAATCCCCTTTCACTGTAGGCAAATCCTCCACCTGATGGAAAACAATGTAGCTCCGCATATGTTTCAGAAGGGCAGACAACACTCTGGACAATACGTTGGAAAACATAGGCTGGGACATCCCTGATGCCATGGCCACTGTTGTCTGAAAGGAACCACTTGCAAGGGAATGGAGCACTGACAGCACCTGCACTTGAGGGGGGATTCCTGTGGGATGGCGGATTGCTGACATCAGGTCTGGCTCCAACTGGGTACACAGTTCCTGGATTGTGGCACGGTCAATTCTGTATGTGATAATCAAATGTCGCTCCTCCATTGTTGACAGGTCCACCAACGGTCGGTACACCGGAGGATGCCGCCATCTCCTCACATGTCCCAGCAGATGGTGCCTATGAAGGACAACAGCGAGCACAGAGTCAAACAACTCAGTGGTACGTACCCACAGTTTACACAGAACACCTATCATACACAAAAGCTGGCCTGTATGTGTGTTGAGTCTAGGCCTAGGTATGAGTGACGCAGTTGGAAATGAAGCCATGTGGGCCCCTGACATGGCGGCTGCCTGACCTGTAAAGTGGGACAATGGGATGTGAGGTAACTGTGCTGGCGTTGTACACCTTCGCGGTAGGCGGTCGAAGACCGTGGCGCAATGCTGCATTAGTTAACATTGGACCCTATGGGTCCCAAGAGCCAATGGCGATGTACGCCGGCGGTGACGGTACGCACCGCCGTGGACGTGACCGCCATTTTCTATCACTTCAATCATTCGATACCTGATCTTCGTCAGGAGAGGACCTACACTGCAAGTGCTGCTATGACCTCGGTCTGGAAGAGACAATGGCTCGAGTGTCTGGGGAAAGGGCCCCTGCCTTCACATCAGAGAAGTTGGAGAAACTCGTGGATGGGGTCCTCCCCCAGTACACGCTACTCTACGGTCCTCCAGACAAACAGGTAAGTACACTGGGAGCATGCTGTATGGGCTATGCCTGTGTGGAGAGGGCTGGATGTAAGAAGAAAGGGGGGAGAGTGCTGCGTGCATGAAAGATGGTGAATGCATGTGCCACATGGCAAGGGTAGGGATGGGGGCCAATCACTTTGACGGTGCAGTTGGTAATAATATCGCTTTTTCCCCTGTACATTTCATGTAGGTCAGCGCCCACCAGAAGAAAGATATTTGGCGTGCCATCGCCAAGGACGTCCGGACCCTGGGGGTCTACCACAGACGGAGCACCCACTGCCGGAAAAGATGGGAGGACATTCGCCGCTGAAGCAAGAAGACGGCAGAGGCTCAGCTGGGGATGGCCTCCCAACGTGGGAGGGGTGCCCGTCGCACCATGACCCCCCTGATGTTCAGAATCCTGGCGGTGGCCTACCCAGAGTTGGATGGGTGCTTGAGGGCATCACAGCAGCCACAAGGGGGTGAGTACACTCTCATTCTGCTGACTTTGCGCACAATGGAGGTGTCTGGGTGGGGGAGGAGGGCTGTGGGTTTCCCTAGGCCAGGGCAAGTTCCATAGGCAAGGCCCCTCCGTATGTCAGGCCATGTGGCACCACAGCCCACCTCTGTAGAGTGCCAAGTACAGCTAGTCATGCCCCTGTGTCATCTATGTGTGCAGATGTCATCCACAGCCTTGTAGGCCATTTCCCATAAATTGAACAGTGGAGCCCAATATCGCGGCGTAGTGCAGGGGGCTTCTGTGTCTGTCGTGTCCGCCAACGGTAGAGGTAATGCATGCACTCAACATGTCTTTCTTCTGTCGTTCCCCCCCTTTTTGTGGTCTCCCTGTTCTTGTGTGCATTAGCATCATCAGGCGGAGGAGCAGTGGCAACGGAGCACAAGGGAGCTGCATCCCACATGGCCCTTGAGGGCGACACTACGGAGTCTGAAGTCACCAGTGGGACGGAAGGCGAGGGGAGCTCCACGGCGGGGACAGGAGCTGACACCAGCGACACGGACTCGTCCTCTGATGGGAGCTCCCTTGTGGTGGCGGCAACATCTGTGCCACCCGCATCTACAGGTACAGCTGCCACCCCCCTACCAGCACCGCCCTCCCAGCAGCCCCTCAGCCTTTGCCCCGTGCCCGCTCACCCAGGAGGGTGGGCGTCACCTTTGCCCCAGGCACCTCAGCCCCTGCCCCAGTCACCCCTGCTGCCCTCAGTGAGGAGGCCATTGACCTCCTCAGGTCCCTCACTGTTGGGCAGTCTACCATTTTGAATGCCATCCAGGGTGTAGAGAGGCAGTTGCAACAAACTAATGCATTCCTGGAGGGCATTCATTCTGATCAGGGGGCCCTTCACCAAGCTTTTCAGACTCTGGCCTCAGCACTGATGGCAGCCATTGTCCCCGTCTCTAGCCTCCCCCCTCCAACTTCCTCAACCCCGACCCAATCCCCTGTACCTCAGCCTATCCCAAGCACACCTACAAACCAACATGCACACACATCAACACCCAAGGGAAGCTCAGGCAAACATAAGCACCACACATCCCACAGGCACTCATGCAAGCATCACACACATGCAGACACACCAACATCCACTGCCTCCACTGTGTCCCCCTCCTCCTCGTCTCCCTCCTCCCTCCCAGTCTCGTCTACACTCACACCTGCATGCACTACCTCTACAGCCACTACGTCCCTCTCCAGCACACCCACCACCACACCCCGCTCACGTGCAGTCACCACCCCACTAACATTCACACGTCCCCTGTGTCCTCTCCCAGTGTGTCTGTGACGCCCCCTCCGAAGATACACAAACGCAGGCACACACCCACCCAACAGTCATCCACCTCACGACAGCCTCCAGCGCATGCACCTTCACCCAAAGTAACCAAATGTACACCTCCTACAACCACCACCTCTTCCTCCACTCCCAAACCTCCTCCAGCTACCCGTCCCAGTGTGTCCCAAAAACTTTTCCTGTCCAACCTTGACCTCTTTCCCACACCTCCCCCACCCCGTCCGTCTCATAGGTCCCAAACTAGCACCTGAGCCACAACATCTCTGGGACCAGTGGTGCCTTTAGTCACCGGAATCTGGAGTGCACCGGCCACCAGGGCAGCCAGTGTGGCACGGAGCCACAGCACAGACAGTCCCCCACCTGTGAAGCATCAGAAGTTGGCCAGTGCCCGGCGGGAGAGGGTGAAGACTCCAGCCACCAAAGCCGCTCCCAGGGGTCCCGTTGGGAGTGTGGAGTCAGCTGTGACACCTTCCAAGGTGGGGAAGGGCCACAAGAAACCCAGCAAGTCTGGGAAGAGCTGCACGGCGGAGAAGACCGCCATCATCCCCGTTGCCCCGGAGGCCAGCACCAGCCCAGCTGCCCAGGAGGCCACCGCCAGCACAAGCCCAGCTGCCCAGGAGGCCACCGCCAGCACAAGCCCAGCTGCCCAGGAGGCCACCGCCAGCACCAGCTGCCCAGAAGGCCACTGCCAGCACAAGCCCAGCTGCCCAGAAGGCCACCGCCAGCACAAGTCCAGCTGCCCAGGAGGCCACCGCCAGCACCAGCCAGCACAAGCCCAGCTGCCCAGAAGGCCACCGCCAGCACAAGTCCAGCTGCCCAGGAGGCCACCGCCAGCACCAGCCCAGCTGCCCAGGAGGCCAGCACAAGCCCAGCTGCCCGTGAGGCCACCGCCAGCACAAGCCCAGCTGGGCCATGAAGGACCACCAGCAAAAGGCCCACTGGGCCATGAAGGACCGCCAGCAAAAGGCCTGTTGGGCCATGAAGGACCGCCAGCAGCTGAGACCCTGCAATGGAGACCGCCATCTGAAGCACCGCTGAACAGGGCACCGACATCTGAAGCACGGCTGGACAGGGCACCGCCATCTGAAGCACCGCTGAACAGTGCACTGTCATCTGAAGCACCGCTAGCCCATGAGCGGCAGGGGTACTGACGCAACTGAGTCCATCATGGGGTAAATGATGCACTCTGGGCACCATGCCTCCTCCAGAACCAGTGGAGACTGTCATCCTCTACCTCTGTCCTTAACAGGATGAAGCACTCTGGGCACCATGCCCCCTCCTGAACCAGTGGAGACTGTCATCCACTACCTCTGTCCTTAACAGGATGAAGCACTCTGGGCACCATGCCCCCTCCAGAACCAGTGGAGACTGACATCCACTTGAGAGACTGTGGCTTTGCACTCCCCAGGATTGAACAGTGGGCAGACCACCCACTGCAGAGACTTGAGAGACTGTGGCTTTGCACTCCCCAGGATTGAACAGTGGGCAGACAACCCACTGTAGAGACTTGAGAGACTGTGGCTTTGCACTCCCCAGGATTGAACAGTGGGCAGACCACCCACTGTAGAGACTTGAGAGACTGTGGCTTTGCAGTCCCCAGGATTGAACAGTGGGCAGACCACCCACTGTAGAGACTTGAGAGACTGTGGCTTTGCACTCCCCAGGTTTGAAGTGGTGGGCAGACAACCCACTGTAAAGACTTGAGAGACTGTGGCTTTGCACTCCCCAGGATGGAACAGCGGTCATGTGGCCCCCTCATGGATTTGTTGTTGTGCACTCAAGCGGCTGAGGTGCCCCCCCTTTCCCTCCCCCTGAGGTTCCTGTTTTTTTGGTATCTGATGCCCTTGCAGTGTTCTCTCCGTCATGGTCGGGGATATTTTGTGGGCCTCGCCCATACGTGTGGTCCCAGTGTTCCACTGACTATCTTAGTGCACTACCTGGACTACTATGCTTGGTATTTATTTTGTACATGGTGTATATATATTTGTCTGCCTACTTGTTTTTAATAAATTACAATGGTTACATTAATTTTCCATTGTCCTTGCGTTCTTCCGGGGGGTTTGGAGGGTGTTACTGTGATGTATTGATATGCATTTGCGTGTGTTGTAGTGGGTGAGGGTGGGGGTGTTGTGTGTGTGTGTCCCTGTTTTTCCCTCCCCCCTGTGTCGTAGGTGCATTACTCACCGTGGTCTTCGCCGCCGGCGTTCGTGCTCCTGGTAGAGGAGCAGGAAGACTATCGCAGGTAGAATTTGGAGTTCCAGGTCCATGGTGTCCTCGTTCCTCGTGGGGTGTGTAGAGGTGAGCGTTTTCCCTTCGAAATTCCTGTTTCCGCCATGTTTTTATCCGCGGTGAATCCGCCCCAGAAATGGTGGAGGATTGGACTGTTGTAATACTGTGGGCGGTACTTTGTCTCCCGCTTGTCTGTTGGCGGTGACCGCTGCACTGTTTGTTTGTACCGCCGTGGCGGTCGGAGTGTTAAAGTGGCTGTCTTTGTTGGCGGTTTCCGCCACAGTCGTAATGGCAATTTTTTTACCGCCGGCCTGTTGGCAGTTTTACCGCCGCTTTAACACCGTCCGCCAGGGTTGTAATGACCACCTAAGTGTGAAGGCTTTTGACCGTGGCCTCCCGCGGTCTGTAGCCGAGCCAGGTTCCATTGCGGTCAGCCTGAAACTTTGACTCTGCCCCGGTCGAGATGCAACCAGATGACCCGATTGGTGCTTCTTGTTTATAGGCGCTAAAAAACAATAATTCTTTAAAAATTCATATCTCCGGTTCCCCTTATCTGATTTTATTAGTTTTGTGTCATTGTAAAGATAAAAATATAATCTATTTTTTTTTATTGGTTTTGGATTTTAAACTCTTCCCTGTATTTTATTTAATTACTGTTTTGTGATATTTGAATGCTTTACACTCTGTCTCCTAAGATAAGCCTTGTCGCTCGTTGCCAAGCTACCAAGGGTTGAGCTGGGTTTACTTTACTGAGACCTAACTGGACCTAATTGGAGGTTAGTGGCCTACTGCTAAGTGTAGGTACTTACCTGCCCTTACCAATAACCCATTTTCCAACACCTAACATCGAAGATGATGAAGGCCCTGTTGTCAGTGGGAGTGGGCACACTTTGCTAGCGTCAGAGGGGGCAAAGGGCAGTGGGAGGGCAACTGTGGGTCAAGGGATGAGGCACCCACAGGACATGACTGGCCAGGAGGGAATTTCCAGAGTCCTGGGAGCATACCAGCAATCCCAGGACAGGATGGGCTAAATACTGATCACCTTGCAGGAGAGTGTGAGGCTACAGGGGGAATACCACCAGGAGACCATGAAGCAGCTGCAGGCACACAATGCCATCATACGTCTATATGTGGGGTGCTTACTGAACTCACCAGCATCCTGCATGGGCCTCCACCCACCAGCAGGCACCTACCAGTAGCCAAGCAGCACCTGCACCATCTACATATGCCACAGCTACTGCAATGGAGGCACAGACAGAGGACCCACAGGCTATGAGCACCCCTGCAGCTGAAGATCCCCCACACAAACAAGATCATCCATCCAGGCATCGTGCAGGACCTGAGGCCAAGGTTAAAAACACCACCAGGAAGTGGAAGAGGAAAACTAATTTCCCCTTGGCCCTTGGAGAATGGACCTGTGAAACCAACAGTTGGGCCATTTACTCTGATGCTATCAATCCCCACTCCTCAGCAAATTCACTTTGAATCACAATAAACACATTCCTGCACAGTAATAGCTTATGTGTCATCATTGTCACCTGTACCATTTAATGTGAAAGAGATACATTGAAATGCATATGTAGGCGTCAGTAAGTCTGACAGATGGGCAGATGTGGTAGGAATGTCCAGCAGGTTGGTCATGACATCCTTCCTGTGCTATAATCCTGTGCCAAGGGCGCCAACAGTTTTGTCACAAAGCAGAGTGGGACTACACATCTGACCTCAAGATAGAAAAAGATAGGGTAAAGCTTCAATTATGTCTCCCATGTTGCACACCCAATACACATACAGGACACAATCCAATCCTCAAGAATAATGCTGCAGTGGGGAGGTCACCAAATATCAGCAAGGTAGGTCTGTAGGCCACACATGTGCAGAGTAAAGGAATCATTCCTCATGGATTACATCACCAACAGAAAACCTATCTTGTAATGTCTAAAACAGGTATTTACCTTACATCAGGTTTGGGAACAGTGTGTTGTGGATGGGTAGCTGGACTGTCATGTGATAGGTTTAGGGTAGAACATACATATCTAATCTGCAGTCTTGAAACCATGCAACATGGGAAACCGTAGGCCTAAGTCATGCCATGCCAGCAACAAGTACCACATGCCTTTGGCAGTATAGCATTTACACCTCCCCTGATGGTAACTCAGAATCCCATCAAAATGCATAACACAGACAGATGAATGTAGTACACTCACATCCCCTGATGCAAAACACATGGAGCGGCAATGTCACTAGCCAGACAAGGTTAGAGGTCCAATAAACTTTAAACCACACATACCTGGCATTCATTGGAAGAATTGCCAAATCAACACAGTCCTAGAATAATGCGTGCATCCTCCTTATCTGCCTCCTCGTCAGTTTCAGAGTCATCAGCCTGAGCTACCGGTCCAGCTGCCACCTCCTCCTCATCCAATAGTGGAATGTGTCTTCTCATGGCAAGATTGTGTAGCATGCAAGATGCTGCAATGATTTGGCAGACTTTCTGTGGTCTGTGCTGCAGGGCACCCCCGGACACATGTAGGCATCTGAATCTGGCTTTCAGTAGCCCAAATGTCCTTTCGATTACACGCCTCGTTCGGCCGTGAGCCTCATTGTAACTGTCTGCCCCATCTGTTATAGGGTGCCTCACCGGTGTCAGGAGCCAGCGCAGGGTGGGCTAGCCAGTCACCTGTGTGCACAAAGGTATGAATCATTAGGGAACCATGTAGGAACAACATGTCACTAATTCATCTCTGGAGAAGTAAGTTACTTTGAAGATCTGCAAAGCTGATACAAAACAGTAGAAGAGGCCAGCATGCCCTTGTTGATCCTGACATTTAATTGTATTCTCTGGACAACGTCTTAGTCACAACCAGAGATTTAGAATCCTCCATCCTCATAAAGCAGTTTCTTATCAAAATCATCTGACCCTCAAAAAGAAGTACCTGATGGTTTGTGTTAAGGTAGGGTCTTCACCATTCTTGACTGTGTAGTGTATTCTGTTGGTGTGACATGCTTAAGAGCTGCTTTTTTGTACGTTTCTGAGACATCAGGTGCGAGGATGATCTTGTCTCATGTAACTCCTAAACATTCTATTTAAAATGGATTCAAGCAGTTCTCTAAATGCCAATCAGCCCTTTGCCAGTTCAATATTAGCTTTCAGATTTTTAAAGATGGGCCAGAATTTGTACATGTGTTGGTAAAACCATTGACACTAAACTACAAATTAGTAAATCCTACAAAATAACAAGTATTCAATAACACCCATTAAAATAACAGAATTTAAGGAACTTAATGAAGGAGCTATACCAAAATGTACAGTCTTAGATAGTCAAAGTATACATGTATGGTCTATTCATATTATGTATTGACCAAGGACCTTATTTAGATCTTGGTGGTGTTACCGCCAAACTACTGCATTGGCTGACCAGAGAAGGTGTCAAGTCGACAAGTGTTCTGCCTGCCGGACTTAGATGTTACATTTCTGTAGGCGGTGTACTGGCAGTGGTTTGCTGACGTAGGGAGGACATTGCAGAATTCAATGGACATAGGACAATGGCAGTGGCTATGGAATAGAGCTAAATCACACTCACACACTGCACCTAGGCCATATGTGTCTCCCTACATCACACATGACACAACACCACATACACAACATTATCCATTGTCATTCTACTGCAGGACACACATACATGTCACACACACACTTTGACATGCATCCATGACACAGCATACACACACTATTGATGCTTCACCCACACGTGACACAACCACAACATCCTAAAAAACTACACACTCATACACACATCACAACTACGCACATCATGACAATGACTGCCACACAACACTCAAGTGAATGTTGCACGCAGCAACACAACATACAAAACATCAATGCCATACTTGCACATCCACATCACACACTCCAGCTCCCACCACCTCATCCAGCAAATCGCATCACACACACATATACATGTACTGACTCACACACCCAAACTTGAAACACAGCATGACAGTTACAGGTCCCCTTGCAGTGTGCACACATGAACACAGTTGACAGGTGTGAGTGTCCCTTCAGTGGGGTGCCAGCATTCATTTGGAAATGAATTCGGACACCAAAAGGACAGGTGTGTATGTGTGCAATATGTGTTCATTACTAGTGTGTCCCTATCTGTGTCTGACCCACTTGTTTTACTCAATAGATTGGTTATTAAACAGCTTACATCTTTCCTTAGTGAGAACAACTTGCCTCATCCATTCCACTCGGGGTTTAGCATTCGCCACAGCACCGACACAACTGCTTGAGGTCTCTGAATCCATTAGGGGCAGTTTAGATTCTGACCTGAACAATGCCTTGGTGTTGCTAAGCCAGCTTTGGACACAATGGATCAAAACATCTTGCTGCACAGGTTAGAACATCTGGGGGTGATGGGCTCGGCTGGTTGGCTTTTTCTCTGGAGAGATGTGAAGAGGTGGTCTGAATGAAATCATATGCCTCAGGTGCTAACAGATTGAGATGGGGAGAGTCACAAGGCTCCTCCCTAAGTACACTCTCCAACATTTATATGTCCACTTTGGCATACTTGGTGGCATCCTTTAACATCAGAGTCATTGTGTATGTTATTCAACATCTGCTCACATATGATGGTGTCTCTATAAAGGCTAAGGGGGCATTTGTTTGTTGAATGGCAACATTATTGGAGTGGCTGAAGGGCAATAAATTGCAGTGCAATCCAGACAAAACTGAGATCCTATTGTGTGGACAAAATACCCGAATGGGTAGAAGCATGGCTGTCGAACGTGCCCCCACTGCCCCCTCCGACAGCGGTGGCCAGAAACCTAGGCATTATGTTTTCCGCCCAACTCTCATTGGGGCACAGATGTCAGCAGTTGTAACATTGTGCTTTTGGATTTTTTGCATCGCTCAGGAAATTTCCCACACTGTGCTCAGGTGACAGTGGTGAAGACACTGATTATTTCTAGCCTGGATTATGCCAATGTTCTATGATTGGGTCTTCTGGAATATTTGACCCAATGGTTACAAGTTATGCAGAACATGAAAGCCCGCCTACTGTTTAAAATTCCAAGGTGTTCCGTTGTGCCCTAAATTTGGGAAATACTATATCGGTTACCAATGCATAGTGTATAAGGCTATGACTATGACACATCAAGCTTTTCACAATAAGGGGCCCAAGTATCTCAGCGAGAGGATCAAGAAGTACTACCTGGGAGACCCTTGTGGTCTGGTAATGACCGTTTAATTGAGGTTCCCTGCTTCAAAAGGCAGCATAGAGGAGGCTCCTCCTTTACTGTTAAAGCTGCAAGTTTGTGGAATCAGTTGCCTGAACAAAAAAGATCCATAACTGAGACGAAAAATTTAAGAAGGAGCTGAACACTCTTCAAACACCATGGACGGGGGAATTTAGTTGGCCAAGAGTTCCCACTATTCTCAGTGCCTAAAAGCGCTGAGACACATTTCGATGTGCGATAGAACTCTCATTCATTCATTCTTATATTAGTAATGTCTAATAACATCTAGCAAAATGTAAGCAACATTTGATGATATGACATGAGCACGTAAAAATGTATATTTTCTTAATCAAGCCTAATTGCTGCAACTCTGATCATGCATTTAATTTGTTTCTGCTCTTTTAGCGAAACTTAATGGACATAGTTACTGTCCAATCTAAATAAGTGAATTGATAGTTCACCACTGTAACTGATAATTATGCCATAATTGACACTATTAAGGCCATCACCCAGGTGAGGTCGGGCCATTGGCTTGTGACTATTGTGACTATTATTAATATAAACTGCTCAACCCTGTTTCTGAGCAAATCCAGCTTTACTTTTTAATACTCGGTATACACATATTCAGGAGATCTCCGGGAATTTCCCTTAAGCCCTCTTCAGTTCACCCTCTCTATCTAACTAATCACCAAATAAACCCTGAATCTATAAATAATCTCTGATCAACTCGGACACGTTACATCTTGCTGTTCCAACATTTGTATTAATTGATGTGTGACTGTACATCACTATCATTTCATCTTAATAATAAAAAATACATATATCTAGATACATCAATGTGTGTACCGCAGTTTTGATGACACGAATGGATCCTGCATGTGTATCTGTACAAATTTAGCAGGTCATACATTGACTGAAATATATAGTACATCATATGCAACAAGTAAATGATATATTTTAAATCCTAAAATATATTTCGTAGAACAGAAATAAGTGTTGCAACACTGCCTACACATTTCTGAATGAGCTGTGGGAAGAGGTATTTATCCAGCCATGGGATTCTGCTGCTCAACTTTCTTTTAGGTGTTGAAGTTTTAGAGCAAAATGTTGTTGATTCTGTACATCAGCACTGAAAAAATCCAACTTTCAGTATTGAAGCGCATTTTTTACTTGTTTTCCTCCTCGCGTTTATGTCTCTGCACTGTTTGGAACATGTTGGCAGAATTATGCCACTGGTGTAACTTCATCTTGACGTTTACTCTTCTGTTTGCTTAGTGGAAGTACTAAAAACGTCTGGTTTTATTATTCCCTGTATCTTTATAATGCTGAAGATATTTGCACAACAAGTGCGGTCAACTATGGCATTTCCTGAAAAACTTCTCGTTAGACACAATATTAAATATTCATGCTGATACAAGTTGGAACTATTCCAGAGAAAATTAAATCATGATTTACTGGTAAGGGGAAAAAGATCCTAGTTGCCCATTTCTCCCACCATCTTAACTAGAAGTCCACATCAACTGTCCTGCTGTGGTCATTAATGCTGTTCAATTCCTCCCCATTGAAAGCAAGAATAATGTCACCTGTCACTTCTGCACCACAGTTTGCAGTAGAGCCCTCCTTGTTACCTCTCAGTGAACTCTAAGTGAATGAAGAACAGTGGAGTTGTCTTTTATGTATGCTATAATTGAGTTTATGCCACGGCAGTAAAAATAAATGTGACCCAATAACATATGGTAGTTATTTAGATCAACTGTACTATTAATCATGCATTCACACTTTTATTACCACAGTGCAAAAGTCAAATTCCAGTTTATTACCACGGTAGAGCGAATTTCGCATGAGAGTATCACTTTTACCGCCTCACAGATTGCAGGTCACAATTTCTTTCCAAATGGAATGTTTTCTCCAAATGCCCACAAGTGCTTTTATCATACTACCCAAATTTAATCCCTTGCATCACGGTCTTTGTTCAAATATATATTTTTTTAAACAAACATAAAAAAATATCATGCCGCAAACCATATAAGCAGATTTGCAAACTGTAATATGCTATTTATTACTGGTGTGCAGTGGATGGGTAATCATGATGCCCTCAAGGCTGCATTGTCCCTTCCCACACAACTATGGTAGTAAATGGCATACTGCGCTCAGCACAACTGCATCTATCATTTATCGAAGATCTTCAAAGAAAATGGAAGCCACGGGAAGATCATCTGTTTATTGAGAATGAAGACTCATAGATAGGAGAACGTAGAGACACAAAAATAAAAATCCCTAAGCGCTGATGTGTTTTTGTGGCACACGCTGTCTTTATGCCTTTTTTGATAGTTTTATCATGCACGGAAAACCTATGAAGGGAATGGTTCATCGTTTTTTGTCTAAGTCTCTTAATAAAATTACTGCTAATTAGAATGAAGCATCATTACACACCTGGGGAGACATAACTTTCATGTTCACAAGCCATTCCTCAATTGTACTCTTTGTGCAAACCATGCCAGCTTGAATTATTCAAATACTATATTTAGAGCGTGCCTGTGAAATGTGTTCGCATTTATGAAATGCGCTTCTGCTAATCCTGGACAGATGCTTTCATCATTCTTTTAAGCAATGTACTGTCAAACTCTCCACACAAGACCCCGAGAGGGCAGAATATCTCCTTCTTGGTTTCCGAATGTGCAGCAGTTGAAACACTGTAAATTACGTTTTCTGTTTTTAGATGGGGGTTAAGACACGGTGAATCTATAGTGTTAATTACATTAGGTAGCAGAACAAAACTACAGTACTCCTTACCGATATAACCTCTAATGTAATCTACAGCGTCGCTATGAATGGGTGTATGGCAAATAAGAGGCACATTTGTTGAAAAAATTTCTTTTTCATAGTACTTATAGGGTTCAATAAAACAATCCACAGTTTTTAGGGGAAGAACAACCTACACTACAGCTATAAATGAATATAGGCCCTCATTATGAAATTTGCGGTCAGCTGATCGCCACGCCAGCGATGGTAGTAGTACCCTTGCCAGGCTGGTGGTGAAGACCACCAAATTATGACCATGACTGTGATCCCTCCCATAGACAGCCAATGTAGCACCCGAACCACCAGTGCTGTCTGTCCACTGACCACGGCGGTAGCCATCTTCAGGCTGGCGGATGACAACGACCCACCCACCCACCATATTATGACATAGCAGACCGCTAGGATTTCTGGGTTGGGACCACCGCCACCAAAAGCCTGGCGGGAACACATCATATAAAAGGAGACACTCACCTCCAGGGAACCGGGGAGTCCGCAGTCGCCATGGAATCCGATCTGGAAGTCCTGCTGATGCTGTACCACACGATGGCAGTCCGGGAGCAGCAAACCCGACGTTTGCGGGGTTGTTCATCTTCTGCAGGAAGTGGGGTGCTGGTGGCCTGTGGGTTGTGTTTCAGGTCCTCCTCTCCACTAGCTGCAGCAGATGTTGACAGCTGCTGATCGGAGTGGCTAGTGGAAGAGGGCCGTTGGTATGCTCTGTTCTCCCGCATGGAGTTGGCCATGTCACCCAGCACCCCTACAATCGAGGCCATGTTGGCATGTAGGCCCTGCAACTGCTCATTGTCCTTCTGGTTGTGTACCCCTTGCACCTGGCCTATCCATCCTGAGATTGTTGGTATGCCCCCATGACATGTGTGAGTGCCTCCTGGGCAGTGCGTTCCCTGGGCCTGGCCTCCCCCTCGTGCACAGCTGACCTCCTACTAACCCTGGCCCTGTGTGCCTGTGTCCCCTGAACGGTATGCCCACTTCCATTCACACCAGGAACTTCACTGTTTTGCCTGTGTGGTGATGACTCAAGTCCCTCTACAGGTGGGCCCACTATTAGTTGATCTGTCAAGGGGACAGAGGTTTGGGAATGTTGCCTGGCTGCTGTGGTGTATAAGTCGGAAGGGGAGGGGCCTTTAGTGGACTGGGTGTGGGATGTGGAAGCCGACTGACCAGTGGTCCCAGATGGGCCAGGGTGTTCATCCAGCTCGGGACATCCAGAGTTGCTGTCATCAATGAGGGTATCGTCTTGTGGAAGACTGGGTTGCCATGGCACCTGCATACCACTGACATTGGTTGAGGCACCTGTTTAGATGTGAGTGATTTGTTAGTCATTGTCTGTCACAAAATCCTCATTTCTGGCTTTGTCTGTGGGTTTGGTGTTGTCGCTCCCACCATTGGTTTGTGTATGCTGATGGATTGTGGGATTGGTAGTGGTACCTGCTTCCCATGCATTGCTATTGTGTGTACATGTAGAGCTGGGTGGGGTGTGTTGCAGTGGGTAGGGCATGCAGGGGTACACACTTGAGGGTGGTTATTGGGGTGGCGCACTGATGGGATGGAGTCAGACTGAGGGGGTTACATGCTATGCAGGTATCGGTGGAGGTAGGGTAGTAATGTGACTTACCACTATTAAGCCCTCCAGTTACTCCAGTTTGGGCCTCAGGATGCAGGATTGCCAAGACTTGCTCCTCCCATGTAGTCAACTGTGGGGAAGGAGGTGGGGAACCACCGTCAGTCCTCATGATGGCGACCTGGTGCCTTGATGCAATGGAACGCACCTTCCCCCATAGGTCATTCCACCTCTTTTGAATGTCATCCCTTGTGTGTGGATATTGTCCAACGGAGTTCACCCTGTCCACGATCCTCCACCAAAGCTCCCTCTTCCTGGCAATGGAGATCTGCTCGGCCCGTGCACCAAAGAGCTGAGGCTCTACCCTGACAATTTCTTTCACCATCACTCACAACTCCTCATCAGTGAAACTGGGTTCTTTTGTGAGGATATGGATATTGTGTAGTGTGTGTGTTGTGCAGACGGTGTTAGGTGATGAGCTATGGTGGGTGGTGTGCTGATGCATGGCAGGTGTATAGGTGGATGTGGTGTGTGTGTGCAGTTCTCTTAAGATTTGCCCTGGCAAGGTGTAACAGTCTTTTCATGTTTGCAATGGACTGTAGGTTGTGTGGGGGTGTGTTTTATAGCGCTGTTGGTGGGTGTGTAAGGTGTGTGTATATGTGTCAGGAGTGGGATTTTTAATCTGGCCATTGTTGGCTTCTAGTGGTGTTGGGTGCTCAATTCTGCTGTGGTGGTGTGCACAGCAAATGGCTGACTGCAGTTGAGTGTCCACTGTGGTGATTCGTAGTCCATAATTTGAAGGGTGGTGTATTGCTTGCATAGCGGGTTGGGTGGTGGGTTTGACATTTCTTGGCACCCATTGGGTCTGGCAGAATTGTGGTTGTGGCTGATTTCTGTTTGTTTTGTGTTTGTGTGTCATTATCTGGCAGGTGGATTACCGCTTCTGTGGCTGTCTGTTAACAGCTGTCACCACGGCGGTGTTGAGAAAATACCGCCAATGTCATAATGAGGGCCATAATTATTTGGCAGACAGTAGGAAGTAATATATGATTAGATCTATCAAAAGAATGAAGCATGTTCTACTCACGGAAAAAAATACTTGTTTCTCCAATTAAGAAGGATATTATCTACCTTGGCAGAAAGTAACACAAATAGAGCAGTAAGGAAAAGGTTCAGATTTGTGTCATATATGGAGGACATAGGGATGGCTTTTTGGAGAAAAAAAATCCAAGTACTCTGCAAAAAGTATATGTGCTTTAATTATACTGATGATGCTACCTTTTAACTATAGTAAACCCTGAGAAGGCATTGATTATCTGCTCTAAAGTAATGACATCCTGACATCTCTAGACACAATGATACTGAAGACAGCGTTTAGGATCCCATACTGATCATCTGTATTATAAAGTATAAATACTTTTATTCCACATAATGATCAGCTTCTCATCCAGTTTTCTGTCAACAGGACTTGAACCCCTTCTAGGATGAAATAACTAGATTTCAGCTGACATCAACAGTGAAGCAATATGGCTGAACTTGAAATGGTCTGCAATCAAAGAACCAGGACCTCCTCAAGAAAATTATAGCATGTTACATAATCCAGTAACAACATTCTACACAAATATAATGTTAGTGGCTGTCTTTACCATTTTTTGTGTAGCATCATTTCTCTCTTCTAGTCGTGCTTGTGGCTTTCTATCACTTTATTCTAATTCTTTGTAGCATTGCACTTCCCTGTTGAACTGTGTTTGTTCACATGTACAGTTGCTGATGTGTGCTTCCAGTGGGTAGTAGGTTGGGAGCTAGTGGGAACTGAGTTTTCTCAGCATACCCAGTCAATTAGACAGAAACTTTTGAGATTGTCCATTGGTTGACACAACAACATTTGGGCTTAGGTTTCTTCACCAAGCAACAATAATGTTAATGTAAACATGGACTCTAACCTTTTACAGAGAGCAGCAATGGCTACTCAGCAGACTGATATAGATTCCTGAGTGTAAGAAATTGGATTACTGGTTGAGGGAGGTGGAACCCTACTCAAGCAACAAATACAAATCTTTTCGGGGAGAAATTGCATGCAATCCCTAAATTAACCCATGCTCAACCCTCAGGTAGCTTGGCACAGAAAAGTCAGATTTAACTCAGAGGCAATGTGTAAAGTATTTGAGCAACTCTTCAAACAGTGACACAGTCAAAATGCACCATAAAACAGTGCCCCATGAAATTAGATAAATACATTAATTTTGAATCATTAAAAACAAGACCAAAATGAAAAGAATCCAAGCAGTAGGACCATGGATATGCAATTCCTAAAATGTCCGTAAAAACAGCGCCACAAAGTGCCAACTGCCGATGTCTGGTAGCCTCAAACCGGGTCAAAGTCACAAGTACAGGCCAAATGCGATGGACCTCATTCTGGCTACAGGGACCCAGTTAGGCCAGCTGAACCAGAGTACCTTAAATCCTCATTTCGGAACACGGAGGATGTATCACATAGCCAAGTTGATAAATGGGCTCCAAGATGCTGTAATGTCAGGTCCTATACTGTATTATGTTCGAGGATCCTGTCTATAAGCAGTTACAATATCAATTTGGGTGTCGAGTGGGCTGTGATGTGAGAGTCTGTGTCATCGTCAAGGCTGCCATCGGCAAGAGATTTGCAATGCATGGGCCTGTCTTGGGAATCCTTTGCACATGTGGTGGTTCCAATGTGAGCTGCAAGGTTGATGAAGAGTCCTTGCGCTGAAGGAATCCTCACAGCAGAAGAGATGTCTGTTCTGCTAGGTCCACAAATGGTCTCGCAGAGCACAATCAGGCCAACTTCCGTGGGTTCAGAACTTGGGTGGCACCACTTAGCACAATAGAACTCACAGGTGGCAGAGTCCAGGTGCAGGGTTCAAGGTTGTTGGAGATTTGTGTCCCTGATGCTCTCTTCAGGTGGCCAGCCAGCTAGCCCTTGGAGTCACTCTGAGGTCCTGAGTTTAACACGCAAGTCCAGTCCTTCCCATCTAGTCAAGAAGGCTGCAGTTTAGCACAGCAGGGCAGCAGTTCCTTTAGAGCAGCAGTCCAGCAAAGTGGCAGACCTTTTCAGGCAGTACAATAGTCCTTCTTCCTGGCATGGTATGCACAAGTCCAGAAGTGTAGAGTAGCGTAGGTATCTGAGGTTTAATATGTATACCTGGGCCTTCCTTTTAAGTGGGAGAAGTGTCCAGAGGTTACCCTCTGCACAACTTTGCAACACCAAAAATGCTCAGAAACTTGCAAGTCCTGCTGTGTTTCCTGAACTTCGGATGAGTTACTCCCCACAATTAAAACAATTGTGCTAGCGACTTAAACCAATGTACAACCAAATAACTCCCTCATTCTCTCCAAAACATTGGACAGAAGAACACACGTCTGCATGCTTTACAAGCAGACATGCTAGAATCAAAATATTTACAACTAGGGATAACATGTCCAACCTGGTTTGTCACGATTTACTTTTCGTTTACAGTCCTGATCAGATGGGGATGACATGCGACCTCGGTTCTTGTAAGTCCTGCTCTGGCCAAGGTAGGGGTCCAATGCAGACTGTGGACCCCACAGTCTGTGCCCTCCAGAAGAATTCCCAGAGGAAAAACGCGAAGTCAATAAACCTCTAGACAGGAACTCCCTGGAACAGAAAAAGAGGACACATGAAAATCAGAACTTCAGCGCCTGGAAATTATCACTGGAAAGGCAGAGGAAAAACAAGAGCAAAAACTGGAATCTGAGAGAAGACCAGCAAGGGCGTGACCACCACAGAAGAAGTTTTGCAACGCAAAGAGAAGAAGAATCTAACCCCTTAGGTACCCCTTAGCCGGAAGTGACATGCAGGAAGAAGTAGGAACGCCATCTTGGATTGGGAAAGGGGCTACAAAACAAGATAGGAAAGACACCATTTTGGTAAGGAGAACAGATGCATGCGGGGAAGGGGAAGAAGAAAGGTTTGACGGAAAGGAAAATCATAGCTCCTTCAGGAAGAAGAAAGAATAGGAGAAAGCCCCAGATCAGGGCATCAGGTAAGTGAAAGGGCTGGGGGGGCACAGGTTCTCCGCGGCAACATCCGCACCATGCATTGTATGCAGCGCGATCCGACCCCCAACCCTGGGCCTCTGGCCTCGCCACAACCAAAAAAACAGACCCAGAAAACAGATTGCGTCCCCCACCGCTGCCTGACCGGGGGATGCCGCGGTAGCCCGGGGCATGACATCGTTTTGAGAAAAGTACCAAGCACCTCAGTCGAGACTCTCATATGATGCAACGAGAGGTTGACCATTCCCACAGCATACAAATCTCATAAATACTCCAATACTGAATCATGTTACGCATCTACTGAGAACATTCTTGCAGCTCTTAAAATAGCCACTTTAAAAGACCATCCGTTGCACAGGAAAAACAAATTGTTTCGCTCATACCTGCCCTTGAGGCTTCCACCAAAGTCAGCATTCAAAATGCTCCATCACTACACCCCCTCTAGTGATTCAATGGGCATCCAAACGAAGCAAAGTAGATTTGGAGTTGCAATATTATCTTACACGAAGGATATAAGAATAATTCCAATATGAACAGAAGTTGTCTCTGACTCCCGAAGCCTTACCCTTGACAGATTTAAGTGACTGATCTGTGGAGACGGCTCTGCACAACTAGTTGTTGAAACAAAACAAAATACTCACCTGCGTGTGCACTTGTACAGGGAATAATACAGTAAATTTGACCCACAACACACACAAACTCAAGCTTTGGGTGGCAGGACCGCACAGATCGCTAAGATAAATGCATTTATGCTCTCACTTAAGAAGACTGAGCCAATGTTTCCCACACTAATCCTGTCTGACTCGTTTTTCTGTATACAGGCATATAATTTGTATTTATTACAATCGAGAATGAATGAATCCAAAGATTCAAAAGCCCAATGATTAAAAAATAAACATCTGTGCGGAAAGGTGACCATCTTAAAATATATTATTCCATTAGTCTTTGTAAGACACATTGGAACACCAGCATGATGGGATTTTTTTTTTTTAGGAACACTGTATCTGACTCTGCAGTAAAGGCAGTGGATTAGACTGTGAAAATGGCTGCTTTGACCAGATCTCAAATGACATTAAAGGCACACTGTTTCCACAATTAAAAGACCAGATCAGCCCTCTTTCTTGATCTCCAATAAAGCATTTCACATTTTGTAACTGGCCCATTGCCATCGTTTACAATCTGATAACTACGTTAAAATACAATTTAGTTGCAATAGATTTATGTTCTAATGGTGTGGGCTGAGAGCTCTGTAGATGCGCAGACTTTTTTTTTATGAAGGATTTGTAGTATTCGGTAACAAAAGGAGCAGTTCACACATTCCATTTTGGAAGCAGTCCTGTTTTTGCCTCAAAAGCTTACAATGATGCAATGAAATTGTTAGAGGTTTGTCTGCAATTCAGTAGTTCACTCTAAGGTAACATAAATGCTTTAGTAGAATTCACCAACTACATGCTCAGGCAGGTCCTAAAGGACTGAATGTTGAATTCAGGTCTTACTTGGGTCTATCATCTCTATGGAGTCTAGAGAGCACTAACTAACTTGCCTAGGGAAGTATTAGGAGGCCGTACTCCATACGAGATAGTCTGAAATACCTTGTAAATTCCTGGTTTGGATAACTCTGGGAAAATGGCATAATAATCTCTTTGCCCAAGACTAAAATAAGAGACTGCTTTTGAATGTCAAGCATTCTGATTGTGCCACCAGCAAAGGGAAATATTTATCTGTCAGAGAAGGGTGGTTCTCCAAAGTCAGGGATCTAGTTCGAGAGACGCTTCCAGACAGACATATGCTTAGACCATCATATCACCAACCCATACCTGCGTTGGGGTGGGGGTAAAGGGTACATGTACTGTAGTCTGCCTCCATCAACTGGCTCTAATAAGAACATGCCAGTATCAGTTGATTATATAAAGAAACATCATGTGGCGTATTCTCTACAGCAGTGCCACCCAGATACAACAAAGGAGGCCTGAAGGTAGAACAGTGCATCTTTGCCCTACCCTGCAGGGGATCCCCTTGAAGAGCTAAAAAAACCATGAGAGCTTAAATCACTGTCTGGGCACAGCTGAATATACTGCAGTTCAGTGGAAGAGTTTTGTGGCTTAATTTCTACAAGAGTGTATCTGCCATCAAATGTTGTGATAGATCATGATTCCCCTAGGGTGACAATGTCTATGGACATACTGCTCATCGGAATCAGAACTTTTGATAATTGGAATGTAGCACTCTTGAACTGGATCAGAATAAAATAAGCAAACTTCATTTACAGCATTAGGCCATTCATTCATTAAAAGAAATGGAGCAAACTGGTTTTGGCTAAAAATTACTTTCATGTATCACATAGCTCATGTTTTCTCATTATTCCATAAAAGATAATAAAATGGGACAACTTTTGAATTGTATTGGCCCGGTGCCAGCGTCTTCATAGAGCTGGAGGGAAACTCTGCTCCATTTTTAAGACCATTTCAAAGGCTATGAAATCTATCTCAGTTTGCCTCGCACCTTATCCTCGTATGCTATGGAAGGATAGCTTTAAGGTACAAAACCTCATGAAAAACCTAATGATTTTTCATCGTTAAATGAGCACGTGGATAATAATCCACAACCAAGGTTGCCAGGACCAAAGCTGACGACTTATCTATTGTTCAGCCTTACAAACCTGTACATAGAAGCATGTCACTGACAGATTGGAAGAGCGCCAGCTTCCCAGGCACCTAAGCATTATTGTAATTTCCTTCGTGGAAATTATGTGAAATCCCAGAAAAAAAGGAAAAGCATGTTATTTCATTAAATGCAATCCCCCTGATCACATTCAAGATTGAACCGTTTGCTACACAAATCTCCCATTTGTGTTCCTTTAGTGTCACTTTTAGCATACTTTCCCGCACCCTGTTCCATTTTTCATTTTACCCTGCCTTTCTGTTTTTAGGGTCGAGCATGCGTCACATGCGCTTGCGCATGCGTTTCGCTTGCAAGACACTTTAGTAGTTAGAAAAGGGGTCGGAGTCCCGTCCATGTCACGTCAGTGTCTTTCATTGGTTCGTGGGCTTGCCTGTTAAAATCTGCATGCTTTAATTAGTGGAAGGCATGCATACATCATTTCTTTTCTGGTGGTTAGCCCACCTCGAGAGCAGCAACCAAGTACTGAAAACATGCGAGGCTTGCTGTTTTCCGTCCGGTTTGTGGACTACTTCTTATCTTTTTTCACAGCGCGATCTCGCTTGGCAGAAGTTAAGCGCTTTCCATGACGTGACCCTGTTGCATAGTTAATTGCACTTTTGCCAGTTCCAGTTGCTGGCTGTAACACCACTGCACATGTTTTCAGTAGGTCTGTTCCTGTTTTCGATCGGCATTTAATTTGGTTTCATCATTGTTTAAATGTGTTCACAATCGTTATGTGCTATGCTTATGTGAACATTATTTTTTAGGTATCATGTATTTCTTTGGTTTTGTCTCCGCATTTGGCATTTCGTGCTTTGTTTTCTTTCCCAAAATGTTGGAATGTTGATTATGAAAGCATGCTCGGTAAAAACGTGAAAGTATTTGACCACCTCCGTCAAAGATATACTTTTCTTTTCCAAAGGAAACAGTGGATTTCACAACATACGAACATACAACCACACGCAGAACACGAAAGACACGCGACTTTCGCCAAGTTACTCGTCAAATCTCCGAACAGAGGGTAGATATTATTAACAAGTGCTGCTCGAATCTTCATACATCAAATTAGTAGTTTACTTTCACTGGTCAGTGGACTTCAGTCATTGAATGGAATATCTGTGTACAATTCAATTCACGAGCCATTTGACAGTCTTTCAAAATTGTGTAATTGCAACAGATGTTTTGGGTTGCAAGGGTTTTGGAAGAAAGGATTAGGTTTTTTAAAGAAAAGTTTCATTTTTTTCACTAGCAGCTTTCATTCTAAAGTGTCACCTTATACAACAGTAAGCACATTTTAATGTTTGTACTGCACAAAATCTTTATACCATGGTTGTGTTGGACATTCTTGTGTGTGAGATGTGGTTCTGTGAGGCTACCATGGTTCTCCTACCTTCCCAGTATCAAGGTGTACATTTTGCGTTTAACCGCAATTGCTGGTGACTGAATAGAAGGAGAGAATATCTCTTTCAACAGTGCAAGGGCTGTAATAAGCAGACAGCTTCTAAATACTACTGGATCTCCAGGGTTTGTTTACAGAAGACCATACTAGAAAAGCGCAAACATGGGTGGCATTAATAGCTAGAGCGAAGACACCCTTGGGAATCCTATTTAAGCAGACATCTGTTTTTTACATCGAGCATTGCAGCGCGCAAGCGCTTCTTTTCGACGTGTTGGTATGTATCTGGGCTTTGAACCACGACCAACGCACACCCATCACTATCACTTGTTCATGGGCTTTCCCTTCAAAGATCCTTTCTTTTTGTTGGTAAATGCTTTACACTTGTCCCTCCTTGGGTAGGTTTAGTTACGCCTTAGAGACATCGCCCCTGTTACATGGCTAATTGCACTTTTGCCGATTCGTTTGACTGCAAGCAAATTTCTTTTTCCTTTTGTGTGCTGCTTCGCGCTGATGCCATGGAGCGTTGAATCGGCTCGCTTATGTGTATTACTTATCATTTTCAGTTCATGTGACAAGAAAAGTCCAGTTAGGAGTTTACAATGTTAATAGCTCTAACTCGAGCAAATGCGAGACCCATTACATTGCAAATGCTTGTTTTTCTACTCATCACCCGTGCTGCCTCTAAGTTGTTGCCAATGCAGCCATGGTTCCTGGTTTCCTTCCTCCTGGCATCACTATGCATGACTCGGAGAAGGAGGTGGTAGCAATGATTTTTCTTCTGCAATACCGCCTCTCCCTCGTTTTGGCAAGGGTCATAACTTTGCTGAACGTAGCCTATATTGGGAGCGGGTGTGGCACAGCATGCACTGCCAAACCAGTGCCTCCTAACACCTAGGAGCAGCTCATGCACCATTGATTTTATGTCCTGGACCTGCCAGTAGGACCTGCTGGCTCTGCTTGGAAGTAAGATGGCTGCATTAACAGCTATATTTGTTTTACTTCCAGAGGCATTCAACTGGGGTAAGTTTGTGTGCATGTGTATATATATATTTATTTATTGAAAACTCCACTCTCAGGCTAAAATACTGCTCCGTCCTCTCGATGGCTGTACACATGCTGGTCGGGCCCCGGTAAATCTGTTAGTTTCTCCTCATCCAAAACGTACACGCACTCCACAGCGTGCAGAGCACCCAATGTCAGTTAATATACTCCATAAAGAATCCGAAGCACACCGATGGCACACCCAACTCGTTTCCGCAATAACGCCATGATCATACATATTTAATTCTAAATAATGTTTTACATAGGCAAATCAGTCTTGTGTGTGTATAAGTGTCTCTTTACATCAACATGTCATATTTACATATTTATGTAAAGTTTGTATTTTATGTGATTATATTGGAAATAGTAACCTCCCCACTTATGTACACACAAATAGGTTTTTTTCACATATATTCAAACTTTAACGAAATGTAATACATTCTGCAGATTTTGTCAATGGGAAGTGATTGTGATCCAAATAGACAAGTGGGGCATGTTGGAGAGGCGTCAGGACTGGGAGTGGATGTAAAGTCATACTGCCCAGTTTTGGAACTTTAAAAAATCTGTTCGAGTCGGAGTAGAAATTACCTAGAGTGTCAGCGGGCAGCGTGGTAGTAGAGTATTGTTAGGCTTAGTTAGATGCTCAGAAAGTAAGGAAAACAGAGGGAAGATCTCAAGGACGGTAGAGCTCCTCGATACCTATTATATCACAGTCCACCCATCAACGAGGTGCAGTGCACGCTTTGATACATTGTGGATAGCTTTAGTGTGATAATGGAGAAAATGTATTACAGTACTGGTGGAGGAATATAATTTGTTAGCTATCATTACTTATTTTTAGGACAGAACGTTTTTTAGAACTGCGGTTAAAAGAGGACTACAAATGGTTACTCAAACAATAGTTTAGCGTTTTATTTATTACATTAGCTTTTCACTATTCTTTAATTGTACTACGAATCAGTGTCTTAATTTTATTTCCTCCTTCCAGATCCTCGTAAGATGAGGCCCCGAGCAAGATGTTCGTCATGGCCAAGAGTGATTCTGCCTTCACGACGGTGGAGAGCACTAACTTTGGTCCTGGTAAGTCATGTTTATATATTCTTCTTAGATTTAACAATTAATCTCACCTAATATGAAGTATGGCATTTGGTATTTTTTTTCTTAACCTCCCCTTTACGTAGTTTTGTCAATTGGCCTCACAAAAGTCCTTTTGAATCCTTTTAGATTCTCTTCTGTAACCCCAGCCTACTTCTTCTAGCCTCCTTTATTGTTTTCCTTTTCCCCCCCATTGTGGTACCAACTTGTCGCTTAAACCTTTTACATAGTTTCTTTCTTTAATCACTGGTTTACCAATCCTTTCTTAGCCTATCCACCCATTGTTTAAACTGATAGAGTTACATTTTCACTGTTTTTTTATGTAGAAATAAACCTTTCAAAGAGCCTTTTGTCTTTTTCCTGCTACCGACCAAGGCATCGAATGAGTGCCAGGAAGCAAATATACTCAGGAGGAGGGACAGGAGGGGCAAGTGGCTGCTGAGAAGAGTAACAAGTCAAGTTTCTTTCTCAATCAAACTTCTGCGTTTTGTTAAGGTATTATTTCCTTGTTCTCAGGTCCTATGCCTCTCAGCTATGTACATTTATGGGTGATTAAAATATTTTAGCCAATGCTGACCCATGCTTACCACATCCTGGCATGTCCTAGAATGTGCTACATATCTTCTACATCCCCTTCCTAGGTTAACGTCTCACACTGGTTCATCTCCTGCTTTCCATTAACCACCAAACCTGTCCATAGACAAACCTAACCCTAAACACAATCCTGGCCTAAAAAGCCATCTTTACCAAACACACACTTGCTCTATAAACCAGGAATCACATTTGTAACTCTAAAATATTTGTTATACTGATGATACATTAAAGGGTATGGTGTGGTGTAGGACTCTTGGAGGTGGTTAGTTATGTATGGAAGGAGCAGAGTCACTGGAATTTCTGTTTTTAAGGAAAGGTTCCTTTGTGCATGACCCCCCACCCACTTTTTGGACTGATGTTGTTGTGTTTTTTTAAATCTGTTGCGCTGGAGCCCTGCTAACCAGGCCCCAGCAAATGTGCTTTGAACCCTAAAACATATGCAAAATTGTCTAATCCATGGCTGGCATATTTAAATTACATGTAAGACACTAGTATATGTTACTTTCTATTCCCAGGACCTGTACGGTAAATGTCCCTAGTGGACTGCAGCACCCATTTAGCCAACATCAACGTAGGAATACAAAGCATGTCTTCAAGCCTGCCCCTGAGCCAGAGTGTGCAGTTTTAAAACTGCAAATTCGACCTGGCAAATAAACCTTTTACCAGCTGTGAACCTTCCATTTTAATACTTATAAGTCACTCCTAAGGTAGGGCCTAAATGCCTATAGAGCAGGGTGCATGTTATTTAAAAATTAGGACATGTATTCTTACATTTTAAGTGCCCATAAAGTGAAAAACCTCCAGAGTCATTTCCCACACTGGCAAGGCTGGCTCTCCCATGAAAAACACTGGGTTACATTACAACAACTTATAATACATAACTTCAATTTGGACTCAAAATAGTAAGAATTTAAAATCAATAATTATAAAATACCACTTTAAATAGTTATCATTTTCTGCCTAATTTCCTTGCTAGCCTTTTTCTAGTTAATGCCTGTTGGCATTGGCCCTCTCTGCATGGTCCCTCCCAAAAGGTTTGCTCTCACACCTCCTGTATTCTGAAATTAGTTTTTGTTGCCATTAGGGCTCTAGAACTGCACTAGTTAGAAATGAGGAAGTGTACAAAGCGCGTGCTGTCTCTCTCTCAAGCATTACTCAATTGGTTTACTGCTAATTGACATTTTTAATTTGCTTACAAATCCCTGGTATATGGCACTACAGGTACCCAGGGCCTGTATATGGTACTAGTGGCCTTAGCACTCACTCTGTCACTCACTAAAGAAACACTTTAAACATGCCTCAGGTCTCGAATGGCAGCCTGTAGTACCGTTTTGAACAGGGAATTCAACCTGGAAAAATAAACACAGAAAGTCATTGTGAAAGATGGATGGCATGTCCCAGAAGCCCTGCATGTTGTTGCCCTACCCTGAGGACAAGGAGGAGGTGGGTGATGTGCCCAGGCAAAGACCGGGCTAAGAGCTGGCTAGTCTGTGCTCAGAGGAGGCTGTGGAGCACCACCTTTTTTTGCCCTGGTTTTGGTCCCATGCTGAAATTTAACAATGTTGGATTGCTGGCTGTTGCCTGGGTGATGCACAGTGAGGTGTTTGTGTCTGCTGAGTTGGCCTGAGATGATTTAGGTGGCTAGCTCTGGCCATACGGTTTTTAAATGTGTAAAAGGAAACCAACCAGTTTGAATAACGTGAATGGTAATTACCGTAGCCATTTGCATTCATTTCTGGCACGTGTTGGGAGTAATTTCTAAAGAGATTTACTTAGAAGAGAGACAATTATCACTGGATCTTAATGATGACATCCCTCCACCTTTGGAAATAGTATGATACGAGCAGAGCCGTGTTATAATCAATTCTGGTACTGCATCACTATCTCCTCTAGTTCAAGCCTCATTGTCATCAACCACTGCTCAAGCCTTACCCAGTCTAGAGAGTCCTGAGCCAGAAGATTCTGGTTCACGTGATAAAAGGAAAAACAAATCAAGATGTTCTGTAGTTGATATGGATGGCTCAGTTAAGCAAACCAGGAAATGCAGCTGGCAGGCCTTAACGCAGATTAAGGGGGACCTAGCTCTGGGCTTGAATGGGACACTTGCTCTGATAAAATAAAAGCACTAATGGAGTCAATCATTAGCCTACCAGTTGTGTGCCTTGGAGCCCTTGAAAAAGTGATTATAAAAATGATGCAGCCCTGAATAAGTATAAAGCTTACTCATGGATGTGATGGACAGCAAGTAACACCACCATGAAGGGCAGTTAATCTTGGCCCAGCTATACCTCTTCCATCTGATCACAACTCAAGATTTGCCACTTCCTTATCAGAAGGGAGCCCGTTTATTAAGACACAAGAAGCCCCTGTCAAATGAAGCCAATCTAATCAGCCTAATTCAGGTGACTAGTGTAGGACCAGATTGGAATGTCAGGAATGTTCTGTGGGTTCACCCAAGCGTAACAGTAACATGGTTATTAACCTTCCACTGGAAGATTGCCCATACTTAATTTGACTACCGTGCTAGAGCTTGTGCCCATTGTCAAAGACTACTCCCAGTTAAAAAATAAAATAAAAAAAAATGTCTGTCTTTGGCTAATGCTGAATGACAATGTTGATGTTGCTGACTTAAATACATCTTGTATGCTAGAAGGGTGAGCTGGATCGGCCCCCTAAATAAATGTTTTAGTGGGACTGTGATAATCAATTTTAAGTACCTGCCATGGCTTGATACATTCTTTTCTTTAGAGATAACCATGTGCCACTTACTTGTTTCCGAACATTTAATGCCAGCTATTCGATATTGGATTGTTTAACAACCATCAGGTCAACCCGCAAGACTCAATATTAAGTGGGAATTGTTTTTTCATTCTTTCTGGATTATAATAAACAAATGGACAAACTGATCAAGTGGCGGAAACCAGGATCAAAGACTCTGAGAAAATAGGAAATGTATCTGCCGCCCTACATTCACCAATTAGCTCCTTTCAAGCAAATCACTGTATTAACATCATATCCTGGAACATTACAAGTAATGGAAAATTGCGGGTATTACCTCAAAATGTACTAATGTAGATTGGAGTGAATAGCATCTTATTTCTTAACATATTCTGTTCCAAGAATCTTTGGAAATGAAGAAAATTGTGTGGGATACTTACTACAGTTTTGGTAACCCAGTAGTCCCTTCCGTCATGGGTAGGCCAAGGGAAGGTTGGATACTTTAGTACCCTCATCTTTGCTTGCCAGGTTGTTTCCAAATCCAGTCCAACATCCAGGCATCTATGTAATACTGGTGGTCCATTCAGAGAGTTTTATTTATTTTTCAATTCATGTTTATCTTTCAGTTGATAATCAAGACAACGGTTGTAGACTAACATCTTGTTTGAAGTCATTGGCATTTTGCAGTGTTGCAGTGTGTTCTTACTTGTTATAACCTAATTGTAAGTGGGGATTTTAATGCCAAAATTGGATCTGGAGTTACATATAACAATCCATTCTTCCCTTTGGAGATGATACAGAATCATCTTAAAATGGATGACAGAGGTATTAACTTGTTTAACAATTTACTAGCGAATGACCTATGTAATTACATAGAGATCCTAGGGAAAGGTTAGACCCAAATTTCCAGATTTGTGGGGTGGGAACAGGGGATGATCAATGACTACATTTTTATCTGACATCCAATGAATGTCTTTGTTATTGGTGGCACAACAATAGAAAGCAGGTATAGCAACCACAATCCTAATAATTAGGTCTTTAGTGTCTCAATGAGTAACAGGGAACCACAGACCAGGTGATGGATCAATCTTACTATATATAGCAGACAAAGGGCTGTGACTCAAGTGGATAGCTATTGACAGAGCCCAACTTGGGAATAAAGTCAAGCAGAACCAGGCACTGTTAATGGAGCAATTATTTAATTCACAGCCAACCTTCCAAATCGAGAATCCTTTGTTAAGCTAAAGCAACACAATTAAGGATTTACTCATGGCACAGAGGAGGTTAATAAAGTACAATGATCTGCGTAGGTTTGATAGCTCAAGGCTACCGCTGTAAATAAAAGTGCCCAGGGATATGGCCTCCATCATCCCTCTTAGGGGGTGGGGATCTAAAAGACAGCTATCAAAGAAAGAAGGAAGACTGTCAACCCCTTCGCTGCCAGGCCTTTTCCCCCTCAGGTGCCAGGCCTTTTTTTGGCTATTTGAGGCAGTTTACACTTAGGCCCTCATACCTTTTTGTCCACATAAGCTACCCACGCCAAATTTCTGTCTTTTTTTTCCAACATCATAGGGATTCTAGAGGTACCTAGAGTTTGCGGGTTCCCCTGAAGGAGACCAAGAAATTAGCCAAAATACAGCAAAAATGTTGGGGCTGCAGAAGAAGGCTTGTGTTTTTTTCCCTGAAAATGGCATCGACAAAGGGTTTGTGGTGCTAAAATCACCATCTTCCCAGCTTTCAGGAACAGGTAGACTTGAATCAGAAAACCACATTTTGCAACACAATTTCAGCACTTTACTGGGACATACCCCATTTTTGCTATTGTTTTGGTGCTTTTAGCCTCTTTCCAGTTAGTGACAGAAATGGGTATGAAACCAATGCTGGATCCCAGAGACCTAACATTTCTGAAAAGTAGACAACATTCTAAATTCAGCAAGGGGTCATTTGTGTAGATCCTACAAGGTTTTCCTATAGAAAGTAACAGCTGAAATTAAAAAAGATTAAAATTGACATGAAAAACAAACAGCCATTTTTCTCCACGTTTTACGCTGTAACTTTTTTTCTGTGATGTCAGATTTGTGAAAGCAATATACCATTACATCTGCTGGACTCCTCTGGTTGTGGTGATATATAGGGTTTGTAGGTTTATCAAGAACCCTAGGTACCAAGTGGCAATAAATTACCTCCACCTTGCAATGGGTTTTCATTCTATACCGGGTATAGAGCAATTCATTTGGTGAAATTTAAAGAGTGAAAAAAAAGTATCAAGAGAACCTTTGTATTTTCAAAATGGACACTAGATAAGGTATTGAGAAGCAGTGGTTAATTGCAATCTCTGAATTCTGGGGTCCCCATACTTGCATGTGAATTACAGGGCATTTCTCAAATAGATGTCTTTTTTACACACTGTCTTAAATTTGGAAGGAAAAAATTTAGACAAACACAAGGGGCAAGAACACTTCTTCTGCTATTCTGTGTTTCTCAAAGTCTCCTGACAAAAATAGTACCTCACTTGCGTGGGTAGGCCTAACGCCCGTGACAGGAAACGCAACATGGACACATCACATTTTCCCAAAGAAAACTGACGTGTTTTTTGGGAAGTGCCTACCTGTGGAATTTAGCCTCTAGCCCAGCCGGCACCTAAGGGAAACCTACCAAACCTGCAAATTTTTTAAACCTACACACCTAGGGGAAATCAAGATGGGATGACTTGTGGGGCTCTCCCCAGGTTCTGTTACCCAGAATCCTTGGCAAACCTAAAAATTTGGCCAAAAAAAACACTTTTTCCTCACATTTCGGTGACAGAAAGTTCTGGAATCTGAGAGGAGACACAACTTTCCTTCCACCCAGCGTTCTCCCAAGTCTTCCAATAAAAATGGTACCTCACTTGTGTAGGTAGGTCTAGTGCCCGCAAAAGGAAATGCCCCAAAACACTATCTGTACACATCAAAATTATCAAATACAAAGCTACCTGTTTTTGCGGGGGGCACCTGCGTTTTTGGTCCTGGGCTCAGCAGCCATAAAGGGAAACCTACCAAACCCAGACTTTTTGGAAAACTAGACACCCGAGGGAGTCAAGAGAGGTGTGACTTGCGTGACTTCCCCAGTGTTTTCTTACCCAGAATCGTCAGCAAACCTCAAATTTAGCTAAAAAAAATCTAATTTTCCCACATTTCTGTGTGAGATCACCGCACCGGGAAACATTTCCTACCACCCAATGTTCCCCACAGTCTTCTGGTAAAAATGATACCTCACTTGTGTGGGGGGGCCAAGTGCCTGTGACAGGGAAGATCCAAAAACATGTTGAAATTGAGGGGAAGCCAAAGCGGGTCCAAAAGTATAGTTTGAAAAAAGAACATTTCTAGGCTGACAAGTGGGGCAGAATTTTTATCAATATAGATGAGGAATTTTGTGAATTCCTGCAGATTCCGGAAGGTTCCATCACAAAAATGTGGAAAAAATGTGTGATTTCCAGCAAAGTTGGAGGTTTGCAGGGCATTGTGGGTAAGAACATGTTGTGGGGTGCATGTGAAGTACATCACCCTGGATTCACCCCGATGTTTAGTTTTCAGATGTGCCTATGTTTTGTGGATTTTTCTAGATGGCGGCGTCCCAAAGTCCAAAAATTGCAGCCCTCACCATTCCCAGTAGGACGATTTTGAGAGTTAGCCAAGCTCTCATGGCCCAAATGTAATACCAGAATCAAACGTACTCTTGCTTTCTATGGGATAAGATATTTTAGTGTGTAGGGGACAACTGAAAGACTGTTAACCCCTTCAGTTGGGGTGGGGGCATAATCATGCCCATACTGGTTGGTAGCCACCACCCCACTATTTTCGTTTTAATTCCCTGGCCCCCTAGTAGACTTTGTGCCCCCGGGGTGTAGATCAGGGGTAATTGCCTCATCTGCCCGCTGGTGGACAGAACTACTTTGGCCCCATTTCTTTGGGGTGGGGGTATGGCCATACCCCACCCTCTTATTTTGAAAAAGAAAATCTTCCTTGGTCTCTGGTGGGCTTGCTGCCCCCTTGGGGGCAGATGGGCCTTCCAAAAATAGGCCAGTCTACCCCCAAGGAGGGGGGGGGAGATATTGCCAAAAGTAATGTGCCCCCATGGGGAGCAACTGTTGCAAAAAAAGGATTCCTGGTGGCTAAATTGTCTAAATATAAATTGCCCCCCTGGGGAGCGGCCCTTGCCCAAGGGGCTGATCCCCTTTTCTATAAATATAAATTAAAACAAAATATTGGTGTCTAGTGGTATCTGCCCCCCTTGGAGGCAGATTGGCCTAATAAAAATGGGCTGATCTGCCACAAAGGGGGGCAGAAATGGCCTAAAATTAATTTTGCCCCGAGGGGAACGACCCTTGCCAAAGGGGTTGCTCCCCCACATATAAAAAATTATAAAAGAAACAAAAAAAAATATCCCTGATGTCTACCGGTTTCTGCATCCCAAGGGGCAGATTGGCATAATTATAATAGGCCGATCTGAAAAATGGCCTAAAAAGAAATATACCCCATGGGGAGCGGCCCTTGCCCAAGGGGCCTCTCCTCTTATTCAATGATAATTAAAAAAACAAACTGGTGTCTAGTGGCATTTCTGCTGCCCGGGCAGCAGAAATGCTGAGAGAGACATGAACGGAGAGGAAATGCCTTTCCTCTCCTTTCATGCCTCTCTTGCCCCCTCCACATGCTTTTGCTGGAGGGGTAGGCTTCTGGTAAGGTCAGCGTGCGATCACGCACTGACATCATCAGATGCCACGGGCGGTCAGGGAGGGTGGGGGTGTAAGGGGAAGTGATTCCTCTACCATCCCTGCCCAGGGGAGGGAGTTGCGAGGGCCCCTGGGAGAGCGCTAGCACTTCCCCCGAGGGCCCCTACTTGGACATCACGGTTATGTCCTGGGCACCCGAGCTGTCCTGCCCAGGACGTAACCGTTACATCCAGGGCACCCAAGGGGTTAAAAATAAATTCGGGGCTAACCTAGTTAACTCCTGTGAAGTAAGGACACAGTAAGATTTTGTTAACTCAGGGAACCCTCTTACCAAGCTGCCAGATGGTCTGGGGACTAACATACCAGAAAACATTTGGGACATTGAATTTAGTTCAATATAGGGGGTTATTACAACTTTGGAGGAGGTGTTAATCCGTCCCAAAAGTGACGGTAAAGTGACGGATATACCACCAGCCGTATTACGAGTCCATTATATCCTATGGAACTCGTAATACGGCTGGTGGTATATCCGTCACATTTGGGACGGATTAACACCTCCTCCAAAGTTGTAATAACCCCCATAATGTTTAAGGGGTGAGGGAGATCCTATACAAAATTTGCAGTAAACCCTCCCTCCCTAAAAATAAGTTTTGAAGAAGAGATCATGAATGCACTAGCCCAAACACCATCTAATAAAATTCAGGCTCCTGGCCAGGTTCCAATGGACCCTTATAAGGCTAGGCCTGAGATTTGGACACCAGCTAATACTAATACTAAGTATTAGGCATCAAGCTCTGAGCTCCTAACGACTTGGTAGTCTGTGGCTATTGTCTCTGTGTAAAAGAAAAGTAGTAGGCAGGACTATAGATGCTATCTGCCTATTTCCCTGCCGGACTTGGTGGCCAAATTTGTTGGGCGCATAATCCTTAAAATGATCTTGACTGGGACAGAGACATCCAATATATTGTCACCAATACAATATGGATTTAAGGAAGGAGCAGTACCTCAACCTGGCATTGCTCATTACTAAATATACAGGAGCAAGGAGAGAGGTGCTATACCTTTCTTTTCTGCATTTGATATTGCGGAAACATTGGAGTGTCCCTCATGTTATAGTATTCATTTACACATGATAGAAAATGCATCACGTTAATGTAGAAACTATGCATTTGAAATGTACAATTGACAACACATAGGGGGTCATTCTGACCCTGGCGGTAAAAACCGCCAGGGCCAACGACCGCAGGAGCACCGCCAACAGGCTGGCGGTGCTCCCATGGGCATTCTCACCGCGGCGGTACAGCCGCGGTCAGAAACGGAAAACCGGCGGTGTACCGCCGTTTTTCCGCTGCCCTGGGGAATCCTCCATGGCGGCGCAGCTTGCTGCGCCGCCATGTGGATTCCGACCCCCATTACCGCCATCCTGTTCCTGGCGGTTGTCACCGCCAGGAACAGGATGGCGGTAAGGGGTGTCGTGGGGCCCCTGGGGGCCCCACTAAGATTTTCAGTGTCTGCCATGCAGACACTGAAAATTGCGACGGGTGCAACTGCACCCGTCGCACCCTTCCCACTCCGCCGGCTCCATTCGGAGACGGCTTCCTCATGGGAAGGGGTCGCCCGCCCGCCCAGCGGGAAACTCAGAATAACCGCGGCGGTCTTTTGACCGCGCAGCATTATTCTGGAGGTTATAGCCAGGCCGGCGGCTTCCGCCGCCGGCCGGGGTCAGAATGACCCCCATAGTCATCTAAATGTGCGCACGTTTAACCCAGTGTTAGAAAGCTTGGTGGTACTTCAGTTTTACTGAATTTTAATGGAATTAATATGTAATCGTGTAATTTGGTTCTGCATTAACAGAATGTATGAAAAAACATTGAATTTCTAATACTTTATATTTTAAATAGCAATGCAAAGTTAGAAAAATGTAGTGATGCATCACACTTACTGAAATGTGGCAGTAACAATAATACGTTTTTGGATTTGAGATGGTTCCCAAAAGCAGTCCTGAGCTGTCCCTGACAGAAGCAGATGAAGATCCCTGTTAGCTGAGACCCTTGGAGAGGTAAATTCCTCTCTGCTTTTGCCTTGAGTGGCCCCTCTAGAACATAGATATTTCCCCTTGTGCCCTGTTAGAAGATTCTTGACCAAGCTTCTCATATGCTGACACTGTCACTTTTCACCTACCTCTTGCCCGCATTAGTTAGTTATTTGATGACTGAGCTTGCCTTTTTCCAAATTATTTTTGTCATTCTTGTGCTTCTTTTCTTTTGCCTGCCTTTGTTCACCCCCATACATGTATCACCCTAATTTGGTTAGCAGTAGGGCTCACCCGTTATGCTCAGCTCTTTGACTTTGTAACTTGAACTGAACTAATGCTATTAAGAAATGAGCAATGTTGTCTCTTTAATTCACAGATTCTGTTGCTTATGATTTTCATGATCTTAATTGAGAACCTTGCAATCCTGATGGTATTTTGTTTGCACTTATTTCGCCACCTTGGTCAACCTTTGGTGATTATTTATTTCTATAGTCTTGTTCACAGTATTGTCTGTATGACATTGAGCTTGAGTTTGTAATACATCCTTGATTGAAATTTAGAAATGAAATTGTGTTTCTATTTGAACTTATGGTCGACCATTCTGGGATTTAAGTCAACCAACAGTCTCCAAGTTGAAGGGAATAGATTCTGCAGGTGATTGCTAGGCTTATCACCCAAAAGCTTTCACTACTTTGCCCATGGGGAGCTATGCCTTAAATATGTATCTGACCAAGTTAAACTAGCTTTTTTTAATATTTTGGCTCTTGGTATGGACTAACAGACTTGCCAATTTAAACTGTGATTTTATTAAGGATTGCTTGACATGAGACCATGGGCATAGAATCCAGTGTTTTCAGCGTGTGAGTCAGTCATGTGATTACCTGGAGAGGCCTGAATGGTATCTAGCAACTACAAAAAGAACCCCAAAAAAGTACGTATGGATTAAGCAGCTTTATTGGGTAAGGTGGAGGTAAACAGAGAAAATGTTGAGATTGCTAAACCCAAATTACAGAAATACGTAATCATTCAGGCCACCTCCAATACACATCCTTACATTGTCTGGATTGATAATGTGTGGAAGAGACACCTATTGACACAAATATGGAGAGGTAATATAAGGTGCCTCTTTTCTTTTCCCTTGGGCCAATATGACAGTGGTGGACCTGACAGCCTTAGTGTGGTTGTCCTCCAACTTTTTGGCATCACCCTCCTATTGTTGTTGACATTGTTTCGCTGGCCATAGGATTCTGTGCACTGTACTACTGCAAACCAGTGCTTTTGTTCTCTCCCTTAAACATGGTACGATTTACTTGCAAGTTTCTAATATTGTGGTACTACCTGTATCCATGACCTGTAAATTAAATGCTACAAGTGGGCCTGCAGCAATGATTGTGCCACTTTTGGAAATGGCCCTTTCTGCAGGGTTACCCCCAAACATTTTGCCTTTTACCCTCCAATGTTTGCTGTATTTGTTTTGGGCTCTGAGAAGTGCTAAAGTGCATGTGCTTCTCCCCTAAGCATGGCAACAGTGTTATATATGAAGTTGGTATAATTAATTTATGTATGTGTCCCTTGTAAAGTGGTATACCATATACTCAAGGCCTGTGAATTAAATGCTACTAGTGGACTAGTGGGCCTGTAAGACTGTTTGTGCCTCCTACTTCAGTAGCCCTTAAAAATGTGTCTGGCCTGCCATTACAAAGCCTGTATGTACAATCTCAGTGCTGGTTTGGCTTGGCAATTAAAACCCCCTGCCAAGCCTTAAACTCTTCTTTTAATACAACTAAGACACCCTTAGGTTAGGCCCCAAGAAGTCCTAAGGGCAGGGTGCTGTGTACGTAAAAGGGAGGACATGTACTTTTAAGTTTTACATGTCCTGGTGGTGACAAACATCTAAATTTGTTTTTCAACTGTAAGGCCTACTCCTCTCATAGGAAAGCATTGGGAATTCATTAATATACTTTTAAGCTGTAATTCCCGATCAGAAAGGGGTAGCTATATCATGTTTCATATAATTGGAAAAGTAATGATAACTCCTCCTAAGTGGTGAAGTCAGATATAACATTACTGCTCTCACTGCTGTGTGCCTTGGAGTCCGTCTCCAATTCGCGTCTGGGGTGGGTGATAGCTACATTTTGTGCATTCCCTCCAGACAGCCACACACACAGGAAGAATTAGGTGTTTCTGAAGACTCATCTGCATTCTAATGGGTTCTCCACTGCAAGAGTGAGAGAGGGGTGTTGACACTTGCAGTTGCATATGTAAGTGCCTGTCCCCAAACAAAATGGCGATTGCCCCATACTGATAGTCTGGAGCCAGGGCTAGTAAGAAAGAACCTCTTTGCACTTCAAAGACCCTTCTTTGAAATCAATCTCTCCTCAAAGACACAATTGGGTATAAGTACTGGGCCTTTGACCCTACCAAGACAATACACTACTGGACCTATGAAGAACTCTACCAGGAGTAAGGACTGTAATGCTACAGGAAGTGCCACAATGCTTGGACTGCCTTCCAAGAAGGACTTCTCACTGCCTGGATGAGCTGCCCTGCTGATCTTTGCCGAGCAAAGGAAGGACTGGATGCTCTCATCAGACCCAGAGTTGTTTCAAGGGCTGCTGATTTGTCCCCTGTTCTTCTGCAGTCTCAGGGACATCAAAGCCTGCCTGCAACTTTGTTTTTGCTGCTAGGTTCTGCCATATGTGAGTTCCACCCTTGCCTGAGGTGCCAGTCTAGTCCTGAATCTTGGAAGTGGGATTGCAGCTGTCCTTTCTGCATGTCTCAACACATCTGAGCATTTGAAACACCCAGAAGTGATGCAGTGCCCTCCAACCAGATGCATTGCTGATTCTATGACAACATGGGACCTGACTGCAAGGTTTTATGGTGATGCATTACGTTACTCTCAGTGGAGTTCGAGGCCAATGTGGGACGCGATTGTGCAGCTCGACACCAACACAGTGACCCGACTGCGTGGATCAAAACCAATGCACCACTTTTGCATTGCTGCTGTGCTGCGAGAAGGAAAGCCACTCAGCTTTCCTGCTACTCTGATGCCCTTCTGACTGAGAAGA